>NW_016807521.1:0-20627 GCF_001698545.2 Rhinopithecus bieti | reverse complement strand
TGAACCTGGGAGGCGGAGCTTGCAGTGAGCTGAGATTGCGCCACTGCACTCCAGCCTCGGCAACAGAGAGAGACTCCCTCTCAAAAAATAAAATAAAATAAAAATACAAACATTAGCTGGGCATGGTGGCAGGCACCTGTAACCCCAGCTACTCAGGAGACTGAGGCAGAAGAATAGCTTGAACCTGGGAGGCAGAGGTTGCAGTGAGCCAAGATCTCACCACTGCACTCCAGCCTGGGCGACAGAGCAAGACTCCAACTCAAAAAAAAAAAAAAAAAAAAAAAAAAACACGCACACAAAAAAAAAAAAACCAATAAAAAAAAAAAAAAAAAAAAAACACACACACACAAAATAAACCATTAAGAAAAGACAAATAAATTTTGCAACATTAAAAGAGAAAAAATTATGCATCTACAACTTGCCATAACAAACTGAGAAGACAAGCCACAAATAGAAGACATACTATCTGAAACTAATACAACTAACAAAGTAGATGAAACATACAAATTATCACTAAAAATCAGTAAGAAAAAGCACAATAATTCAGCAAGAAAAAAAATCACTGAATAGAAATTCTATTCTAATCACATAATAGAAATAGCCAATTCAGGCCAGGCGTGGTGGCTCACACCTGCAATCCTAGCATTTTGGGAGGCCAAAGTGGGTGGATCACTTGAGGTCAGGAGTTCGAGACCAGCCTGGCTAACACGGTGAAACCCTGTCTCTACTAAAAATATAAAAATTAGCAGGACATGGTGGTGCACGCCTGTAGTCCCAGCTATTCGGGAGGCTGAGGCAGCAGATTCACCTGAACACAGGAGGCAGAGATTGCAGTGAACTAAAATTACATCACTGCACTCCAGCCTGGGCGACAGAATGAGACTCTGTCTTAAAAAAAAAAAACCCAATTCACAAAATTAGATATACAAAAGAATGTAAAGATTACAGAACCTCATTAGTAATCTGGAAAGTTCAAATTAAAATGGCAAGAAAAATAGAACTTCATGTCCATCAGATTGGTAGTATTAAAACATCTGACTAAACCAAGTGATTACAAGTATACAAACTGCATAAGTGGCAACATTATTTGGTACATTCGGTCTAGGAGAAAAATTTGCAACTGCCTATAGAATGAAGATGCTCTTTTACCCAGCAACAGTCCTAGCTAGATTCATATCCTAGAGAAACTCTCACACATGTACACAAAGCAATATATAAAATATTTCACTGCAGCACTGGTTATAGTAGTAAAAAACATTTTTTTGAGACAGTCTCACTCTTGTTGCCCAGGCTGGAATGCTTCTGAGCAGTGCAGAGCTGATGACAGGAGAAGCAGTCACAGAGCTGAGCTACTCAAGATATACGGGGAAGTATCTTTCAACACATACCAGAGGCCAGATAGCATTGCTTAGCTGCCAAAAGCCAGAAATATGCACTACCATAAAACTGGCAATGTTGCAGGGGTAGGTAGCCATGGGGAGTTCGATTCAGAGTTGTGGATACAACAGAGCATGGCATCCTTAGGGGAAAAATATGTGGATAGCCAAAAAGGATGCTACAAAGAAAAAAAGGCAAGAATAGAGAAGGAAGAGGCAGCTAAGGGCCATCACCACAATACACAGTCAAAATCCTTCATTCGGCTCCTGGATCTGAGCCAACTTTTTTAATCTAGGCTCACTGCAACATCCTCCACCTCCAGGGTTCAAGGGACTCTCCGGCCTCAGTCTCCCTAATAGCTGCGATTACAGGTACACGCCACCACGCCCAGCTAATTTTTGTATTTTTAGTAGAGACGGGGTTTCACCACATTGGCCAAGCTGGTCTCAAACTCCTGACCTCAAGTGATCTGAACACCTTGGCCTCCCAAAGTGCTGGGATTACAGGCATGAGTCACCACACCTGGCTGAACCGACTTTAACATCCAAAACTCAATTACTGAAGAGGTGCCCAAATCCCTAGGAAAGGATGCTAAAACTGTATGGCTCCGCCAGTTCCTCCTAAAAGGGAGTATGTCAACATATCACCCTCTCAGACAATTGGGTAAAGGGAAATGCCTAAATACTTTGAGGATTTGGGGCACAAGATCTGAACTGACATTGAGATCTGGAAACCCAAAGCATCATGATCCCTGCATTAAAGTGGGGACTTACAGGTGTCAGGCAGTAACTGAAGTCTTAGCCAAAACTTACTAGCTCATAGTAAGTCTGCTTGTCCATGGACTCATCACTAGTCATTTCCTCAGTTCCAAGTGTTTAAACGAGGGCTGGGCATGGGAGGCTGAGGCAGGAGAATTGCTTGAACCCAGGAGGTAGAGGTTGCAGTGAGCTGAGATTGCCACTGCACTCCAGCCTGGGCGACAGAGTGGGACTCTATCTCAAAACAAAAAAACAAACAAACAAAAAAATTAGCCAGGCGTGGTGGTGCATGCCTCTAGTCTCAGCTGCTTGGGAGGCTGAGGTCCAAGAATTGCTTGAACTCGGAAGGTGAAAGTTGCAGTGAGCCCAGATGGCACCACTGCAAGCCAGCACATTCCATCTCAAAAAAAAAAAAAAAAAAAAAAACATTTAACAGGACTGATGTACTTAGGAGTTGAAGTAATCACATTGGGTCCTTGGCCTAAGAGATAAGAGTTATCACAGTGGGACAGACAAAGAGCTCTCTAAAACCCCTCCCTCTCTTCAGTCATGATAGTAAATCAAAAGCAGTATCACATCCTGGGGAGGGACAAAGATCAGTACCACCACTAAAGACAAAAAGGATGTATGGGTGTGGTGTCTATCACATCCACACCTAGAAATATATCTCCAGCCCACATACTAGGTAAGCTGCCAACTTTGACTCAAACTGTGAGTAGGAAACGGCTCTGCACCAAGTCTAGGCTGCAATGCACACGGCCTTGCCACTTAAGCCATGCAACCCAGCAGATCCTGGGGGATCCAAAGTATCAGTAGCGAAAAAAAGATGCAGTGGAGAACTTATGGCAAGCTCCTATGGCAAAAGCACAATGCAAGTCCCTGAGATTCTGGAGCAAGACCAAGCTGTCCAAAGCAGGGAAGTAGGTGCCTTTTGAGAAACAGCGTCAAGGCTGTTACTGGAAAGCTTGACTATGAAGCATCCAGAACTGCCCCATTATGAATTGGGTCTTGTCAGACCTATCAAGTCATCAAGTCAGACAGACCCTTTAGTCAGACATTAAGATGGAAATGGTATATCCAGGATGAAGCTGAAAGCAGAACCAGAAAACATTAGTACACTGCATGAGCAGGTAGCCCAGACACCCATGTTACCTACCGCAGTTGTAAAAGTACCTCTTCCCTGGAAGACCACCTCAATGCCACACTCCTCCACAACCCAGGAAATTCTATGCTATTTCTTTTGGGCCAGGTACCTGTTTCCCAGCAATTTGGTCACTTGAGCCTAGGAGTTGGGGACCAGCCTAGGCACCATAGTGAGGCACTGTCACACTCCAAAAAATTAAAGAATTAGCTGGGTGTGATGGCACGTGCCTACAGTCCCAGCTACTCAGGAGGCTGAAGTGGGAGGATCCTCTGAGCCCAGGAGTTCAACACTGCAGTGAGCCGTGATCACACACTGCATTCCAGCCTAGGCAACAGAGTGAGATCCTGGTTCAAAAAGAAATTGAGGCCCAGTGTGGTGGCTCACACCTGTAATCCCAACACTTTGGGAGGCCAAGCCAGTCTGATCACTTGAGGTCAGGAGTTCGAGACCAGCTTGGCCAACATGGTGAAACCCTGTCTCTACTAAAATACAAAATCAAAATCAGCCGGGAGTGGTGGTGGGCACCTGTAATCCCAGCTACCCAGGAGGCTGAGGCAAGAGAATTGCGTTAAGCTGGGTGGCAGAGGTTGCAGTGAGCTGAGCTCAAGCCACTGCACTCCAGCCTGGGGAACAGAGCTAGACTCCATCTCAAAAAGAAACTGAGCCTTTTTTCCACTGTCGTGTCTACCAGTTCCCTGCCAAGCACTGGTTATTTGCATATCCTTCTCCATTGATTGAGGCAGTGCCTCTTGCTGCCAGGTGGGGGCAGTGTTGCTCCTTGAACAAACACTTTCCAACCCTCTCAAAGAGCAAAATCATTTGGAACATTTATAGCATTCCCAACATAAAAAGGCAAACTGAAAAAAACTTATAGAGGTAACTAATAAATGTATATTGAGTCCTATTTGTGAATTGTATTCTGCTAGACAATAGGGATAGCAGGATGATTTACCCACATTGAATCAAACCCCAGGGGGTTTATTGTGGGTGGGAAGAGGTAGATTAGGCTTGGGGGAGCAGTGGTGATAGGGAGGCAGGGCTTCTTTTCCTGTAGAGATGGGGTTTCGTCTTACTATGTTGCCCAGGCTGGTCTCAAACCTCTGGCCTCAAGGGAGCCTCTCACCTTGGCCTCCCAAAGTGCTGGGGTTACAGGTGTGAGCCATTGGCCGTTAGAAGCAGGGCTTTTTTTTTTTTTTCTTTTTTTTTTTTGAGACAGAGTCTCACTCTGTCGCCCAGGCTGGAGTTCAATGGGGTGATCTCAGCTCATCGCAATCTCCACCTCCCGGGTTCAAGCAATTCTCATGCCTCAGCCTCCCGAGTAGTTGAGATTACAGGCACACTCCAACATGTCCGGCTAATTGTTGCATTTTTAGTAGAGACACAACTTCACCACGTTGCCCAGGCTGGTCTTGAACGCCTGACCTCAGGTGATCTGCCCGCCTCGGCCTCCCAAAGTGCTGGAATTACATGCCCGGTCTAGCAGCACTTCTTAATGGCTGTATTGATCAAGTTGGGCTATAGCTTAAAGACAATGGAGAGGCACTGAAGGATTGTGAGCAGAAGTGAGACCTGACCAAACCTTTTTTTTTTTTTTTTTTTTGAGAGAGAGGGTTCGCTCTTGTGGGCCAGGTTGGAGTGCAGTGGCTCGATCTCAGCTCACCGCAACCTCCGCCTTCCTCAAGTAATTCTCCTGCCTCAGCCTGCTGAGTAGCTGGGATTACAGGCATGCACGACCATGCCTGGCTGATTGTGTATTTTTAGTAGAGACAAGGTTCCTCCATGTTGGTCCGGCTGGTCTCAAACTCCCAACCTCAAGTGATCCACCCACCTAGGCCTCCCAGCGTGCTGGGATTACAGGCATGAGCCATCGTGCCCGACAGACCAGAGTTTTTCTTTGTAAAGATCGCTCTGACTACAGTGTGGAGAATGAACTAGAAGGGAAGAAGCCAGAGCAAGAAAGTCAGACTAAGTCTGTTACCTACAGATTGCTTTGGGAGGCCAAGGCTGGAGAATCACCTGAGCCCAGGAGTTTGAGACCAGCCTGGGCAACACAGCAAGACCTCTGTCTATACAAAAAGTAAAATAAATTAGCTGGGCATAGTGGCCAGTGCCTGTACTCCCAGCTCAGCCCAGAGGATTGCTTGAGCCCAGGAGTTTGAGGTTACAGTGACCAAGAGTGAAACCCTCTTTTCTTTTTTTGAGACAGGGTCTCTATTTGTTGCACAATTAAAGCTCACTGCAGCCTTGAACTCCTGGGCTCAAGCAATCCTCCCCACCTCAGCCTCCCCCAGAACTGGGACTATACACATGCACCATCACACCCAGCTAATTTTTATTTTTGTAGAGACAGGTCTCCGTATGTTGCCCAGGCTGGTCTCAAACTCCTGGGCTCAAGTAGGCTGCTTGCCTTGGCCCCCCAAAGTGGTGGGATTATGTGGGGGAAAGAAAAGAGAGATCAGACTGTTACTGTGTCTATGTAAAAAAGGAAGACATAAGAAACTCCATTTTGATCTGTACTAAGAAAAAATCTTCTGCCTTGAGATGCTATTAATCTGTAACCCTAGCCCCCAACTCTGTGCTCACAGAAACATGTGCTGTATTGACTCAAGGTTTAATGGCTTTAGGGCTGTGCAGGATGTGCTTTGTTAAAAATGTGTTTGCAGGCCGGGCGCGGTGGCTCAAGCCTGTAATCCCAGCACTTTGGGAGGCCGAGACGGGCGGATCATGAGGTCAGGAGATCGAGACCATCCTGGCTTAAACGGTGAAACCCGTCTCTACAAAAATACAAAACTAGCCGGGCGACAGGCGGGCGCCTGTAGTCCAGCTTACTCGGGAGGCCTGAGACAGGAGATGGCGTAACCCGGGAGGCGGAGCTTGCAGTGGAGCTGAGAGCCCGGCCACTGCACTCCAGCCTGGGCGGCAGGCAAGACTACCGTCTCAAAAAAAAAAAAAAAAGTGTTTGCAGGCATATGCTTGGGTAAAAGTCACCGCCATTCTCCAGTCTCGAGTACCCAGGGACACAATGCACCGCGGAAGGCCACAGGGACCGCTACCCAACAAAGCCTGGGTATTGTCCAAGGTTTCTCCCCAGAGACAGCCTGAGATATGGCCTCATGGGAAGGGAAAGACCTGACCGCCCCCCAGACACCCATAAAGGGTCTGTGCTGAGGAGGATTAGTGAAAGAGGAAGGCCTCTGTCTCCTGCTCGTCCCTGGGCAATGGAATGTCTCGGTATAAAACCTGATCGTACATTACATTCTATTTACTGAGATAGGAGAAAACCGCCTTATCGATGGAAGTTAGACATGCTGGCGGCAATACTGCTTTTTTTTTTGAGACGGAGTCTCGCCTTGTCACCCAGGCTGGAGTGCAGTGGCGGGATCTCAGTTCACTGCAAGCTCCGCCTCCCGGGTTCCCGCCATTCTCCTGCCTTAGCCTCCCAAGTAGCTGGGACTACAGGTGCGCGCCATCACATCCAGCTAATTTTTTTGTATTTTAGTAGAGAAGCGGTTTCACCATGTTAGCCAGGATGGTCTCGATCTCCTGACCTCGTGATCCGCCCGCCTCAGCCTTCCAAAGTGCTGGGATTACGGTGCTGGGATTACAGGCGTGAGCCACCGCACCCGGCCGGCAATACTGCCCTTTACTGCACTGAGATGTTTGTGTAAAGTCAAATATAAATCTGGCCTACATGCACATCGAGGCACCGCACCTTTCCTTAAACTCATTTATGACAGAGTCCTTTGCTCACATGTTTTCCTGCTGACTCTCTCCCCACCATTACCCTATAACATCCCCCTCACCAAGATGGTAGAGATAGTGATCAATAAATGCTGAGGGAACTCAGGGACCGGTGCCGGTGCGGGTCCTCCTTATGCTGAGTGTCAGTCCCCTGGGCCCACTTTTCTTCCTCTATACTTTGTCTCTCTGTCTTATTTTCTCAGTCTCTCGTCCCACCTGACGAGAAATACCCACAGGTGTGGAGATGCTGGCCCCCTTCAGGATTACAGGCGTGAGCCGCTCTACCCAGCCTACTTTTTTTTAAATGCCCTCTTTTCTAGTAGATTCTATGTCACTACACAAGAGGTTGCAAACTCACAATCAGGGCCACCTTTGGCCCACGGGCATATTTTGGTGTTTTGTTTGTTTGCTTTTGAGACTCGCTCTTGTCCCCCAGGCTGGAGTGCAGTGGGGTGATCTTGGCTCACTGCAACTTCCACCTCCCGGTTCAACCGCTTCTCCTGCCTCACCCTCCTAAGTAGCTGGGATTACAATCACCCGACACCGCACCCACACCACGCCCGGTTTATTTTTGTGTTTTTAGTAGAGAAGGGGTTTCACCATGTTGGCCATGCTGGTCTCTAACTCCTGACCTCAGGTGATCCGCCCACTTCAGCCTCCCGAAGTGCTAGGATTACAGGCATGACCCACCGCGCCTGGCCAAAAAAATTTAAACTCAACATTTTAAAGTGGGTAAATACACAATTCTGGACTTCTGGATTCTTTTGAAAACTATCTGATCACACAGAGACAATACTGTCACAAGGCAACAATCAGCTGGAGCTGTGAAAGGGCTGCCCAGTTCACCAGAGTCCTATCTCAGTTCATTTCACTTACCTACATTACTTAGCTGATTTCTGTACGTCAGTTGGAGACTCCTAATCCAAATCCCCTCTTTTCCACTTCCACTGCTGTAACACTTGCTAGTATTGAATCCTCTTGCCTAAACTACTATGGCAATCTAATTAATGACCTTATCTCTATCTTATCCCCCAATGTCTTATCACTTTCCTACTTAAAAACTCTCCCTGGTTTTTTTTTTTTTTCCTATGATTCAAGTGATTTAGCTTTGCTCTCAAGGTCCTGCTTATCTGGCTTTCCCCAGGAAATACATTCCAGTTTTATATTCTAATACTCCCCTTTTGCCCATCTTCCATGAATTGTAGCCACACACTTCCTTCTTTTTCTAGCACCAAGCTTGTGCTCCAGTTGTTTCTTTAACCAGAATTCCCCTCCGGAGTCTTTCAACCCTTTCAGGCCCAGACACCCTATAAAGCATTTCCCAACTGCCATTCCCACTCACAACCTCCCCAGCCTTGTCTGTCTACTCTGGGCCATCTTGATTTTCTATAGTTTATCTGTCCCACTTTTTTTTTTTTTTTTTTTTTTTGAGACAGGGTCTCACTCAGTCATCCAGGCTGGAGTGCAGTGCAGTGGCTTGATCACAACTCACTTACAGCCTCAAACTCCTGGGCTCAAGCAATCCTCCCACCTTAGCCTCACAAGTAGCTGAGGCTACAGGCATGCACCACCGCTCCTGGCTAATTTTTTCTGTTTTTCTGTAGAGATGGGTATGGGTTTCTCACTATGTTGCTTAGGCTGGTCTTGAACTCTTGGGTTCAAGAGATCCTCCCGCCTCGGCCTCCCAAAATGCTGAGCCAGGCCGGGTGTGGTGGCCTACGCCTGTAATCCCAGCACTTTGGGAGGCTGAGGCGGGAGGTCACCAGAGGTCAACAGTTCGAGACCAGCCTGGCCAACATGATGAAACTCCGTCTCTCCTAAAAATACAAAAATTAGCGTGGCTTGATGATTGCGGGAGCCTGTAATCTCAGCTACTCAGGAGGCTGAGGAAGGAGAATCGCTTGAACCTGGGAGGCAGAGGTTGCAGTGAACCGACATCCCGCCACTGCACTCTGGGTGACAGAGCAAAACTCTGTCTCGGGAAAAAAAAAAAATGTTTATAAAGTGTGCTTGTACACGTAGATGTTTACCACGAACGACTGAACTAATGCTGTCCGGTCTCAGTAAAACAGTCTACAGCTGACTGCAACCATAGTGATAAGGCAGGAGTTGCAGCAGGCAGCACCGCGGGAGTCCTTTAAGGTTCCCCATCAATAAAATGGGGGTTGTCATCCTACCTAGCTCTTGGGATTTTGATGGATTAATCGACTAATACAGTGTGCTTAAAACGGTGCTCCATAAATGTTAGCTAATGTTGGCCTGTAGTAGTCCAAGATCTAAAGAAAACGCACCAGAGGGCAGGACATAGGGGACCATTTAGGAAAAAATCAGATCCTGTCTTCAGTGGAGCACTTACTCCCTGACTTACTTTCCCGAAATGGCTCCACCAAAGGGGACCTCCTCCCGAGTTTAGCTCGGGATCCAGTACCTGAGTCATCCCCCGCGCTGAGACCCTGGACACCAGCCTCCGAATGTGAGCCCGGCAGCTGGCGCGGAATCGAAACGACGGCGGTCGAGGCTTCAGGAGGCTGTAGCTCCATGGAGGCGGATCCTGCACACAGGTTTCGGGTGTGTGGGGGCAAGGGGGAGCTCAGAACAGGGTTAGCGGATAAGCAGTCGTGACCGTCAGTCCAGGATCCGCGTGAGGCAGTGATCTCACCGCTCCTGCCACATGCATTGGGTGAGAAAACTAAGCCGCAATGCGGTAGGTGAGCTTCCGTAAGACGCATGCGCGCCTTTTTCGCGCCGCAAGTCCAGGTAGCGCTTTGTCCACGCCCTCCTTCCCTGGAACTCTCTACCCACAACTCCCCGGGGTTGCATGCGGTCAACGTATGCGCGTGCGCTCGCCATAGCCCCGCCCCCAAATCCCGTGGGCCTCTGCGGGATGGTATTTAATCATCGTCCGTGCCAATTTCGGTCTCATTGTTCTACTGCCGCTGGTGAGTGTTTTTCGTGCGTTTTGTAGCTGCCAGTCTTTTGTGCTTTGTCTTTTCTTTTGAACGATTTTGCGAACATCGCATAGCACGCGCTATGCCTTCTGTGTTATAGCTGTCTGGCCAGGGTGACTGGCGGGTGAGGTCTTGTGGGTAGCCTCGAGACTTAAAAGTAGCAGCGGGGCTTTTTGATGTGAAGGACAAAATGGCGATGGCAGGCCGTGCGGGTCCCCTCCCTATGATGAGGACCTTTTCACAGACCTGTACTGAGCTCCGTGAGGATAAGTGACTCTGAGGAGATGGGCCCTGCAAGCCTCCTACTTGGCCGTCGGTTCAGAAGATATAGTTTTCGAAATGCCACGTGTTGACCTAATGTCTTCTTGGACTCTTGTCTGCAGGGTTTACGCGCACGTTGGAATCGAAGAGAGCTCTATGTTACAGTAAGTTCTTATGGCCATTTCTTAACCTCTGCTATTTCGTTGAGTGTGTGGAAGTTGCTACGGGGATGATTTTACAACCTGAACTCTCTCTTTCTGATGGATTAGTGGAGAAAACACAAAAATTCTGAGTAGCACTGTACTGTACGCAATAAATGTTAGGGACTTACTGATTTGTCTGAGGTGTTAGTGAAGGGTGTTATTTTTTCAGATGTTTAGCCCACAAGAGGTCACTGTTGAAGGAATGGGACAAGACCCATCTTTCTGCAAAGCCAGCGCTACAGTAATGTTCCAGGTAGGTGTACCTGGTTTATGTTCGTATAGAAGAGACCTTGGTAGAGAACCACTCCGTGATGAACACAAAATGACAAGCATATGGCTGAACTTATAAGTGATGTCATCTTACTACTGAGAAGTGACAGAGAGGTCTTGAGGGGTCTTTGAATGACTATTTTTAGGTACATAAAATGCCTTCCTCTGTTGTCTACAGCATCTCATAATCTGTCTTGAGGAATTCAGCTGCCTCCCTGGGTGAATACAGGTAATTATTCAAATTGGTGTATGTCATCTCTGTAAATGTTCACAAGAGAACAAGTGGCTGGCGGAAGCAATTTTTTTTTGGCGCCTTCCATCTTTTTCCTCTTGAAATAATTTTCTGGGAAGCAAGGGTTCGCTGTTATCCTCATCCATATATCGATCACTTTACTGTCAGATGATTTGAATTGATAAGCTGATGTTCTGTGAGGTACAAAAATTAATAGCATGTTAGAGTTCTGATGGCAGTTGTTGATTATGAATAAGTTTCATTCCATCCTAATACCTTAAAATAACTAATTTGCTTTCCTTCCCAGCTATTCCTCATGACAGTCTGCCTCTATCTTACAGTAAGTTGCTTTTTTAATTCTATGGGCCTATTATCTAATTGACAACTTAGCCATCTTGATGTTTGTTACCAAAGCCTGTTTAAACCATAAAGTTTTCTGGTTCCTCTTGTTCCCTGTAGTGATGTTTCCAGACCTCCCCTTTTGTCTCTCAGATAGATGCCCACTGATCTGCCCAGGGTCAGACGAATGCTTGTCAGTTGTAGTTTTCCACGGTTCAGCTTCAATGAGGAGGAAACATCCTGCCTCACCTCACCCCTGTTCTAGCCTGGGAACCATTTGTGAACCCACCAGGGTTAACTGAAAAAGGGCGTGAGAGCTTATTCCATAAGGAACTGTCTGAGGCATTTGGTTACCTTTTTTTAGCTTGTCCACTAGCAACCGTAACTAAAATAGTTTTTGGCTGTTTGGGATAATTAGCTAATTGTGATTTTTTTGATTCAGGAGCAGCTTGTTGCTATATACCATTGAAAAACCTTCAGACCTGGGAGGTTAGTTGATTTTTTTTTTTTTTTTTTTTTTTGCGCCTTACCGCTTGCTTATGCCACTGAGTAGACAGTTTCTATGATGAATCAAACTAGCTCACTATGACTGACAGTGAAAATCCATGAACACCTGAGAAACTGGAGAATGCAGGGAGTGGGGGGTAACCATGTCTGAGGAATCTTTACCAACAGTTTTGTTTTTCTCCAGGTGTTATTAACCAATAACCTCTTTGGCTCTAAGGTGAGTAATTTCACTGTATTCAATGCATTCAGCACATAGAGTAGAAAAAACTGCCTTTTTAGGCCTGTATATATGATGACTTACATGGAATCTCGTTCGGCTGATGACTTGCTGTTGAGACTGTGAAATCTGATTTTCTAAGAATGATGGGTGGGAACAACTTAATGCAGGATATGAGAAGCACTACTGACTTGGTCTTCCTCCTTTCAGGGCCAGCACCTTCTCTCTAGCACTCAGGAGGAGTTTGAGGTAAGTGGCTGTGCAATAGCTGCCATCAATGGCTGCTATATACAATTTTCTCTGATTTTTGTGTGTGATAGCACTGTGGTCTGGGTGGATGTGTAGAGATATAACTGGCTTAACCCAAATCTTTGATCTCCTGAACCACCAAGTGATGATCACCTGCTCACCAGTGATGAGCTGAATACCGCCCCAGTCTGATCAATGTGACTGAAAGGTATTTTCTGAGCTGTGAGCCTGCCTTCCAGTGACAACTTGTAAAAATTACAAGTTATTTGAGGAGGCATTACAGCCAATAGGAAGTTCTTGGGCTAAGTAGTGTTTCCTCTAAAATGCCCTGAAACTTCTGTCTGCCAGGCAACAGATATAGTTCAGAGATTGTAAAATGTACTGTAGAGTGAAAGTCTCTCAAGACTACATTTTTTTTCTTGATTTTTCAGGAAAACTAGGTGTTACTGTTCACTCGACTGAAGTTACAGGTGAGTAAACCTAAATGTAAGGTGAACTATGCTAAAAATTCCCAATGAAGAAACTTTCACACGTCTTACTCTCTGTCCTAGTCCCAGAGCCTGTAAAGGTGAACCCACTGGGACTGGCTGGGGGAAAAGAGGAAGATTTGTTCCAGAAGGGAACTGTCTGAGGGATGACAAATATTTCTATACAAAGAAAGGGAGTAATCACCACTTGTTGAAAACATTGATTTTAATTTTTCCAGGTCTGAGTAAAGAACAAGGTGCATAAAAAATGGTGGGTATCTGTTTAAATATTTAACTGGTTTTATAATAGCAACCTTTTACTCTTAGGTTACATAGTGTTAAATATTGTGTACATTCATATTTTCCAATCCAATAAGAACTTTTGATTTTCCTCTGCAGGAATCTGTCTTGGAGGACATCAGAAGGTGAATTTTCCAAGACCTTGGATAACCAACTTAGCTGTTGAAGTTACCACAGCATATTTTAGTCGTCTTAATGGCGTGGCTGCTTTTTTTTTAAGCTTTACTGTGAATCATGCCTTTGGGTGGGTCTGCCTGGGCACAAGGAAGTGACCCCCTGAGAGTTTGCTATTTTTACCTGGGTTTTACCCAGCTTGCTTAGGCAGTCTGTCTAATGCTGCATTTCCTACTCCGAGGCAGCACTCAAGGAGCCTAATTTATCAGCACACTTTAGAGACTTTTTCCCTAGATGTACCCCACTGAAGGAATTTTAAATGAAAAGCTTGCTGGGTTTAGGGGGTCTTTTAATGTTAGCAGACGCTGGGAGCCAGTGAAACAGTTGAGGGTTTGCTGTGTGTCCATGTTTCTGTATTTTATCACCCCCTTCCTGCAACATTATTTCTGTGGAATCTACCTGCCCTTTTGTTTTTTAGATACAAGGGCTTGGTTTTACTACCAAGGCTGAGCTCAAGGCCCCAGCCTTAAGAGATCCTCCCACCACAGATTTCCAAAGTGCTCAGATTGTAAGTGTGATTCATGGCACCCAGACTTTGCTGCTTTTCTTAAATGATCCAGGCTCAGAACCAAAACTCAGGCACTGCATAGATGGCCAGTTTGGCAAACTACTGACCTAGCTTGTTGCCAATTGTTGATTGAGCTTCCCATAACTCCATTTCTGTTCCTCTGTATACAGCCATCTTCTATTCCCATCATGAGCCTTTAGGTCTCTATTTGCATGTTGCAAATACTATGTGCCATGTAGGTAGCTCATTCAGGGCCTTGCTCTAAACTACAAAAAAGGTTCCCTTGAGTGGCTGTCAATTTGTGTTGCTGTATTGGTTGTTGATGAAAATAATAAAATGATTGGTTACATAGTCCTGTTTTTGTGTGTCTCCTTAGCACCAGTGTGTAAATTTCCATGGGAAACTGGCTTCCTCTCATGTTCCCTCAAGTCCCTGGAACTGGAAGGGACACCTGATAGGGTTTGCCTGCTAGGCAGTGTGTTAAATGACTAACCTGATCTGAGCAGAGCATCCATCTTGGTGTGCACAATACCACTACATTGGAGCTTTCTTTTTTTTTAAGTTTCCCTCTTGCCTAGTCTTACGGTGCAGTGACATGATCGCAAGCTCACTACAAATTCAAGCATTTGGACTCAAGAAAACCTTCACTTTAGCCAGCAGGTTGGAGTCTCATTCTTGTCACCCAGGCTGTAATGTGGTGGCATGATCTCAGCTCACTGCAACTTCCACCACCTAGGTTCAAGCCATTCTCCCTGCCTCAGCCTCCTGAGTAGCTAGGACTACAGGCATGTGCCACCACACCCAGCTAATTTTTAGTAATTTTAGTAGAGATGGGGCTTCATTGTGTTAACCAGGATGTTCTCGATCTCCTGACCTCAGGATCCTCCCGCCTCGGCCTCCCAAAGTGGTGGGATTATAGGTGGGAGCCACCGCACCTAGCCAAATAATCTATGCTTTTATTTATTTTGAGATGGAGTTTCACTCTTATTGCCCAGGCTGGAGTGCAATAGTGGGATCTCCCCACTGCAACCTCCGCCTCGGGTTCAAGCGATTCTCCTGCCTCAGCCTCCTAAGTAGCTGAGATTACAGGCCAGTGCCACCGGTGCCCAGAATGTATTGTATAACCATAAATATAAATATAAATATTTTTTTTTTTTTTTTTTTTTTGTGTAGAAAGACTGAAGTTCTCCATGTTGGTCAGGCTGCCTGATCTGAACTCCTACCTCCAGGGTGATGCCGCCTCCTCGGCCCGTTCGCTCAAGTTGCTGGGATTACAAGGCGTGAGCCCACCGCACCTGGCCCAAATTCCTCGCTTTTAATTTGGCCCTTGAGAAGGAAGTTGGAAAGCACAAGGAAGTGCTAACCTGTGGGATAGCTGTGGGGGTAGAGTTGTGTAATGGTTAGTCCCAGCAGCTCCAAGTTTCCAGACGGTTCACTTGTTCAGCCCCAGGCTGGGTACAATTGTGCACCCAAGCTCATTGCACCCCTAAACCTTCCGGGGCTGCAGGAGTTCTCCCTACCTCAGCCCTCCCAAATAGCTTGGACGAAGGTTTGCACAACCACCACGCCCAGCTAATTTTGTATTTTGGTAAAGAGGAACGAGACAGTTCACTGTACCTAGGCTGGTCTTGAACTGAGCTCAGCTAGTCCACCATTCGGTCTCTCCCAAAGCACTGGGATTACAGACATCTACACCTGGCCCGCCTTTTCCCTTTTCTTTTTTTAAGCCATCAGGTAAATTTAAGCCGGTTCTCAATCCTTTTAACCAAGCAGCCCCCAAAAAAAAACCAGGTAATATTTTTGGAGAGATTTTCTCAGTGTTTTGGGATTTTGTTTTTTTTTGTAGAACCCTTGGCCCCACCGCAGGCGGAGGTAGTAGTGTCCATCATGTCTCAACAGAGCTCCAAGCCCTGGCTCAAGCCGATCCAACACAATCAGTTTCCCGAAGTAGCTAGGAACCTATAGGACATGCCTATTAATGCCGCGGTAATTTAATTTTTGTAAGATAGTCTCATATGTTGGCCCCCAAGGTTGTCTGGCTGCTCAAGTGGATCCCCATTGTTCCAGTGTCTCAAAGTGGTGAGATTACGAGGCATGAGCCCTGCCGAGCCCTGGCACCCTCAAAAGGCCAAATTTTTTTTTTTTTTTTTTTTGTTGAAGACGGAGCTCGCCCCTGTCACCCAGGCTGGAGTGCAGTGGCTGGATCTCGGCTCACTACAAGCTCCGCCTCCCGGGTTTACACCATTCTCCTGCCTCAGCCTCCCGAGTAGCTGGGACTACAGGAGCCCGCCACCTCACCGGGCTAGTTTTTTTTGTATTTTAGTAGAGACGGGGTTTCACCGTGTTAGCCAGGATGGTCTCGATCTCCTGACCTCGTGATCCGTCCGCCTCGGCCTCCCAAAGTGCTGGGATTACAGGCTTGAGCCACCGCGCCCGGCCAAAAGAGCAATTTTTTAAATCTTCCCTGAACTTGGAGACTCCAACCTGCATTGACAGGTAGCCCCCCCATCGGGTGATTCTGTTATAAGCCGTCAGATAATGACTACCCTTATATTTCTCAGAGTGTTTGGGAGAATGGATACCAAGTAGTGATAAGTTATGGGATTTCTAACCGTTTTTATTTATTTGTATTTTTATTTTCATTTATTTTAAGAAGGAGTTTTGCTCTGTCACTCAGGCTGGAGTCCAGTGGTGTGATCTCAGCTTACTGCAACCTCTGCCTCCCGGGTTCAAGTGATTCTCCTGCCTCAGCTTCCCAAGAAGCTGGGACTACAGGCGTGTGCCACTACACCCAGATAATTTTTGTATTTTTAGTAGACATGGGGTTTTACTATATGTTGGCCAGGCTGGTCTTGAACTCTTGACCTCAGATGATTCTCCCACCTCTCCCTTCCAAAGTGCGGGGATTACAGGTGTGAGCCACCACACCAGGCCCTGCTTTTAATTTCTGTTTGTAAATTTTAGGATTTCAACAGTCAGAATTTTAAGAACGGCAATTCAGCTGAAACAACACACATTTTTTGCTCATTAAATGGTAGCCACATAGACTTGAGAGTTGTCATCACAATCAATACAACCACAAGAATGGAAGGGTCAGTTCTGAGACCACCCAAGGACCATAGGGGAGCACCAGAATTCAGAGATGGAGGATCAGCAGAGCAGAGACAGAAAAGCAACGAGAGCAGCGGGAACCTGCGCGGTACTGACTTGCGCACTGAGGGAGGTATCCCCACTGCCCACAGTTGAATCTTTTGTTAAAGCCACAAAGAAGTCAGGTGGGGACTGGCCAGGTGCAGTGGTTCACACCTGTAATCCCAGCACTGTGGGAGGCCACGGTGGGCAGATTACCTGAGGTCACAAGTTCAAGACCAGCCTGGCCAACATGGTGAAACCCCATCTCTACTAAAATTAGCTGGGTGTGGCAGCGTACGCCTGTAGTCCCAGCTACTCAGAAGGCTGAAGCAGGAGAATCTCTTGAACCTGGGAGGCAGTGGAGGTTGCAGTGAGCTGAGATCACGCCACTGCACTCCAACCGAGGCGACACAGCAAGAAAAAAAAAAAAGGCTGTGCGCAGTGCCTTGCGCCTGTAATCCCAGCACTTAGGGAGGCTGAGACGGGCGGATCACCTGAGGCCAGGAGTTCGAGACCAGCTTGACCAACATGGAGAAACCCTGTCTCTACTAAAAATACAAAATTAGCCGGGCGTGGTGGCACACGCCTGCTTGAACCCAGGAGGCGGAGGTTGCGATAAGCTGAGATCACACCATTGTACTCCAGCCTGAGCAACAAGAGAGAAACTCCATCTCAAAAGCAAAAACAGAAATGAGAGTAGGAGAAAATGGAGAAATGGAGAAGGCTGGAATGATTGAAGCCTGGCTCCTCACATTTCTTCTGTACATTAATGACTCAGACTACAACGTTTCTAGTGAGAACCTCTTCCCTAAGCTCCAGATACATCAAACAAACCTCCCACTTAATGTACAATGAGACATTCAGCTCCTTAATTCCCTGCGTTCTCCCTGCTCCTCCCCTCAACTCCATCTCCCCACCCTAGTAAATGGTACCAGCACCAACAAGCCCCTCTATCTCAAATGTAGCAATGTGCTCACCAGAAAAACCAAGGCCTTGTGTTTTTTGTTGACTCCCGTTGGGTTACGTCCTAGAGGAAGGAGGAGAGACAACGTGAGACAGCCAAACAAACAACTGAATATTATTGAAATCGTGCAGTAGTTCTTGACCAAGGGTGTTTTTTGCCCACTAGGGGACATTTAGCAACATCTGCAGACATTTTTGGCTATCACAACTTGGAGAGGGGAGGTATATACTACTGACAACTACTGGGTACTGGGCAAGGATGCTGCCAAATCCTACAGTGCACGGGACAGCCCCTCTCCCCCATCACCCCCCAAACAATGAACTGTCCAGTCCAAAAACTCAATAATGCTGAATTTCAGACACCCTGAGATTTAAATATTTACCGGCAAAGAAAGTGTGATGCAGCAAGAAAGGTGGTGGTCAGAAGGCTGGGTGTAGTGGCTCATGCCTGTAACCCCAGAACTTTGGGGGGCCGAGGTAGGCGGATCACCTGAGGTCAGGAGTTCAAGACCAGCCTGGCCAACATGGTGAAGCCCCATGTCTACTAAAAATACAAAAATTAGCTGGGCATGGTGGCGCACACCTGTAGTCCCAGCTACCAGGGAGGCTGAGGCAGGAGAATCGCTTGAACCCAGGAGACGGAGGTTGCAGTAAGCCGAGATCGCACCACTGCACTCCAGCCTGGCAACAGAGCAAGATTCTGTTTCAGAAAAAAATACAAAAATTGGCCCGGTGGGGTGGCTCACGCCTGTAATCCCAACACTTTGGGAGGCCGAGGCGGGTGGATCACGAGGTCAGGAAATCGAGACCATCCTGGCTAACACGGTGAAATCCTGTCTCTACTAAAAAATACAAAAACTTAGCTGGGCACAGTGGTGGGCACCTGTAGTCTCAGCTACTTGGGAGGCTGAGAAAGGATAATGGCGTGAACCCGGGAGACAGAGGTTACAGTGAGCCGAGATTGTGCCACTGCACTCCAGCCTGGGCAACAGAGTGAGACTCTATCTCAAAAGAAAAAAAAGTGGTCAGGGAAGGCATCCCTGAAGGGGTGCNTAAGGCCGGGAGCTGTGGCTCAAGCCTGTAATCCCAGCACTTTGGGAGGCCAAGACGAGCGGATCACAAGGTCAGGAGATCGAGACCATCCTGGCTAACACCATGAAACCCCGTCTCTACTAAAAAATACAAAAAAAAAAAACTAGCTGGGCATGGTGGCGGGCACCTGTAGTCCCAGCTACTCAGGAGGCTGAGGCAGGAGAATGGCATAAACCCGGGAGGCGGAGCTTGCAGTGAGCTGAGATCCGGCCACTGCACTCCAGCCTCGGCCACACAGCGAGATTCCGTCTCAAAAAAAAAAAAAAAAAGATAATGATCAATAAATACTCAGTGAACTCAGAGACCAGTGGCGGTGTGGGTCCTCTGTATGCTGAGCGCTGGTCCCCTGTGCCCACTTTTTCTTTCTCTATACTTTGTCTCTGTGTCTCATTTCTTTTCTCAAGTCTCTGGTTCCACCTAACGAGAAACAACCATAGGTGTGGAGGGGCAGGCCACCCCTTCAGATTCTTCCTGCATTCTTGAGGCAGAAACAATAGGACTGACTGATGGAGCAAGGAGAGGGGAGAGGAAGGAAACATAAAGGATGACCAGGTACAGTGGCTCACACCGTTAATCCCAGCACTTTGGGAGGCCAAGGCAAGAGGATTGGTTGAGACCAGGAGTTCCAGATCAGCCTGGGCAATACGGCCAGACCTCATCCCTACTGGAAAAAAAGAAAAAATAGAAGGATGAAGGATGTTCCAGCAGAGGCAGGAGAGATCATTCATTCTGGACATACGGAGTTTGAGAGCCTCCCAGACACCCAAGGAGAGTCACACTGGCAGTATGACATAAGGTTAGGATGTGGGCTCCAGAATCAGGTTGCCTGGGGTTGGTGTCTGCCTCTGCCATTTACTGACTGTGTGACCTTAAGCTGGGTGCAGTGGCTCACATCTGTAATCCCAGCACTTTGAGTGTTCGAGGCAGGCGGATCACGACGTCAGGAGATCGAGACCATCCTGGCTAACACAGTGAAACCCCATCTCTAATAAAAATACAAAAAATTAGCCGGGCCTGGTGGTGGGCGCCTGTAGTCCCAGCTACTCAGGAGGCAGAGACAGGAGAACCCGGGAGGCGGAGCTTGCAGTGAGCCGAGATTGCGCCACTACACTCCAGCCTGGGTGACAGAGGGAGACTCCATCTCAAATTAAAAAAAAAAAAAGAAAAGAAAATCACCTGGCCACAGTGCCTCAGTCTCCTCTTCTGTAAAAGGGAACATTAAAAGCACCTACTTATCTTTTAAGGTTGTTAATACATATAAGGCACTTGTAATGGTGCCTGGTAACAGTGACCAGTAGGCTAGAGACCTGCAGTCAATCATTAGCAGAGAACAGAGAAAGAAAGCCAGGGCCCTACATGAGACCTTTTAATAGAATGTGAATAGAGAGAGAAAATTCAAATTCCTGGCCAGGCATGGTAGCTCATGGCTGTAATCTCAGCACTTTGGGAGGCGAAGGCAGGAGGATTGCTTAAGGCCAGGAGTTCAAGACCTGCCTGGACAATATAGCAAGACCGCTTTTCTACAAAAAATTAAAATTAGCCAGGCATAGTGGTGCATGCCTGTAGTCCTAGGTACTTGGGACGCTAAGGTAGGTACTTGAGAGAGTGGCTTGAGCCCGGGAGGTCAAAGCTAATTCCTAGAGAACCAGGGAGCGGATAAAATTAGCAAGGGTAAGATTGATGTCCAACAGGTAAGCCAGTGTTTCTTTCTTTGTTTCATTTTGTATTTTTATTTATTTTATTTT
>NW_016807520.1:5397-7780 GCF_001698545.2 Rhinopithecus bieti | reverse complement strand
ATTTCGCTCTTGTTGCCCAGGCTAGAGTGCAATAGCGCGATCTTGGTTCACTGCCACCTCCACCTCCCAGGTTCAAATGATTCTCCTGCCTCAGCCTCACAAGTAGCTGGGATTACAGGTGCCTGCCACCACGCCCGGCTAATTTTTGTATTTTTAGTAGAGACAGGGTTTCACCATGTTGGCCAGGCTGGTGGCGAACTCCTGACCTCAGGTGATCCACCCACCTCGGCCTCCTAAAGTGCTGGAATTAAGGTGTGAGCCACTGCACCTGGCTGTACCTCTCCCTTTTTTCCAATATATTATTTTTACAAATTATTATTATTATTATTATTATTATCATTATTTTGAGACAGTCTCACTCTGTTGCTCAGGCTGGAGTGCAGTGGTTCGATCTCAGCTCACTGCAACCTCTGCCTCCTGGGTTCAATCGATTCTCCTGCCTCAGCCTCTTGAGTAAACTGGGATTACAGGCATGCACTACCACGCCCAGCTAACTTTTGTATTTTAGTAGAGATGTGGTTTCGCCATGTTGGCCAGGCTGGTCTCAAACTCCTGACCTCAGGTGATCCTCCTGCCTCGGCCTCCCAAAGTGCTGGGATTACAGGCATGAGCCACATGCCTGAGTAATTTTTTTAGTACTTTTAATGGAGACGGGGTTTCACCATGTTGGCCAGGCTGGGCAGGAACTCCTGACCTCGAGTGATCCGCCTGCCTCGGCCTCCCAAAGTGCTGGGATTACAGGCAGTCCTGCCCAGTTTTCAAGGATCTCTATCCTGTCTGTCCCATCCTTCCATAGCCCCTGCCCACCCAGAACCCTCTCACAGTGGACCCCAGTCTCCCAGAGGTGCCACCAGGCTGCCTGCTCCCCTGGAATGCACTTCACCCTCAGCGGCCACGCTGGCCTCCCTGAAAACTTCCACAGTGCTCACAACCCCCAGCCCTGCATCAAATGATTAAGAAATTGGGCTTTGGAGTTGGGCTACCTGGTTTCAATCAAATCCTGGCTTTGTCTCTTACTGGACCGTGGGCAAGTTATTTAACCTCTCTGTGCCTGTTTTCTCATATTTTATCTATTTATTTCTTTTTTGAGATGGAGTCTCACTCTGTCGCCCAGTCTGGAGTGCAGTGGCGCGAAGTCCACTCACTGCAACCTCTGCCTCCCGGGTTCAAGCGATTCCTCTGCCTCAGCCTCCAGAGTAGCTGGAACTACAGGCTTCCAGCACCACGCTGGGCTAATTTTTTATATTTTTAGTAGAGTCGGGGTTTTACTATGTTAGCTGTCATGGTCTCGAACTCCTGACCTCAGGTGATCCGCCCTCCTCAGCCTCCCAAAGTGCTGGGATTACAGGTGTGAGCCACCGCGCCTGGCCGCCTCATCTTTTAAATGCAGTAAATGTATTTTATTTACTCTATATAACGTTTTAAATCTGTTTACATTTGAACATCTCTGAAGTCAGAATGCATCTTAAACTGAAGGTATGCCATGGCTTAATGGATAGTATTTTTTTCTTAGTATATAAAATAATGGTATATTGGCAGGGCACGGTGGCTCACACCTGTAAAACTAGCACTTTGGGAGGCCAAGGCAGGTGGATTGCTTGAGGTCCGGAATTCAAGACCAGCCTGAAAAACATGATAAACCTCCATCTCTCCTAAAAATACAAAAATTAGCCAAGCGTGGTAGCAGGTCCCTGTAATCCCAGCTACTCAGGAGGCTGAGGCAGAGGTTGCAGTGAACTGAGATTACGCCACTGTACTCCAGCCTGGGCAATAGAGTGAGATTACATCTCAAAAATATATAAATAAATAAATTTAAATACTAAATAATTAAATAAAATAATGGTATATATTACAATTGATGCTATATTACAATTCATGATAAATTCAATGAAATTCAGTAGTAGTTACTGATTGCTCTGAAGTCTAAATAAGCTAATATAAAATGCTTGAGGCCAGGCACAGTGGCTCACACCTGTAATCTCAGCATGTTGGGAAGCTGAGGCAGGAGGATCGCTTGAGCCCAGGGGTTTGAGACCAACCTAGGCAACATAGTGAGACCTCATCTCTACAAAAAAAATTAAAAATTAGCTGGGTGTGTCGGCTGGGCACGGTGGCTCATGCCTGTAATCCTAGCACTTTGGGAGGCCAAGGTGGGTGGATCACGAAGTCAGGAGTTCAAGACCAGCCTGACCAACATGGTGAAACCCTGTCTCTACTAACAACACAAAAATTAACTGGGCATGGTGGCACACGCCTATAATCCCAGCTACTTGGGTGGCTGAGGCAGGAGAATTACTTGAATCTGGGAGGCGGAGGTTGCAGTGAGCAGAGATGGCGCCACTGCACTTCAGCCTGGGGATAGAGCAAGACTCCATCTCAAAAA
>NW_016807520.1:0-1319 GCF_001698545.2 Rhinopithecus bieti | reverse complement strand
TTTTTTGAGATGGAGTCTCGCTCTGTTACTCAAGCTGGAGTGCAGTGGCGTGATCTCAGCTTACTGCAACCTCTACCTCCCGTGTTCAAGCGATTCTTCTGCCTTAGCCCCCAAGTAGCTGGATTACAGGCACCTGCCACCACGCCTGGCTAATTTTTTGTATTTTTAGTAGAGATGGGGTTTCACCATGTTGGCCAGGCTGGTCTCAAACTCCTGATCTCAAGTGATCCTCCCGCCTCAGCCTCTACGTTGCTGGGATTACAGGCATGAGCCTCCGCACCCGGCTTTCAGTGGCCTCTTGACATGGTAGCTGGCTTCTCTCAGAGGGAGTGATCCAAGAGAGCCAGGCAGGAGCCATGCTGCCTTATAGGGCTTGTCTCAGAAGTCACGCACCATCCCTTCTGGGGATCCCATTGATGACATTGATGAGGCCCATTCATTGTGGGAAGGGACTAGATAACAGTAGGAATACCAGGAGGAGCGTTGCAGCCGCAGCCACTTTGGAGGCTGGTTACCGCACAGGTGGACACAGCGACTTCTCCAATAACCCCGTAAGATAGATGCTCCTAATAGACATATCTTGTAGACGAGGAAACAGAGGTACAGAAATGAGAAGTAACTTGTTCAGATTCACAGTCTTGTAAGTGGTAAAGCTGGATAGAACACAGGCAGGCAGATTCAGTGCTGAGGCCTAAGTCACTGTGCTGTCAAGCATCTCGGGTGCACTGTGAGCGTGAAGGAACGCGGCAGGCACGAGACAGCTTCCACTTTGGAAAGCAAAACAGCAGATATGTACAACGGGGTGGGCTGACGATTCGAAAAACAAGTGAAGCAAATGCAAATTGGGAAAGGATGGGAACTCAGGGTCCTAGGAGATGAAGACGGGGTGATAGAACAGGAAGGGTGTACCCAAGGGTCTGGGAGGAGCTGACTGTGCAGGGTCAGGGAGTACCAAACTGGGAGGGCCTCATAGACGGGTTCAGAAGAAGAATGTTTATTGATGAGGTTTGGAGACTGCCATCCCCATCTCTTCCAGCACAGGAGCTCTTAATTACAAACCTCTCCTTTGCTTCACTCGATTCAGATGACTCTGTCTCATCCATTTGTTTAGCAAACGTTACTGAGCACGTAGCATGGAAGTCAGGCAATAGACTGAACAGGAAAGACATAGTAATGGCTGGGCAAGATGAGGTCCTTGTCTGCCTGGAGCTTAGAGTCTAGCAGGGGAGACCAGTGCAATGACGGGAAAGCACGGGGGTCTTGAGGTGCAGAGGAAGACACCGGACCAGTCAGGGATAGGGGTCTTTTTTTTTTTTTTT
>NW_016807519.1:462936-485137 GCF_001698545.2 Rhinopithecus bieti | reverse complement strand
TAACAAACAATAACTTATGGTAAGTTATACTTCTGAATTAATTTTAATAATTAAACAATAAGTGGTGAAAAATTTTCTTATCACTGGACAACCACTTGCAGAGAATGTGACCGAAGGGTATTAAAACTTAAAGTATAGGGTTAAAGTAGATGATCTTTTATAGTCTCTTCTTATCCTGAGATTCTTTCTATGAAATAGGAATTGAAAAGAATTATTCTATCTACAAGTAAGAAAGGCAAAAATGCGTCCAGAACTCTGATCTTGGTTATTGCTATGGTCTGAATGTTTACGTCCCCCCAAAGTTTGTATGTTGAAACCTAACTCCAAAGGTGATAGTATTGAGAGACAGGGCATGAGGGAGATGATTAGGTCATGAGGGCTCCTGCCTCATAACTGGAATTAATTCTCTTATAAAAGGGGCTTATGTAAGCTTGGGTGCCCCTTCCACTACATGAGGACACAACAAGAAGGTGCCATCTAAGAGGAATGGACCTTCATCAAACACTAAATCTATTGATGACTTCATCTTGGACTATCCAGCCTTCAGAACTATGAACAATAAATTTCTATCATTCAAGAGTTCCCAGTCTAAGATATTTTGTTACAGCCACCTAAATGGACTAAGACAATCAAACATTATCTAAATGTTTTTCAAAATAAACATTGGTTTAACTAAGAAGCATATCAAAAAGGAAAAAATTGTTAAGTTGCTTCTGCCCACACACATTTTGTTTGAACAAGAAACAAACATAAATAAAATGTGCTATTTAGATAAAGAGGGAATGCCACAATTTTAAATTTCAGTTGTTTTGAAAATTGTTATTTGAAATCCACCATTGGTAAGATTCCCAAGACAGTAAGTCAGTACAGTCCTTCGCACACAGTAGACATGTATGCATGTCTACTAAGTATGGTTGTTTAGCTAAGTGAGTTCAATCTAGTTCTCAATTTCAAATCTGATAAACATAAGAGAAAAAGTATATGAAGCAAAACTTTCTGGTTAATGCAATATATTTTAGTGTTCCTGAATAGGTCATATAAGATTCAGGATTCACTTGGAAAAGAAAAGTGCATGACAGAATAAAAAAAAAAGCAAAACAAAAAACCTCTAGCCAGGCATGCTAATGCATGCCTGTTATCCCAGCTACTTGCAAGGTTGAGGAGGGAGGATCTATTGAGCTCAGGAGTTCAAGGCTGCAGTGAGCTGTAATTGTGCCACTGCACTCCAACCTGGGCGACAGAGCAAGACTGTTTCTGAAAAGAAAAAAAGAAAAAGTCTCTGCAAATTAAACAAGCTCAATTTTATATTTTTGAAAAGTATATTGGACAATGATTTTAAGAATTATATATATAATGAATATGTACTTAGAATTTAACCTTCAGTACCAAACTATTTTTTTTTTTTTTTTTTAGACGGAGTCTCACTCTGTTGCCCAGGCTGGAGTGCAGTGGCCGGATCTCAGCTCACTGCAAGCTCTGCCTCCCAGGTTCACGCCATTCTCCTGCCTCAGCCTCCCGAGTGGCTGGGACTACAGGCGCCCACCACCTCGCCCGGCTCGTTTTTTGTATTTTTTAGTAGAGACGGGGTTTCACCATGTTAGCCAGGATGGTCTCGATCTGCTGACCTCGTGATCCGCCCGTCTCGGCCTCCCAAAGTGCTGGGATTACAGGCTTGAGCCACCGCGCCCGGCCCAAACTATTTTACTAAGCACCCAAAGGTATTCTAAACTTACTCAAATCCTAGGAGTTATATTCAAAGACTCAAAGACGAAGATTCTGTGTATGTCTTTGTGTGTTTACAAGTGTGTAAGTATGCAAAACTGACCTTGGAACATTTTTGTTTCTGTGATCACATAGATGTTTTTCCCCAAAAAAATACTGAGCAAAATTTTTGAGTCAATAACCGTATTCCACTGGAAACAATAATAAAATACTACTCAGTGAAATGTGCTTGGAATTAAATCAAATCATTAAAAAAATAAAATGGTAGTTAATACTTGCTGAAATCCTGTATACAAAACACATATGGCTGCGCATGGTGGCTCAAATTTGTAATCTCAACACTTTAATGCCAAAGCGGGAGGATCATTTGAGGCCAGGAGTTTGAGACCAGACTGGTCAATGTAGCAAGACTCTATCTCTACTTCAATTAAATAAAAATTACAAAAGCATATATACAGATACAGTAAGAGTTACAGCTAATTTATTTTTTAAATTTTTATGGAATTATTTTTAAGAGGTTCACATTATAAAAGAATCTGCATGGCCAGGTGCAGCGGCTCATGCCTATAATCCCAGCACTTTGTGAGGCCGAGGCAGGTGGATCAACCAAGGTCAGGAGTTCGAGACCAGCTTGACCAATATGGTGAAATCGCATCTCTACTAAAAATACAAAAATTAGCCAAGCGTGGTGGCACACACCTGTAGTCCCAGCTTCTCTGGAGGCTGAGATAGTAGAATTGCTTGAAACCAGGAGACAGAGATTGCAGTGAGCCGAGATCACGCCACTGCACTTCAGCCTAGGCATGAGAGCCAGACTCCATCTCAAAAAAAAAATCTGCACTTGTACTGAATTTCTGCTGTTTTGAACATCATTCACAAAATCATTTATCATAATCTAATCAATTATTTCTTGGCATACTAGTTCAGAGTATAACTCCCCATTATTAAAAAATGATAAGATAAATTTGAACCCTGGCAGAATCAACGACTTGAGTGTGCCATGAGAGAGAGAATGATGTGACCTTAGAAACTACCGGAAAGAACAGACCAGACCAGAAATAAGGCCTACAATTGCTCAATTTTAAGGTGTACTTGATTTATAAATCACTAAAACTCTTTAAACATAATGCCCTGAACTATTCCCTTTTTACAGCCCTTTAGCAAGTATTTATTTATTCAAGAAATACACATTGAGTGCCTACTCTGTGTTTTGCCCCAAGGCAGTCACCGGACTCTGCTTACACTACATGATGGCCAGAATGAGTGTTGCAGCCTTGGTTCCTAAGGAAAATAACCAGACCCTCCTTTTAAAAGTCATATTCATAAATTTTATTCATTTTTAGGAAAGGACATATCTAAAATTACTAATCAGAGAATTCACCCTATGGTCCTCATACAAAAACTGGATTTTGTCAAGGAGAAAAGACTCTTTCTTGAAAAAGATTACAGAATTCTTTGTCCTAAAAATGTAGCACCTCATACACAGAATGTATAGTACAAAATGATGTGGCTTTCAACACATGATCATTCATAATTTGTGAAGTGTCTTCCCTATGCATACATGAAAAGTCCATATTTTGAGTATTAGTTAAATAAAAACTTGAGATCTTAAAATCTCAGCTTCCCTATTTCTAAACTAGATTATTTCATAGAACAAAGTATTTCTCCCATTTTTAAATAATACACATTGTAATTGTTATTTCTTAAAGCAGTAAAACAGTTAATAGTTTTGTTTATAATGCTTGCTTTTTCTTCTGATTTGTAATTCTTCAAAAAAACTAAACTAAATGTCTCAGACCCAACAGATAACACAATATAAACACTGAGGGCATGAGCTGAATGGATCCATCTCAGAGTAGTACAAACTATGTTGTAACTTTCTGTCTCTATCCTGATACTAATTGTGTTACCATCGACCTTTATGCAATTTCACATTTAATACACAACCAGCATCCTATTAGATGCTTCTTAGAGTAGGACCCTGAGAATAAGTCCATTAAGAAATCACATGTTATTTATAATACCTGTTTGAAGGTTTAAAGTGTGTCTAATTTTTAAGAAGGCAACAAAATTTTCCTACAAATGAAACTCATCACTATGTAAAGAAGAGTATATACTTGGCATTGAAGTGTCCATCTAGTTTCAATATCTGTACCTATACATTTTTTAAATGGATGAAAATCTCCTGATTTTGAAAAACGTTGAAATGCTATTGATAGGGTTCAAGTCCAGGCATAACCTATGAAGTGATCTCACTACAATAATCAGAGCTGGTTTTCTCTGTGATTTAGATGATCCACCGCCCTGTTTTAGGTCTCTGTTAGCCATAAGCACAATTGGCATCGTTCCCGTGAATCCAGAGGCAAATCTGGGCGTATTTGAGGGGAGTGATGCGAACAGCAACGTTGTAGTCCTTCTGAACCCCGTGGACATCCACCCACTGGTGGCCTGAGTAGACCGCAATGATTTTGCGCTTCCAATTCTTTTTGTCAGGATCTTTCAGACGCAGATAGACCCCGGAACCGGTGGAGCCTGACTCAGCATCGCAGTATTGGTAAAGGAGATCATTGGATTCGTCGGACACACTGCAAAACCGATAGACCAACTGATCAGCCCTATCGTTATCAAATCCTGAGAAGTGGATCATTCCACCAGGCATTTTCTTGATCGTTGGGCTGATTCCGAGTTCCATGTATTTTTTTTTGTGAGCACGCTTCAGCTCCAGAAGAGCATAGTCATAGTCCAAGGCAGCGTCCCCCATGCCTCCTCGTGCCCAGCCCTTCGGAATGTGGGTATTCTTGACCCGGGTCCACCGGAAGGAAGGCCTCTGACCCCGGCCAGATTGTTTTCTTCTTCTCCCACTCTTGACTCTGTCCTGCAGATGCTCTCTGGTACCCTCTCTTTGGTCACCACCACTAGTTTCTCTCCTGCTCCTCTTTGAACCTCGACGTTTCTTGCCTCCACTTTTATTCCTCATCTTCAGCAACCCTACCCTTAGCTTTTTACTCCCTTTGACATAGTCCTTTCCATCATGAACACAGTGGGCAGCAGTTAGAACGTGCTGAGGGGATATGAGAATGCCACTACAGCCCGTGGAGAGCTTCACAGCTGTGCTGAAAGGGAAATTGGTTAAGAACCTTTTGTCCAAGATGCTGAACCTGCTGTCAGTGCCATACACCTGTCTCTTTCTCCTAACAGATGCTCCCTTTGTGGTATTTTGAGTCGGCTCAAAAACTAAATCCTGAACTTTCACCCTGGTTAAGGTTCGGGTGCCATTCTCAAAGACAGTCTCATAGGAAAGATAATCCTCCAATTCAGAAAGGCTGGGAGTTGGGAGTTCTTTCTGGCATTCGATGCCACACACTGTATTTACCATCATCTTAGCATCTGCCTCAAATGTGGGGCTGGTGAGATGGAAAGTCCTTTCACTGACAATCCGGGGTAGCTTTCTCAAGTGCCACGTAAAATCCCGTTCCATTTCAGATCCATCGATGAGGGTCCACCCAGGTGTGAAAAATATCAACCAAAGTAGCATATTTTCCATTTTGATCTTCTAATTTTTTCCTTAAAAACAGAAAAAGAGGTTTACAATGTTTTCTTTTTAAATCTTACTTATCCATTTCATTTAGGCCTTGGATCCTAAATGTACCTTCCCCACAAAGAGGTGCCCTTATTTCCACCTTACCTAGATTTTACTGAGATTAGATAAACGCTGGTAAGTGGGCTCACACAGACTTCCAAAATCAGTAAGTCGTTTTTCACTCAAACTTCCCTCCACCAGCCCTAATCGACCTCGCTCCCACCCCAACCTGTCATCCTGTCACCTCCCCCTCCATCTCTCCTAACAGCCCAGTGCCTGAGAGAGTACAATAGGGTAGTAGGCTGAGACCCTCTGTCAGCTAAGCCACACTCTCCTCCTTAGGTATCCTACAACTTTATATCCAGATGATTTAGAAATAAAGATAGCAGCAAATGCGCTGCGGTCTTTTCCCACACTTAGCTACTTAAAAACAGGGATCATAACTTCTTCATCTCTAGACTATAACTGCCTAGCACAGAGCTAAAAAAAACTGCTCATTGAATACAGTGAATGTCCATGAACCAGGATTGGCAGCCCAAGCTGATGTAAAGGTGCAATGCATATTACTGGATAATGTTTTAAAGCAGTAAGAGTGTTAGCAATAAATAAATTGCTAATTAATCTTCTATTGATCTATTTTGATTTTTATAGAACTCCTGGTCATAAAAGAAAATACACAGCACAGGGCATTTTATACTAAAGTAAGAAAAATGTACCATGCATTGTTAAAAAACAAAGTTATGCTTGAAACCACCATCTAAGCAAAGCATCATACAAAATGATGGGACATTCATTTTGTGGGACATTACTGCATATTAAAATTATTTGTAAGAATTTATGAAGTACAGGCTATTGGGAGGACATGATAATGGTTAGATATAGTTCCTTTTCACCACAGGTCTCACTATCTAAGACCAGTGTTGTTGTGTTATTTAAATATTGTTAAAGGTGCCAGCACATAATAAATTATATAATACTTCTCCTACTGTTCAAATCTTCTCACCCTCTTTTTCTTTTCTTGAGGCTCACTGGCACGTACATGTATCTATTTAGTGGAACTGATGTGTGTCAGCCATCTTTGCTTGGAGGTGGGTATAGTAGGAGCACACTGGAGCAGCAATTTTGAACCTCTGTGTCACTGTTATTTGCGAACTATGCTTCAAGTCATTTTTAACTAATAGTTAAAATATCAAGACTTAAGCAAATGATTTGTACTTTGTATAAAGCAGAGGTAATTCAGCATTTGCTTAGCCCTACAATACCTTCATCCTCAATGCTTTCTGATAAGTTTTATTTTATTTATTTGTTTTTTGCATGGAAAAGAAAGCACATTAGCAATGGCCCACAGCCATTGTACCACAGGGTACACCCACAGGATGCGTGCACTGGCACAAAAGGCAAAAATCAACCCCGATGCAGAGTTCAATATCGGTATCCCTTGATACAACAGAATTTATTTTGCCATATACAAGTACAATAATTTTATTAACAAACTAAAACATTATTTTGATCAAACAAAAATGTATGCTACATTAACCTATTTATTGTTTAAATGTGATATATTAATGAAAACATAATTAATTTGAACTGTTATACATTTGGAAATATTAAGCAGGCCAGGTGTGGTAGCTCACACCTGTAATCCCAGCACTTTGGGAGGCTAAGATGGGAGGATCCCTTGAATACAGGAGTTCAAGACCAGACTGAGACCTCATCTCTACAAAAAAAAAACTTTTAAAAAATTAGTCAGGCATGGTGGCAAACACATGTAGTCCTTGCTACTTGGCAGGACTGCTTGAACCCAGGAGGTCAAGGCTGCAGCAAACCATGATCATGGCACTGAACTCCAGCCTGGGCAACAAAGTGAGACCCTGTCAAAGAAGAGAGGGGGAGGAAAGGGGAGGGGAGGAGAGGGCAGGGGAGGGGAGGAGAGGAGGAAATCTGTGTTATGTCACAATATTTGCTAATAGTCACCGCTGCAAAGCAGTAATTATATCATCAAGGATTTTGTAGAGTAGAGCCACTTAGTATTTTATTTTGTCTTTATGCAATTTTTCACAATAGTATTTCATCAAGTTAATTTAATTAGAATGAAAAAGGCTCACAACTCAGTAACTCTACTGAGCACTTGAAATTGTAGTTCCCGGGATGAAAATTTATGTCCTTGGCTGAAAAAAACAGTGAATATCAAAGAGTTATTTGCTGCTACTTAGCTTATCAACAAACCAAAATATATAAAAATGATATATATCATTATATACATATATATATATATATATATATATATTTTGAATCTACTTGATTCGCAGCAAAATTTCAATCAAGGGAGTTGTTTTGGTGTGGGAAACTTTTTTTAATTGCTTTTTCATTTAGCTGTTTATGACAACAGCTGTCTATTGTATACTTAATATATGATTACATCAAAGCTTGAAAGTCAGCCAAATATCCACGTCAAGAGACACAAAGTATCTCACTTGGTATATCTTAACACCTGATACTAATGATCTGAGGAGCAATACACATGTGAAAGGCATTCCTGGGCAAAATAAAGGAGGTCTAAATAGTGTTACTGAGATATTTTTTCCCCAGGTAGGTTTGTCCTATGCCATAATTCTGTAGCCAGACTTTTAAGAAAGCCTCATCAGAGTTGAATTGTATTTAAGTATAATTTTATTTCTGGCTATGCAGATAAAGCTATTGTTCTAGTCAAACGCCTTAGCTAATACTTTGGAAATTTCCAATGCCATTAGTTCCTTTGAAACCATGCTTGGTACAAAGCAATGATTTGATTTACCAAATGATAACACCAATGATATAGGCATGGTTTTCCGGCTCTGTGTTCACGTTCACATTCTCACAGCAGTTATGAATGGTGGTTGAGAGCCCAAATCTTGGTTGCTCACCAAAAGGAAACACCAGACCAGGGGTTCTCAAAGGACAGTCCCTACACTAGTAACTTGGGCATTACCTGGGAACTTGTTAAAAATGCTAATTCCCAGGGCCTGCCCAGACCTACTGTTAGAAACTATCCTGAAAGGGTGGTGGAGAGTGGTTCCCAGGTGGGTTTAACCGGCCCTCCAGATGACTTTGACACTCAATAAAGTTTAAGAACCACTACAGTAGCCACGGCTCTGGTGTAGCAACATGAGCCATACCCCAGAAGGTGATCTTTGCAAGGATGATGGCTTATCTGGATTTTAAATGACATCTGCTTATCTCTGTGTACAAAATTAATTTATTCTGACTTCATTCTTTTACTATGTTAGCAATTGACAATATCAAATCACTCAGCCAGTTCATAAAGAACAAACATAACTTACTTTTATTTATTTTTATTTTTATTTATTTTTTGAGAGGGAGTCTTGCTCTGTTACCCAAGCTGGAGTGCAGTGGTATGAACTAGGATCATATGTCTCAAAAAATGAAATTCATAAGTTTCATATGTAATGCCTCCAATATCTCATACTACAGATCATTCAATGGCATTGATTCACCAGCCCTGCCTGGTGCCCTTTGAGGGAGCTCTGTGCAGTGCACCACAGTAATAAAAACCATGCCCACGTCTACCCTTGGGCATGGGAAGGGCAGAGCTTTGTAATATGACCTCAGAATCACAGTAATAAGAGGACATGGATTTAGCCTAATTTGGCCTGTAATTTAAAATTGGGCAAATGTTTAAGGACACTTTCTTTTGGAAAATCTAAGTTTGTCTTGTGGTAAAATGTCAATGTGGCATAAATGATAGCTCTTACTGATAGAGCAATCCACAGTTTGTTCAGTGGATATCTACATATGTCCATTGTCCAAAAAGGACTAACTCATTGATCTAAAAAGACACAGTCCCGATTGAAGAGGCAGCTATAAAATGTTGAAAGTCTTACGTCCCTTGTCTTCCCCATCCCCCTCATTTTTCCTGTCTTGCAATATAATTGTGACCTTCACTGTCCATTTCCAGATGGCTTGGATTTAGGGCTTCAAATTCCAATTTCGGTGAATGAAAGCGAAGTTGCAGTGATTTCTGTCCACCACTGTGAGTCAGCACACACACAGCTGATTATAGGTTAGATCCTGAAGACAGATTGAGTAGAAGGGAATTAAGGAGGAAGTAAGAATGTCTGTGTACATAGACGAACTCTTACTGATGGAAGAGATGTAATTACACATTTGTACCCAATCTATTAATAGACGTGACCACACTTAACTATGAGATCACTTACTATTACCCTTTTATTATTTGTTTATAGTTTCTTAGAAATGTGATTGCTCTCAGTGTTGAGAATATTTCTGTATCTGTTCCAGCATAGTGGTTATGAGTGCAGACCAAGGAGTGGGAAGGCTTGGGTTCAATTCCCTCTTCACCACATACGAGGTATATACATGTGGACATTTCATTAACTATCGAAGTTTCACTTTCCTCATCTGCAAAGTGGGGATAATATTACAGTAATTTCAACTTCATAACATTGTTATAGAGATTAAATGAGATGATACATGCAAAGAATTACTACTGAGCCCAGAGGATAGTAAGCAGTTAACACATGTTATTTTAAAATTATTATCCTGCCTTAATTGGTGAATTTGTATCACTTCAAAACAGGTTGTTATATAAGCCAAAATTAGAGACCTTGTAGTGTTCTAAAAAGTCAGTTTCACAGTCAAATATTTTTATTTCAAGATAGATAGTTTCCAACTCACTCTAAAATTCCCTTTTTCTTTGTTTTGTTTTGTTTTTTGTTCAAGGACAGCTTCACTTTAGAGACTTTCCAAATGAATGCTTTCCTAATTACTCATCTCTATGAATATCCATGGCTCTGTAATATATTTTTTTTCATTGCTATTAAACTTAAGTGTGATTAAACACTCTGCAGCCACAAAACACTTAAATTGCATTTTCTGTGTCTTATTTATAGCCTGGATCTACACTGGGAATTTTGGAACTGCATCAGACCCTCAGTCTAAAAAGAAAGTCTGTCAACATAATTACTCTAAGGGAGTGATCTACAATGAAAGAAAACTCAACTTTTGAGTGAGTCTATCTAGAGTATATAGAATCCTATGATGAAATGACATTATACCTTAAGGCTCAGTTTCTCTTTTGTGTTTTGTTTTTTACCCTAGAAGTTTATAGTCTAGCTTAGATAGAGCAGGCAAACTAATGAAAGATTAGAAGGCTGCCCACTGTATTAATATTTCAAATCAATTATTTTTCCTGTCTATGAGAAAGCAAAGATGCTGACTTACCACTGAAGGACCTGCACTGAATTGCTTTCCCTCACCAGGTGACAGATTCACAATTACTCATGCCTTTCTTTTCACCTGGTTCCTTGTAATGTCTAGTGAGGAACTTGTCCATATTTATGTATATAGTATGTTGCCATGCGACACAACTTTGCATTGATCCGTCAAACAGTTCCTGGGGGGCTGTTGTGGGTCAGGAACTACTCAGTCATATCAATGACCCTGTAGGGCCAACATCACCCTCTACCTTAGCGTGTAAGGATACACCAATGATTGCACGACCACCTTTTAAAACTTGGCTGTCCTCTATTTAGCCATCTGCAATCCCAACATCTCTCCTTCCCAGCACCACTGGCTGTGTTTACATGCCATACCTAAATTCGAAGACATGCTCTCATCTTCTCTACTTTCATCCTCCACCTACTCAGGATTGACACACAACAGGGAGACACTGGGGCCTGGCCAGATGATTCCGAATAACTGCAGAGAGAAATGGCTTAGGCAAAAGGCCACAGCAGGACAGGGGGAGAGTTACAAATGACATAAACAGGAATAAAGCAATCACTAAAGAAATCGGTGATGTTTTGGATGACAATTGTAAAAACTTTCATAGTCAATTTTATTTTGGGGGAACAGATGCTGAGGAGAAGGGTATCTTATGAAATCTAATTCCTGACCCACGGAAGTGCTCCCTGACAGTAGCACTGCATGGAGGTAACATTTAAGTTAGAAAGAGAAGTTAGAAACATTTAAGTTAGAAAGTGTATGAGAAAATAATTGTGTCTGTAACGTCATAAAAGAAGGGAGTAAGAACTACGGTGTTTCAATGATTATGGGGGCAGTGGGCTTTGAAGCCAAATCAACTTAAGTACACTTGCCACTTGTTACACTGTGATCTTGTGAAGGTTACCTAATCTCTCTAGATATTATTTCCCACATTTATTAGATAGAGATAATATTTTAGAATATTTTTGTGAGAAACTAATACGATAGGCACAATGCCCAGAGCACAGTAAGCACTCCAGAAAGATTAAAGCAAATGTTATTCATATCAAACAGGGGGAGCCAACACTCAGGTAGATATTTATAAGGTATTTTATACATGTCTAACTGCCTCATCATGGTATGCCAAATATCCTCCTCCCCAAGACCTGTGAATATTTCCCACACACAAGAAAAGAGACTTTACAAATACAATTACATTAAGGATTTTAAGGTGAAGTGGTTATTCTGGATTATCCAGGTGGGTCCAATACAATCACAGGGGCTCATATAAGAAGGAGGAAAAACAGGTTAAGAGTGGGAAGAGCTGCTAGATGGAAGCGGAGGCCAGAGTAATGCAGGACCATGAGCTGAGGAATATGAGTGCACTCTAGATGCTGCAAAAGGTAAGGAATAAAGTATTTCCTAGAATTTCCAGAAGGAGGAACATAAATGAAAATGTGTTATTTTAAGAAAATATACATAAATGCAATTTAAAACTAAAATAGATCACAATAAAGCTTTAGATTTCTGATCTGCAGATGCATAAGATAATAAATTTGTGTTGTTTTAAGCCACTAAGTTTTCGGTAATTTGTTACAGCAGCAGTAGGAAACTACTACACTTAAAAATGTGAGAATCGAGTTTTTACAACAGTCTGCCTGACTGTTTAGAAAGAAAGAAGTAGTAGGGAGTGGCAGACACTGTGGCTAACACCTGTAATCCCAGCAGTGTGGGAGGCCGAGGTGGGTGGATCACTTGAGGTGAGGAGTTCCAGACCAGCCTGGCCAACGTGGTGAAACCCCGTCTCTACTGAAAATACAAAAATTAGCTGGGCGTGGTGTTGCGCACCTGTAATCCCAGCTACTGGGGAGGCTGAGGCAGGAGAATCCCTTGAACTGGGAGACAGAGGTTGCAGTGAGCTGAGATCACGCCATTGCACTCCAGCCTGGGCAACAAGCGAGACTCCCTCAAAAAAAGAAAAAACAAGTAGTAGTAGTAAGGAGTGATTAAAAAGTAGAAAAAGGCCAGGCGCGGTGGCTCACACCTGTAATCCTAGCACTTTGGAAGGCTGAGATGGGAGGATCACTTGAGTCCAGGAGTTTGAGAGTAGTCTGGGCAACACAGGGAGACCCTGTCTCTACAAGTGAGGTGGCGCATGCCTGTGGTCCCAGCTACTCTGGGCTGAGTTGGGAGGATCACCTAAGCTGGAAGGTCAAGGCTGTAGTGAGCTGTGATTGTGTCACTGCACTCCAGCCTGGGCAACTAGAATGAGACAGGGAAACCCTGTCTCCAAAAAAATTCCAGCAGAAAAGAATGTTTCCTTCTGGGACTTAAAACATAAATGAAAACGTGTTATTTTAAGAAATAATATACAGAAATGCAACTTTAAATCTAAAACACTAAAACAGAAGATCACGATAAAACCTCATGGCGGTAGGATGCAATATTGCTAGAGGAAAAACAAAAATTAGAACAGAGTACATAAATTTGTCTATTCAACAAATGCATACCAAGTGCTAACTCTGCCATGCATCATTTCGAAGCCTTTTTTAAAGAATCTATCTGATAGTCCTTAACTGTTGAGTTGGACTAGAACATTTCTAAGATTTCTTCCAGCTTTAAAGTTCTAGAGTAAACTGCAAACGAGAAAACACAAGTAACTTACTCATCAATGCTTCTCAGGAAGGTTCAATTCCTACTCATCCAGGGAAGAACTTGCCTGTTATCCATTTTGCTACCACTAGATGGCAAAGTTAGTCTGGTGATGGCGAATCTAAGGCCGGTATTTAAAATATTTACACTTACTCAGCTGTGAAATAGATTTTATTTTAAAAGCATGTAAGATTCAGCAGGGGCAAAACTTCTAACTGGCTAATAATATACTAGATGGCTGTGACATATGGAATTTATGACATTTAGGAAACCCACCTACAGGCCACGGAGCCCATCCTGATGAACTGAGGGCTGATAATGCTGTCTACAGCCAGACAATTTTCTGGCAGATAGTTTTTCAAAAACAGTTGTAGTGCCAGCACTCTTCCAGCATGACCTACAGCAATGTGAACTAGTCCCCCAAACGTGCCACAATTTATTTCAATGCTAAGGAAAATCTTGAACCTGCCAGACATTTCACATATGTTTATCAAATACTTTATAATCCATTACTAAAGGATAAGCTCTCCACCGACTCTAGGCTGAGAATAAACGGCAAGAAAGTTCATTGACAGCGGGCCAATTTCTATTCAAAATATCATACCATAGCACTATTTTCAAGTTTAGTTTCATAAATGGAGACCAAAAAAATGTCTGTTTAAAAAGTTTGGCAGTACTTGAGGGAAAGGAAGATGGTAAAGTTACACAGTTGATTATTTTACAGTAACCCACAACTTCTGTTTCTCATCACAATAAAAAACAAAACCTCCCTTTGTTTTGGGGCTATTTTTCCATGACCTGTACATCTAAATTTCTGCAATTCCTACAATTTCTGCAATGCTACGGATCAATCAAATTTGGGGTGAATGACATTAAAGGAACCCTAAGAGGACTCTTTCATATGCTGCCTTACGAAGTGCACAGCATATAGCTCTAAACTTATCTGTATTTTTCAAGTTAGCCTTTGAGAGCAAAGAATATCTATAAATAGGTATGCCACTTTTCAGGTTTTAAAGCATCTATGGTCAAAATGTTTTTAGCCAACCCACATCAGTTTTACCTATATGAAGCTTAAAGTTTTTAATTATAAAATAACAGCTTGCATACTACTAACTTGACTTTACTGTTTCCTAAGCTCTCCATTTCAGATTTCTCATCTGCAAAGTTAACTCAGCGCTAAGGCAAAGTGGCTCCATCCTCCCAAATTCTGAATCTGATCCTACTGTTAAAATGCAATATGCTCGTTGGATATTTGAGCATTGGGCAGAGGAAAACAATATACCCAATGGAGAAAATTAACTCATACTAGCAATTGTTTATTTTAACATCTAATGAGTATATACTATATGCCAGGTATATGCTAAACAATCTCACATTTTAAAACATGAAAAAGCTTCTTAAAAGCATACAGTTTTCCAGCTATCTGGAAGAAAATAGGGACAGTATCCACGTCCACCACTTCCCTCACTAAAGGAACTCCTCTAATATTTCCTAATAAAAATAAAATTCCATATGATACTTGGCTGCTACTTTCAAGCCTACATGTCTTATTTGGCAGGGATTTTAACATTCTCCCTTCTAAATTATAAACCAGATTCTAATATAATTCTCCAGCCAGCAAAATATGACTTTTTTAATCCTCTGGGGAGACAAATGTACTTCGGAAAAAATAAGAATGAATTTCAGAAGTCAGAAGGGTTAATAAGGGGTGAAAGCCCCCTAGACACAGCATGCAGCTTCTTTTCAAATCAAGGACAGTGTAAAAACGTCTGAGCAATCAAGCGGGAGTGTTTCTACAACTTTTTAAAGAACCTTTTATTATAGAAAATTTTACGACTACACAAAAGCACAGGGAAAAGTATTAAAAGTTGAGAGAAAAGTGTAACCCCCATGTGCACATCAGCAGCTTCAACTATTGTCAATATTTTGCCAATGTCTCATCCACCACCACCCCACACACTTTTTTTCTTCAGCTCGAGTATTTCAAACCAAGTCAAAAGCTTTTCTACTTCGTTTCGCCTCCTTATTTTCTAAACGTTTTCCTATGCTCCTTTTGCTGACCCCTGCAGCCAAGTTGATAAAAGGGTAGAGGGAGAGGCTAGTTTTCAGAGTAACCCCGCCAAAGAGACTTTCCAGGAATGCGTTTTATACCTTTCTCAATGGCATCTGTTAACAATCATAAAAATAAAGAGGGTCCCCTCTGGTACTGCTTAAGCAGAAAGAATTCCATTTATATTCCAATGCAAACATTGTTGCTGTTAATATTAAACTGCAGAGGAGAGAGAATTGCCTAGGGGAAGGGTGGTTAGTTTCTTTGAGGACTGAAAGAAAGTGCCAAGTTTGATCCCTTTCTTCAAAGTCCTTCAAAGAAGCGCTCCTCGGGTAGGTCCTGCCTTTCTCAGGGAAATTTCTAAGTTCTAAGGTTGTTGGGTTTGGGGAGCTTTATCTTTACCTGCGAGGCTTGTTTGGTCCCCGAGGGCACTGTCAGCTGAGATCAGAGCTCCGGAGGAGGCGGGCGGGGACGCTGCAGCTGGGAGCCTCTCAGCTAGCCTGAGCTGAAGGCCGCCCAGCCAAGGCCCGGCCACAGCACCCGGAGCTCCCGCCGAGACTGCGGAGGAGGAGACAGCTGCGCCGCACCACGGCCAGGAGGTGGGAGGGGAAAGGGGGCGATGACGCGGGGCGGGGGCGGTGGGATGGGGGAGAAGGGGAGGTGGAGGACGTGGGCAAGAGGAGATGGAGAGGGAGGGCGGAGAGGGGACTTCCCTGGAGGAACAGGACGGACCTGGCCGTGTCTCGCTCCAGCATTTCTGCCCACAAGCTAAATCAAGCATTAGGAAAAATTCATGAGCAGGTTCACAGGGATGCCTGTCCCTTTGATAGTATGCACTCCTTTAACAGTCTCAGGGTTCGTTCAGTAAGTCTTATTCCCCACTGGTTGCTGTTGAGACCCCAGGCATCTAGAAGAACGGAGGGCGTCTCCCCAACCTATCCCAAGCTAGTCTCCACCAGAGACCTCGCTTCTCTGGATGCACAAGCCGTAAGGTTACCCCGACTTGTACCAGCGCCAAGCGCGAGGGCCGCCTTGAGCCCAGGGTTCCCACCAGTGCCCTGACTGCACACGAGAATGGGGACCCCAAGCTGGGACGCCCGGAGGCCCGGGAGCATCCTGCGCTGCCTCCAGGGGGAGCGCGTCAGTTTCCGTCTGCCGAGAAAAGGCTGGTTTTCTTCTTTGGACGAATAACCTTTAAGGTCCTTTTCCCATCTCAGTCCCACCAGCATTCTAACCTCATCCGTTCTCTCGTACTTTAATTGTCCTCTTTAGGAGAGGGGTGGGGGGCCACATGAGGAAGGAAGCCTCATTTGTTTAACAACAAATTCTAGTGGGTGACAGGTCTGGGGCAAGATGCACTGATACAACGAGTACAAAACTTGGTCCTGGCCCTAAAGCGGGGAGATCAAGTAAATGCACAAGTATTTATGACACAAGGTCTTAGCATGTCTTGTAACACTCGGTTCGTTAGTGAATTATTGCATATCTCAAGTTTCTATGTACTTTTAATGAGATCATAACATACTTAGCATTGTCCCTCCTTATACTCAGCAGACTGGTTCCAGGCCCTCTTCCCCTCAGCCCCCCCATACTAAAATCATCTCATATTCAAGTCCAAGTCCAGCTGTGGGTCCTGGGGAACACGTATATAGGAAAAGTCTGCCCTCTGTTTAAGCAGTTCTGCCTGAAAATGCTGTTTTCTATCCTCTTTTGGATGGAAAAAAAAATGTGTGTAAGTGGACCTGTGCAGTTCAAATATGTGTCCAAGGGTCAACTATATATACAATTTCATTGCTGTTTTCTCATTTAGCATTGTTAACATATGCATGTACCCATATATTAAAGTCTATTGGTAATTTTTACCAGTTAGAATGAGTTTTGAAGCTCTCTGTCTCACCAATTAGATTATAATAGTCATATGCATCTTTGAATCACCACCATCTACCATAGGGCCTGGCATATAGTAGCTGCTGGATTATATGTGGAACTAAAAAGTTTGCTAGTCAGCTGGAGTGTGGAGAAGTCACAGAGAAAGCCCAGAACCCAGAATGGGAATCCTGCCTGACACTAAATAGCTGTGTGCCCTGTGCCTCTGCTTTTTCATCTGTAAATTGAGATGGTTGAGCTGGAGGAGTTCCAAGGCCTGCAGCTCTCAAACATTTTTGGGATTCTAACACTGTATAAATCCAGAAGGGTTCACTGTGGACCCAGGTCTGCTTCCTTCACTTTATTCAACATTCTCCATTGGCATCACAGAAAGCAGACTTCCAGGGCTCTCTCATTTTCATGCCCCCCTTCCTGAACCTTTGACCCCAAGCCCTCTTGCACCCTATTTCTAGATCTATTCCAGGTTGTCTTATTGGTTTGACTGTTTTCAAAATGTATCGCTTTACTTCATCTGGTCCTGATGCTTCATATTTACTCTTTTTCTAGTTCTAGGCTTCTGGCTTCCTCCTTATTTTTAAAAAATTTTAATTCATTAAATTTTTAGAGATAGGGTTTTTTAATTCTCACTCTGTCACCCAGGCTGGAGTGCAGTGGCAGGATCATAGCTGACTGCAACCTCAAATTCTGGGCTCAAGCAATTCTCCCACCTCCGCCTCCCAGGTACACGGGCACATGCCATCTCACCCAGCTTTTTAAATTATTTCTTTTGTAGAGGCAGGATCTTGCTATGTTGCCCCGGCTGGTCTTGATGTCCTGGCCTCAAGCGATCCTCCTGCCTTAGCCTCTCAAAGTGCTGTGATTACAGAAGTGAGCCACCATGCCTGGCCAGAATTCTGGCTTCTCTTAATCAAGATTTCTTCTCCTGGCCTAGTCCGGCCCCTCAGGTTTTCTATAGCAAAGTATGAGCAATTCAGACACCCATACCAAACTAGATTCTCAAACTATCAAATTCCTCATTCTGGTCTTATAGCGATGGTCCTATAATTTTCCAGTGTTTCTCAACCAGCTTTCCACATGGGAATGAAAACTTTGTATAATATAACTCTTACCATTTTAGGAAATAATGCATTGTAGGAAATGTTATCAGTTAAAAAAATTAAACTCATAACAAAGTTTCTAGCCGTGTCTCCCCAAGCTCTTAGACTTTATCTTCAATTATTGTGATTATTATGACCAAAGACTTTATCAAATTACTTTTAATACAACCCAAATTCTTGGTTAATGCACCAACAAAATTGATAACTATCTGTCCTTTGTGAGGTCCCCAGCTTAATGGAGGCATTTGCATGCTTCTCTGGAAATGGAACCAAGAGGCCCAGAACACATCTTCTGTCACATTTCAGGTCATGAGGGGTACAGTGGTCTCTATAGAAGAGAAGCGGTGACCACTGTCAGTCCTGGCTATGATTAAGGCTACTTAGCCTTTTCTTCTACACTTGATTTCCCAAGAGGCTGAGACCAAAAGAGAATAAATCTCTATCCAAGACTAAATCTTATTTATCATGGAAATGTACTTGGAAAGTTTTAGCTGTGGAAAGACAGGAAGAGGAGATGTTTCACGGTCCATGGTGAAGGTCTAAGTGATGACTCAACCTTGTACAGGGACCTGAATTGCTGTGGCTCTAATCTTCCTGTTAACTTTTAATCCCAAGGTTTTATCAAAACCCTCTTTATTATTTATTAGGTTGTATGGTTCTGCCTGTTGAAAAACCTAGGGGTCCCTTGGTTAAAGCAGACTGAGAAAATTAAGCAGATGTACTAAGAAACAAAAGATAAGGTAGCATTTGTCTTCAAATTAGATATATTCTGATAGAAGCCACCTATGATCCACTCATTTGAGGAACAGTTGCTGGCGCTCCACAAAACTGCAAAACCATTGGCTTTCTCTGTCTTTTTGGGTGGCCCAAGGAAATGCAATGATGTGTTCCCCAAAAAATCTGAAAGTTGGGTCCGTCAGTGCAGCCCCTCCTCCATTTGGTCCTGTTCTTTCTGATAGGCGGTGTTGATTTCTCTGCTGCCTTTGTGCCAGCACTGGTCCTGGGTACTTGCCACACTGTTCGGGAATTATTTTTTTCCATGTCTGCCTCCCAGATAGAACAGCCTCAAGGGTAGCAAAACTTTTATATATGCAGCACTAAGTACAGTACCTGCAACGTAGATATTTAACAAATGTTAACTGAGAAAATCAAATGAACCAGAATCAAGACATTCTACCACTCTTATCTGTAGTTTAGACACAATAGAGAGAATTATCAGAGGAAACTGGATTTCTTACAGAAACCAGAGACTTAACCTAGAAGCATCATAAATAAATATAAATTTAAAATCTGAAGAGGACATGAACTCCAGGAAATGCAGCTGGGACTAAAGCACTGGGCCCCAACCAGAAAGTCTCCCAGAGACAGGATTTCACAGGACATTGCCAGAGGAGAGAGACTCTTGTAAAGTTTAATTCATAGGCATGTAAATTAAGGCTAATGGATCAGAGTCATTTATATTCCAAGTTTGGAAATTTATGATAGCTTTTTGTTTTATTTTTTATTATGACATGTTTTCTTGGTTCTGGAAATGATGATTAAATAACTAGAGGACATGAATAAGCCTTCAATAAAGAGCTTTATCAGAGTCAAATATCCTGGGCAAACCACCTAGTTAATCACATACCCAGTCAAGAAGAATGAAGGCTTCTACATGGCCTCTGAATATGGAACTGAACCCACTATGGATAAGAACAGTGTACTCAATTGAAATATATCTGGGATTAGGAAACTAAGGTTTGAACCTGAACACTACCACTTATCTGCCATGTGATTTGGGCCAAGCCACTTAACCTCTGAGAGTCCCTCTTCCCTCATTTGAAAGTTAGCATGATAAATGTTGTCTGGAAGAGTGGTTATGAGGAGCAAATGAAGAATATATGTGGACACCCTTAGCTGTGGCCTGGCACATAAGTGCTTAATAAGGAGAGCCAGGAATTGGCCCCAGGAGCAGAGTCTAGCGAGTGACATATGACTGGTTTTTGTGCTTCCACTTCACTCCCAGGAAAGGCAAGAGACCACGGTACCTCTAATGTCAGCTTCTCTCTGTTATACTTTCCTTTCTCTTCCCTTTCTTTTCTTTTCTTTTTTTTTTTTTCTTTTTTGACATGGAATCTTGCTCTGTCGCCCAGGCTGGAGTGCAGTGGCACAATCTTGGCTCATTGCAACCTCTGCCTCCCAGGCTCAAGCGATTCTCCTGCCCTGCCTCAGCCTCCCGAGTAGCTGGGACTACAGGCATGTGCCACCACACCCAGCTTATTTTTGTATTTTTAGTAGAGGTGGGGTTTCACCATATTGGTCAGGCTGGTCTCGAACTCCTGACCTCAAGTGATCTGCCTTCCTCGGCCTCCCAAAGTGCTAGGATTACAGGCGTGAGGCACCGCAACCAGCTCCTTCTCTTTCTTATAATGCCCCAAGACTCTCACTGGATCCAGAGATGAAACATCCATTAAATCAAATAACCTTCATCACATTTAGGTAACCTCCTAGAGGATGAATAAAAAATCATCAATGAAGAGATGATAGATGAGAAGAACAATGAGAAATGGGAATAACTCACAGGCTGAGCCACATTTTGTCTTGAAGGACAAACATTTCAGATTCCAGATGTTTTGGTGTGGCCAGAAAATTTGAAGATTTTCATTAAAAATTTGATTTCTAGTTTTTTGGTGTGTGAGAGAAAAATTAGACCATCAGGCAAGTCTGGTCCACATTCCCTCATGGCAGTAGTCAGCTGAAGCTAAGTAGGAGCTAACAATTCAGATGGAACAGGCCCTCTTGAGGTCGGCAGGTGTCACCACTCCTTGTTGTTGCCTCCATATGCTGTCAGAGTATTGGTTTCCATTCGCCAACTCCAATGCATGATTGTTTCTCTTACTCCTAGCCAACTGCACAAACTACATGCAAGGTTACCAGAAAAGATAAGGATCGTTTGCATATCAAAAAGGGAATCATAGAAGCAGAAGAATTGTTGGGAGAGAGAGGGAAAGTTTTAAAACTTGGAGTAGAAAGAACAGCTAAGAGACTGTTAAAATAGTTCAAGCCAGATATTATGAAGCTTCAAACCAGGCAGTAGCCATGGAGGTGGAGTTGGGGAGAGAACAGATTCCAGAGATGTGTCAGGGTTCAAATTGAGTGAGCTGGTGACTGAACATAAGGAGTTAGGGAGAGGGAGGATTTCAGGGCTCAAAATAAATTAAGGCTATGTACAGAGATACTTATTGCAATCATTTTTGTATAATAGCAGAAAAGAAGAAATAAAGTGAATGCCCATAAAAGGAAAATAGTTGAATACGCTATGGTATATCCATACTCTGGGATATTGTGTTGCTATTATCAAGGATAAATCAGAACCAAACCAGCTGCATTGTAGGGATTTCCCCAGTGTAGTTAAGTAAAATGCACTGAGGAATATATATAAGATGTTCCCATTTATAGAAAAGCAACAACCAAAGAACTTACATATGTATCTATATATAGATATGTATACATAAATGCATATGGGTGATTATGATTATGTGAATAAAGGAGAAGGTATAGAAAATATACTGTATTTTAGAATGTGGGGGTAAGCGGAGGAGGAAAGAACTAGGAGAAAGCAAAACATCTGTATTAAAAAAAGGCATCTTAATCCTTTGGGTATATACCCAGTAGTGGGATGGCTCGGTCATATGGTACATTTAGTTCTAGATCCTTGAGGAATTGCCATACTGTTTTCCATAATGGTTGAACTAGTTTACAATCCCACCAACAGTGTAAAAGTGTTCCTATTTCTCCACATCCTCTCCAACACCTGTTGTTTCCTGACTTCTTAATGATTGCCATTCTAACTGGTGTGAGATGGTATCTCATTGTGGTTTTGATTTGCATTTCTCTGATGGCGAGTGATGATGAGCATTTTTTCATGTGTCTGTTGGCTGTATGAATATCTTCTTTTGAGAAATGTCTGTTCATATCCTTTCCCCACTTTTTGATGGGGTTGTTTGTTTT
>NW_016807519.1:459613-462452 GCF_001698545.2 Rhinopithecus bieti | reverse complement strand
CATGTTCTCACTCATAGGTGGGAACTGAACAATGAGATCACTTGGACTCGGGAAGGGGAACATCACACACTGGGGACTATCATGGGGAGTGGGGAGGGGGGAGGGATTGCATTGGGAGTTATACATGATATAAATGATGAATTGATGGGTGCTGACAAGTTGATGGGTGCAGCACACCAACATGGCACAAGTATACATATGTAACAAACCTGCACATTATGCACATGTACCCTAGAACTTAAAGTATAATAAAAAATAAAAAAAAGTCATCTTGAGCTTTCAAAGAATGTATATGACTCTGTTTTATCAAACTGCATATGTGTATATAACCATAAAAAAGATGCATGAGGTTGTCATATGGAGCTTGAGGGACTCCAACTTATTTTAATTTTCTTATATTATTATAGATTGTTTGTAAAATTGGCATAAAACCCCTACAATATGTGAAGCTAAAGAGGCTCTTTAAAATTAAGTTTAGGGTCAGGTGCAATGGCTCACACCTGTAATCCTGGCACTTTGGGAGGCTGAGGTGGAAAGACCACCTGAGCCTAGGAGTTCAAGGCAATAGCTTGGGCAACAAAATGAACCCTTGTCTCTGCAAATAATAAAACATTAGCTGAGCATGGTGGCATGTTGTGTAGTCCCAGCTACTCAGGAGGCTGAGGCAGGAGGATTGCTACAGCTGGGGAGTTTCATGCTGCAGAGAGCTAGGATCGCACTACTGCACTCCAGCCCAGAGCAAGACGCTGTCTCAAAAAGAAAAAAATAAGCTTATTCATTTTTTAAAAACCACAATAAATCTATTTTAACATAGACAAACACAAATCAAGGTATACTTTTTTTCAGCCGTTTCAACATTCCTCGCACATTAGGTCTCAATCCTGCTTCAGATATTTACCAGTTGGGTGAATTCAGGCAATTTGCTTAATCTCCCTCAGCTTGATTTTTCTTATTGGAAAAATTGGAGTGATGATCTCAACCCTTAAAGGTGTTGTCAGGATCAAATAAAAGATTATCTAAAGTATTATAACTCTTACTATGAGAGCCCATAGTAGGCTCTCAATAAATGGCAGCTACTTTTCAAAATCACTCTCTACCCCTGCTCATGGTGTCACAAGGGTGACATGATTGCTGATTTCAGCCATGGCCTATAGTCCCTCCCTAACATCCACTGGAACTTCTCGGTTCAGTTCGGGGGATAATGGTCTCTTCCCCTTTTCTCTCAACTTTGATCAGTTACTTGAGGCCTGGGAATGAATTCTGGCCTGCTGTCCAGTGAGCAAGTAGCAGGGCTCACACAGTTTTTTCCTCATCCAATTTTAGCTGATCTCACTTCATAGTTTAAAACTTAACCGGCCGGTCGCGGTGGCTCAAGCCTGTAATCCCAGCACTTTGGGAGGCCGAGACGGGTGGATCACGAGGTCAGGAGATCGAGACCATCCTGGCTAACGCAATAGAGTGAAACTCTGTCTCAAAAAATAAAAAATAAAAAAATAATAAAAAATAAATAAAAAAATAATAAAACTTAACCATCAAATTCAAAATATGTTTTCAAACCTCCTAGCCACATTTAATTTGACGAATAGAAGCCCTTATTTTTGTAAGTTTCTGTAAGGTTTTTTTTGTTTTTGTTTGTTGGTTTGTCTAGCAAGTTTTGCCCAAAACATAAAGGAAAGGATTAAGTAAATGCAGGGTTTAGATGTGATAGCATTACTAAGAGCTATCTAACTAGCTAATGTATTTACAGAGTAGCTGCTCCCTCCCTGCCTCACAAATATAATGGAAACTACTTGAACTTTTGACACAAATATGATCAAATCACTTCAACGGAACTAAAATCACCTTATATTTGCATATTTGTTTAGTATCTGTACTTCTGAGAAAGAGATACTAAGACATTTCAGATAAAGCTGTACTATGTTGGCACTGAGACTGCCTAGAGTATTTTATTCTTAGCCAAGAAATTCCACATAGGACTAGATAAAACAGAATCATTTGATTTGCTGAGTTCTCTGTTTTATTTCTAAATATATCACCAATATTGGGAAAATGTATAAATGCATTTACAAACATAAATCCAAATCACTTGAAAGTTCCCCTCAAAGTCTGGCTCATGGAGCACAGTACATTAAATTTCAAGTCTGTCCTAGCCCAAAGCTTTTCAAAACAAATATCAGAGAGCTGGACTTTGGGTATTTCTTGAATTGAATACAATATTTTATTTGTGTAAGAGTTTCTGAATAGAGTTTGCTTTTTGTATGTGTCTCCACAGTTTAACCTTCTTCAAAAGGAACAGCATTTTCAACACTGTAGAAAACAAACCTTCAGATGTGGTCACTTATGGGAAAAATTCTGTTCAATTTGGTTTACCATGATTAGTAGACAGTACTCAACACTTACTGTGTATAATGCCTGAGTCATTGGCATGTTGGATAATGCCAATTCTGCATAATTTTTTATCGTAAGTGGCTGTCCCGTGCAGTGTAGGATGCTTAGCAGCATCCCTTGCCTCTACACGCTAGATACCAATAGCACAGCTTTGCACCATGCCTCACTGCCCAGCTGTTTACAATAAAAAATGTCTCCAGATATCACCAATTATCCCTTGAGAGATAAAATCGCCTCTGGTTGAGTACTACTCACTGTCCCAGACACTTTTACACAGGTCATTTTAATAACTATTCATAACAGAGGCTATAAGAGTTTAGGTAATTTTCCCCAGGTCACATAGTAGGTAAGTGAGTGAGTTCCTGGGATTCAAATTCCAGTTGCTGTAATTCCACAGCTGCCCTTCTTTTAGAAATCATGCTGGAAAAAAAAAAAAAAAAAAAAAAAAAAA
>NW_016807519.1:454971-458981 GCF_001698545.2 Rhinopithecus bieti | reverse complement strand
AAAAAAAAAAAAAAAAAAAAAAAAAAGAGAGAAGAGGGTGAGAAAGCCAACTTAGGGTCAACACTTCTTAAAACAAATTTTATTCTGAGTGCCTGAGTGCTATTCCTTCCTAATACTTTTCCATATTCTCCAACACCATCCTTGTCCCCAAGATGTGCTTGTAGCTGCCACCAGCTCCCAGCCCTTTCCTCCAACAAATACCCCATTTTTCTCTGAGAGATCAAAGCTATCTGATGTGAATAAGCATTTCTGCCTTCTTCTCACAATTATTCTGGCACCCAAGCCATCCTTTACCATCCTTCTTTTTAAGCCCATCCCGTCTCTGTGTGACCTGGATTATCCCCCTCTCCTTTCCCTCTGACGTTGCTTCGTGAATTGTCCCCATTGCAAATTATCCCTATTACAAAGCTTCAATTCTTCCGTAAGCCTGAGAACATGCTTATCCCACTGCGATGGTTAATTTTATGTGTCAATTTGGCTAGGCCATAGTACCCAGCTATTTGGTCAAACATTCTAGATATTCCTGTGAAGGTATTTTTTATATGGAATTAACATTTAAATCAGCAGATAAAGCAGGTAACCCTTCCTGATGTGGGTGGGCCTCATCAAATCTGTTGGAGAACTTAATAGAAAAAAGGCTGACTTTCTGTAAGTAAGGAGAAATTCTGCCAGCAGACTGCCTTTGGACTTAAGCTGCTACTCTTCCGAGTCTCCAGCCTGCTGGCCTAGCCTGCCGATTTTGGACTTGCCAGCCTCCACAACTGCATAAGTCAGTTCCTAAAAATAAATTTCTCTATACTGTATCTACATTCTGTTAGTTCATTTTCTCTGCAGAGCCCTTACTAAGACACCTTTCCCCTAAAGCTGCTTTGCATCTAAGCTCAAATGTTCTCTTCTCCACAAAGTCAGTTCAACTAACTTCACTCCTTCCTCTGCTAGTATTGCTCTTACAGCTATCATAGGTGATGTTTGAAAAGTTGGGAAATCTGCACTATGAGGACAGGTGTATTAGTCTGTTTTCATGATGCTGATAAAGACATACCTGATAAAGACACTGGGTAATTTATAAAGAAAAAGAGGTTTAGTGGACTCACAGTTCCACATGGCTGGAGAGGTCTCACAATCATGGCAGAAGGTGAAAGGTATATCTTACATGGCAGCAGGCAAGAAAGAGAATAAAAACCAAAGAAAGGGGAAACCCCTTATGAAAACATCAGGTCTCATGAGACTTCTTCACTACCAGAAGAATAGTAGCGGGGTAACCACCCCTATGATTCAATTATCTGCCACCTGGTCCCTCCTACAACACGTGGGAATTATGGAAACTACAATTCAAGATGAGATTTGGGTGGGGAGACAGCCAAACTATATCAACAAGGCCTTATTTATTTCATTTTTACATTTCCCATAGTAGCACAATAACTTGAGCATAGCAAATAATTAAACTTACTCATTTGAAAAGTCAAATTATCCTTAAATGATGTTGAAAATAATTGAAACTGAGAAAAATGCAACAATAAACATTTCCTTTGATATTTCTGGATGTAGATATTTGATTGTGAAATTTTCTTATTAAAAACATCTGTCATGAGAAATGTAACCCTTTTTTCTCATAAAAAATGTTTTCTGGAGTTGCAGTAAAAGAATAATGCAAATGCAGAAACCTATAGCTTATATTTTTTACAGAACTTCAAGATCAGAGGAGGAATCATTTGCCAAATTCACATAGTGATGAACAGACAGGGCGAGTGGCAGGCACTTTTTGCCTCTAATGCCAAGTATGTTCATAAAAAATTAGAACATTAGGGGAAAACTGAATTAATTATGTATTTAACTAGATTTTTTTTAAGTAAATAAGAAAGAAAAAGCAATAGAGTTCAGAGAAGGAGAATTTCTGATGTTAGTGAAAAGCAGTTATATTGGATGGAATTTTGAGCTTTAGGCTCTTAACCAGAAAGTGAGTTTTAAAATAGAAACATATTTATAGAGAATTATAAGCACTTTTTAAAAAATTCAGTGGGATTTACCAGTTTTTTTTTTTTTTTTTTTGAAGACAGCATCTTGCTCTGTCATCCCAGTTGTAGAGCAGTGGTGCAATCATGGCTCACTACAATCTTGACTTCCTGGGCTCAAGCAATCCTCCCACCTCAGCCTCCCAAGTAGCTGGAACCACAAGCAGGCACCACGATTCCTGGCTAACTTTTTAGTTTGTGTAGAGATGAGGTCTCGCTATATGGCTCAGGTTGGTATCAAACCCTGGCCTCAAATAATCCCCCTACCTCAGCCTCCCAAAGTGCTGAAATTCAGGCATGAGACACTGTGCCTGGTCTCGCTGATGTGTTTTTTAAAAAAAACTTTTAGAAATACTCAGTGCTCTAAATTGAAGAAAGAAAAAAGTACTCACAATAACAAAATGACTACAAATCAAATCACTTTTGTTTTTATATTTGTCTCTGGCTTTACAGTCCTAATCTATATAGATTTCTAATTTTTCCAACATTTTATTACAAAATCTCTCAAACATACATCTTTTATCCATGTTATTTTGAAAATACCCTTCAGGCCAGGCACAGTGACTCATGCCTGTAATCCCAGCACTTTGGGAGGCTGAGGCAGGTGAATCATGAGGTTGGGAGTTCAAGACCAGCCTGGCCAAGATAGTGAAACCCTCATCTCTACTAGAAATACAAAAAAAAAAAAAAAAAAAAAAATTAGCCAGGTGTTGTGGCGGGCGCCTCTAATCCCAGCTACTCGGGAGGCTGAGGCAGAGAATTGCTTGAACCGGGAGGTGGAGGTTGCAGTGAGCCGAGATCACGCCACTGCACTCCAGCCTGGGCAACAGAACGAGACTCTGTTTCAAAAAAAAAAAAAAAAAAATCAAAGTAAGTTGCAGACCTATACTTCATCACAACCAAGCAGGACTAATTCTAGGTAAATAGGCTCATTCTACGTTCAAAAATCAACTAATACGTACGGATGGAAAATGTATTTACCCCAAAGAGTTGAAAATGTACATCCACACAAAAACCTGCACAGGAATGTTTATAGCTACTTTATTCATAATTGGTAAAAATTGAAAGCAATCCAGATACCCTCAAATTGATGAATGGATAAACAGATATACCTATACAATGGCACGTTATTCAGTGATAAAAAGAAATGAGCAACTGGGCGCAGTGGCTCATGCCTGTAATGCCATCACTTTGAGAGGCTGAGGTTGGTGGATCACCTGAGGTCAGGCATTCAAGACCAGCCTTGCCAACATGGTGAAAACCTGTTTCTACTAAAAATACAGAAATTAGCCAGGCGTGGTGGTGTGAACCTGTAGTTCCAGCTACTCAGGAGGTTGAGGCAGGAAAATCGCTTGAACCCGGGAGGCTGAGGTTGCAGTGAGCCAAGATTGTGCCACTGCACTCCAGCCTGGGCAACACAGTGAGACTTCATCTCAAAAAAAAAAAGAAGAAATGAGCTGTCAAGCCATGACAAGACATGAAGAAATCTTAACTGCATTTTGCTTTGTGAAAGAAACCAGTTTGAAAGGCTACACATAGTATGTTATAGACTGAATTGTGTCTTCCCAAATTTATATGTTGAAGCCTTAACTCACAATGTGACTACTGTATTTGGAGACAGGACTTTTACGATGTAAAGTTAGATTAGGTCACAGTGTGGTCCAATGAAACAGTTGTCCTTTCAAGAAGACAAAGGGGCCAGGGGCAGTGGCTCATGCCTGTAATCCCGGCACTTTGGGAGGACAAGGCAGGAGGCTCACTTGAGCCTAGCAGCTCAAAACCAGCCTGGGCAACATAGTAAGACCCCATCTCTACAAAAGATACAATTTTAAAAAATTATCCAGGCATGTTGTCATGTGCCTGTAGTCCCAGGTACTCAGGAAGTTGAGGTGGGAAGACTGCTTGAGCTCAGGAGATTATGACTCAATGAACTATGATCACACCACTGCACTCAGCCTGGGTGACAGAGCAAGACCCTATCTCAAAAAAAAAAAAAAA
>NW_016807519.1:434599-451879 GCF_001698545.2 Rhinopithecus bieti | reverse complement strand
AAAAAAAAAAAAAAAAAGAGAGAAACAGGAGAGCTCCCCCTCTCCCCTGCTTTCTCTCCCCCTGTTTTCTTTCCTCTTCCCCCATTTTCCTTCCTCTCCCCCCATTTTCCTTCCTCTCCCTCTTCCACCTCTCTGTCCCACTGTCTCTGCAGAGAGGAGGCCGTGTGAGGACACAGCAAGAAGGCAGCCATGTACAAGCCAGGAAGAGAGGCCTCACCAGAAACCAACCCTGATAGAGCCTATATCTTGGATTTCTAGCCTCCAGAGATGTGAGAAAATAAATTTCTTTTTTTAAGGCACCCAGTGTGCAGTATTTTGTTATGGCAGCCCAAGCAGATGACAGATTTTAAATACTGAGAAGTGAGATGCTGCTGTAACAAATACCTAAAAATGTGTAAGTGTCCTTGGAACTGGGTAATGGGTAGAGGCTACAAGAATTTTGAGAGGCATGTTAGAGAGAGCCTAGATTGCCTTGAAGGGACCTTTGTTAGGAATATAGGTGTTAAAGGTGCTTCTGGTGAGGTATCAGACTGAAACAAGGAACAGGCTGTTGGAAACTAGAAGAAAGGCAAACTTTGTTATAAAGTGGCAGGGAACTTGATTGCATTGTGTTTAGTGTTTTGTGGAAGGTAGAACTTATGAGCAATGAAATTGGAAATTTAGCTGAGGAGATTTTTAGGCAAGATCTTGCAGGTGCAACCTGGCTTCTCCTTACTGCTTATAGTAAAATGCAAGAGGTGAAATACATTGAAAGAACTGTTAAGCAAAAAGGAACCAGAAACTGATGATTTGGAAAATTCTTAACCTATCCATATTTCAAAAAAACTGAGAAGCATGTTCTGGAGAGAATACCAAGGGCGTGGTGGGACAATCAGTCCATAAGGAGATTACTCATGGAGCTAATCAGCCATCTCAGCAGCACCACAATAGAGAGGGGATTATACCCGCAGAGACACTGCCAGTTTGCACCAAAGAAACAGGAACACGATGGAATAAAGGAAGGCTTTTGGATGTCTGGGATTCTGCAGGATTAGATAATAGAGCTATTTGACTGTAAAATGCTTTATCCTTCAGAGAAAAGAAAATGACTCTGAGAGCAATTCAGAGATCATCAGGTTTGCCACTCCCACCTCCAGTCCAGGAAGCAAGGCTGTTTCTTCCTCAGTTTCAGAGGGGAGGCTCCCCTTCATGGTTTCAGCAGACCAGGCTGCTCCCATCCAGTGCCTCGGGGGCAAGACCATAGCAAAGAGCTGTATGGCTGGGTCCTCAAACAAGAGCCAAGGTGGAAGGGCGACTACGTGGGGCTATAGGGGTGTTGCTGCCACCCCAGTGGACACAAAAGGCCAACGAGGATTATTCTTGAGCCTTAAGGCCAAAAAGGATTATTCCTCTGTGTGTGTGTGTGTGTGTGTGTGTGTGTGTGTGTGTGAGAGAGAGAGAGAGAGAGAGAGAGAAAGAGAGAGACAGAGTTTTGCTCTGTTGTCCAGGCTGGAGTACAATAGCAAGATCTCGGCTCACCGCAACCTCCGCCTCCTGGTTCAAGAGATTCTCCTGCCTCAGTCTCCCAAGTAGCTGGGATTATAGGCATGCGCTCTAACAGCCGGCTAATTTTTAAATTTTTATTAGAGATGGGGTTTCTCCATGTTGGTCACGCTGGTTTTGAACTCCCGAGCTCAGGTGATTCGCCTGCCTTGGCCTCCCAAAGTGCTGGGATTATAGGTGTGAGTCACCACACCCGGCCAAGAAGATTATTCTTGAGCCTTAAGACCTAATGGAATTTGACTTGCTAGGTTTTGGACTTGCCTGGGGACTATCACCCCCTTCTTCTTTCCAATTTCTCCCCTGCCTTTTTTTTTTTAGATGTAGTCTTGCTATGTCGCCCAGGCTGGAAGACAGTGGCACAATCTCTGCTCATTGCAACCTCTGCCTCCCGGGTTCAAGCAATTCTCCTGCCTCACCCTTCCAAGTAGCTGGGATTACAGGCATGCGCCACCACGCCTAGCTAATTTTTGTATTTTTAGTAGAGACAGATGGGGTTTCGCCATGTTGGCCAGGCTGGTCTCAAACTCCTGACCTCAGGTGATCTGCCCATCTCAGCCTCCCAAAGTGCTGGGATTACAGGCATGAGCCACCAAGCCTGGCCTAATTTCTCCCTTTCTGAATGAGAATGTGTATCCCATGCCTGTCCTACCATTGCATTTTGTTTTTGGGTTTCTGTGTTTTTGTTTTTGAGAGAGAGTCTCACTCTCTCACCCAGGTTCGAGTGCAGTGGCGCAATCTCAGCTCACTGCAACCTCTGCCTCCTGAGTTCAAGCAATTCTCCTGTCTCAGCCTCCCAAGTAGCCAGGACTACAAATGCATGCCACCCTGTTCACTAATTTTTGTATTTTTAGTAGAGACAGGGTTTCACCATATTGGTCAGGTTGGTCTTGAACTCCTGACCTCAGGTAATCCACCCGCCTTGGCCTCCCAAAATTATGGTATTACAGGCGTGAGCCACCGTGCCCAGCCCCACCATTGTATTTTGTAAGCACATAACTTACGTGGTTTTATAGGTTCATAGCTGGTGAGGAATTTTGCCTTCAGGTGATTCATACTTAAGATACCTGATTCAGATAATATTTAGGCTGAGTTAAGACTTTTGGGGCTGTTGGATGGAGTGAATGCATCTTGCATGTACGAAGGACATGAATTTTAGGGGGGTAGAGGGTAGAGTCTTATAGATTGAATTATGTATTCTCAAAATTCATGTTGAAGCCCTAACCCACAACCTAACTATATTTGTAGACAGGGCCTTTAGAGAGGTAATTAAGGTTAAATGAGGTCTTAGGGGTGGGACCTTAAGTCAAGAGGACTGGTATTCCTATAAGAAGAGTAAGAGACACCAGAGTTCTCTCTTTGTGTATGTGCACAGAGCATGAACATGCAGAGACAGTCAGGAAGAGCGGTCTCAGAAGAAACCAACCCGATAGCACCTTGATCTTGGATTTCTAGTCTCCAGGACTGTGAACAAATAAATTTCTGTTGTTTAACCGCTCACTCAGTGGTATCTTGTGACAGCCTGTGTAGACTAATACACAATATGATTCCAACTATCTGACATTCTGGAAAAGGCAAAACTATAGAAACAATTTAAAAGATAAGTGGTTATTGGGAGTTCAGGGAAGAGAGAGAAGATGAGTAGGTAGAGCACATTTTAGGGTGATGAAACTATTCTTTTTTGTTTTTATTTAAGTTCTAGGGTACATGTGCACAACTTGCAGGTTTGCTACATATGTATACATGTGCCACGTTGGTGTGCTGCACCCGTTAACTCATCATTTACATTAGGTGTATCTCCTAATGCTATCCTTCTCCCCTGCCCCCTCCCCACAACAGGCCCCGGTGTGTGATGTTCCCCTTCCTGTGTCCAAGTGATCTCATTGTTCAGTTCCCACCTATGAGTGAGAACATGCGGTGTTTGGTTTTCTGTTCTTGCAATAGTTTGCTGAGAATGATAGTTTCCAGCTGCATCCATGTCCCTACAAAGGACACGAACTCATCCTTTTTTATGGCTGCATAGTATTCCATGGTGTATATGTGCCACATTTTCTTAATCCAGTCTGTCACTGATGGACATTTGGGTTGATTCCAAGTCTTTGCTATTGTGAATAGTGCCGCAATAAACATACGTGTGCATGTGTCTTTATAGCAGCATGATTTATAATCCTTTGGGTATATACCCAGTAATGGGATGGCTGGGTCATATGGTACATCTAGTTCTAGATCCTTGAGGAATTGCCATACTGTTTTCCATAATGGTTGAACTAGTTTACAATCCCACCAACAGTGTAAAAGTGTTCCTATTTCTCCACATCCTCTCCAACACCTGTTGTTTCCTGACTTTTTAATGATTGCCATTCTAACTGGTGTGAGATGGTATCTCATTGTGGTTTTGATTTGCATTTCTCTGATGGCGAGTGATGATGAGCATTTTTTCATGTGTCTGTTGGCTGTATGAATGTCTTCTTTTGAGAAATGTCTGTTCATATCCTTTGCCCACTTTTTGATGGGGTTGTTTGTTTTTTTCTTGTATATTTGTTTGAGTTCTTTGTAGATTCTGGATATTAGCCCTTTGTCAGATGAGTAGATTGCAAAAATTTTCTCCCATTCTGTAGGTTGCCTGTTCACTCTGATGGTAGTTTCTTTTGCTGTGCAGAAGCTCTTTAGTTTAATTAGATCCCATTTGTCAATTTTGGCTTTTGCTGCCGTTGCTTTTGGTGTTTTAGACATGAAGTCCTTGCCCATGCCTATGTCCTGAATGGTATTGCCTAGGTTTTCTTCTAAGGTTTTTATGGTTTTAGGTCTAATCCGTCTTGAATTAATTTTCCTATAAGGAATAAGGAAAGGATCCTGTTTCAGCTTTCTACTTATGGCTAGCCAATTTTCCAGGTGATGAAACTATTCTATATGATACTATAGTGGTAGCTACATGGCCTTATGCATTTGTTGAAACCCATGAAACTACAACACAGAGTGAGCCCTAATGGAAACTGTAGATTTTAGTGTATAATAACATATAAATATTGGTTCACCAATTTTAGCAAATGTGTCACACTGATGTAGGATGTTAATAAGAGGTAAATGTTTGTGTCATGGGGGAGGCGGGGTACTTTCTCTGCAATTATTTTGTAATCCTAAAACTACTCTAAAAATAAAGTCTATCAAAAAACATTTTTTTAAGAGACAAGGTCTCACTCTACTGTCCAGCTGAGTGCAGTGGTATAATCATAGCTCACAGCAGCCTCAAACTCCTGGTACTTGTGATCCTCCTGCCTCAGACTCCTGAGCGGCTGGGACTACAAGCATGTGCCACCATGCCTGATTAAAATTTTTTTTTAAATAATGTTCCTATCATAGACAAGTGCCAGTTTTTTCTTGCCAATTTATGTGTACTTTTAATATAACACCTACATTATGCAGTTTTCTTTCATATTTTCTGGAAAATATTTTTCTTCTCTTACTGTTGATATTTTATTTATTTTCTTTTTTAGAGATGAGGCCTTGCTTTGTTGTTCAGGCTAGAGTGCAGTAGCACAATTATAGCTCATTGCAACCTTTAACTCCTGGGCTCAAGCGATCCTCTCACCTTAGCTGCCCAAGAGGCTGGGACTCCAGGTGAGCACCACCATACTCAGCTTTTTCTTTTAATTTTATTACTCTTTGTAGAGACAGGATCTTGTTATGTTGCCCAGGCTGGTGTTATTGATATTTTGAAGTCTTATTAAAATTTCACAGACTTGCCCAAATCAGCTGAAATCGTAGCATATTTGTGACATAAAGGTGATAGCAAAGGCTGGTTCACTTTTCAAAGAAAAGTGATATTCACCTGGGACATCTAAAAATATTGCATATTTAATTGTTTTTCCATGTGCTATTAGTCTACCACACAGAGGAGTTGAAAGTAGGGAAAGAAGTCAGAGTTGTGCAGATCCCCTTCACAAGTAGTTGCCTTCACTAAGATGGGGCAAGCCTTCCTGCAACCTAGGACTTGCTGGAGGTGATGGTGGTTGCCAGGGAACCATATATGCCCAAAGTTATATATACCCCAAATAACATATTTCCCTTTCTTTAGGGATAATTCAGGAAGGAATCTGAATTTGTTCATACTGAGTATCTATACAAGCAAAAACCAAAAACATATACCATCTCTTATAGGGACATTCAAGGGCCACTGACCTTTACTGTCCCCTTCCCTGACCATGTTCCTTCCAATTCTCCCTGTTTTTATCCTTGGTCCTCTGCTCCTACTTTTAATACCTGTTCTACTCTCTGGACTTCCTTTATTTCCCTCTCTCTACTATATTCTGTTTATTTTTCCTCCACAATATCTTCCAGTTTATTTTGTGTCATTTATGGTTAAACTCATCTACTGAAGATATTTTAAAAATATTTTATTCTGTATGATTTTCAAACATATGCAAAAGTAGACAGTAGAATATAATGAATGCCCATATTCCCACTGGCCAACTTCAACAACTGTGTTTTTTCACCTATTTTTTCCATCCACTTTCTCCTAGCCCAGTACCATTTTGAAGCAAATCCAATAATCTTCCAAGATTGCTTTTGCACATCACTCTCTCTCCTCGATAGCCATTCCTTGGCCTGTGCTTACCTTTTCATCCTGTAGGAGGTTCTGTCAGAGCTTTGAGGCATAATGGGAAAAGAACAGGAAGGCATAACATACCGTGGTAGAGAGACTGACATTAGAGGTCTCAGGGGCTGTTTCTCTCCTGGGAGTCAGTGTAGGCAGTGATCAGCTTCTCTTTTTTTTTTTGAGACAGAGTCTCACTCTGTCACCCAGGCTGGAGTGCAATGGTGTGATCTCGGCTCACTGCAACTTCCGCCTACCCAGGTTCGAGCGATTCTCATGCCTCAGCCTCCCCTGTAGCTGGGACTACAGGCGCCCGCCACCACGCCGGACTAATTTTTGTATTTTTAGTCAAGACAGGGTTTCACCATATTGGCCAGGCTGGTCTCGAACTCTTGACTTCAAGCAATCCACCCTTGACCTCTCAAAGTGCTGGGATTATAGGCGTGAGGCACCATACCCGGCCAGTGATTGTTTCCAATGAGTGTAGTGGTGACCTTTGACGTCTATCACCAGCCTTACTCTGCTCCAGGGCCCCCTCCTCTGGATCTATGGTTTGTGCCTCAAGAAATTGGAGTTCTAGGTCTGTTTACTGTATTTATCTTGAAATACCTTTAAGACAGACCTAAAATAATTCCTTCAGAAAAATTTCCAAGGAATATAAGCTCCCAGGAAACAAGACACATAAGCAAGATCCAAGAGAGTAAGATGTACAGAGACTGCACATATTCGAATTATTAGACATATATTTTTTTAATTTTATTTTATTTAATGTTCCAGGACACATACACAGGACGTGCAGGTTTGTCACATAAGTAAATGTGTGCCATGGTGGCTTGCCACACCTATCAACCCATCACCTAGGTATTAAGCCCAGCATGCCTTAGCTATTTATCCTGATGCTCTCCCTCCCGTTGCCCCCTAGCCCCCTGAAAAGGCCCCAGTGTGTGTTGTTCCCCTCCCTGTGTCCATGTGACCTCATCGTTCAGCTCTCCCCTATAAGTGAGAACATGCCGTGTTTGGTTTTCTGTTCCTGTGTTAGTTTGCAGAGGATAATGGCTTCCAGCTCCATTCATGTCCCTGGAAAGGATATGATCTTGTTCCTATTTATGGCTGCATAGTATTCCATGGTGTATATGTACCACATCTCCTTTATCCTGTCTATCATTGATAGGCATTTGGGTGGATTCCATAGACATAATATTTTAAATAAGTCTGTTTAAACAGTTTAAAGCAATAAAAGAAGGTATTGAAAATATGTGTAAAGGTCAAGAGATTCATTTCTAAAAGACCAAACAGATGTGAAAAAAGAACTAAATAAAATTTTTCAAGATGAGATTATAACTAAAATAAAAAACACAGTGAATATTTTCATAAATGAGATAGTCTTACTAATATAATTGAACCTGAATGTGATTAAACCTCAAAACCCAACCATCAATTGACAGCATATATAGGAGCTAGGGGAATACGTTAAACTAAACTGCAGATAAGCAATTGTTAAAATCCGAACTGTAGAAATTTCCTTAATACAACTCATTTTTCTTAAAAATAGATTGCAAGGAAAATATAAAAATATGGAAGGGAACCTATTGATTATAAAAGGACATATTCACCAATTGCAGTATATTTATATTTTATTCAGATTCTGATTGGAACAACTTATAAAAATCCAACATTTATGACAGAGAAATTTGAACAGCCACTGCATGTTGATGCTATTCAGTGGATATAATACTGTGGATATTAAATAATTATTGTTAATTTGGGCTGCTATAATGGTATAGTGATTTGTGTGAAAACGAGTTCTTTTACAGATACATACTGAAATATTTATGGGTTTCTATTTTAATAAGTGATTAATCATCTTGGTTTGCTAAGGACTGTCCCAGTTTTAGCACTCAAGTCCCTAATCAAAGAAAAACCTCAGTCTTGAGCAAACTGTGATGTTTGGTCACTCTGGTATGGTGTCGATTCTGTGAAATTGGTTGAATTATTATGTATTGTAATCACTCTTGTTAAATATTTTTCCATTTGATTTGTTTCTTTTTTCTTTCTTTTTCTTCTTCTTCTTCTTCTTTTTTTTTTTTTTTTTTTGACGATGGGGCAATTTCAGCTCACTGCAACCTCTGCCCACCCCAACCCTCCCAACACCTAAACCTCGGCTCAAGCCATCCTCCCACCTCAGCCACCTGAGTAGCTGGGACTACACGCATGCGCCACTATGCCCGGCTAATTTTTGTATTTGTAGTAGAGATGGGATTTCACCATATTGCCCAGGCTGGGTTGCTTGCCTTATTACTGAGTTGTAAGGGCCTAATCTATAATATATAGATTTTTAAAAATATGTCACATGTATGTAAAAGTTACTAAGGTATAATTTATCAACAATTATATATACAAATCCTAAAAATACAACTTGTAAACTTTTACATAGTTATATAAAATATATAATATTCTGAATACAAGTCCTGTGTCCAATATATGTATTTCAAGTATGTTCTTCTAGGCCAGGCTTGTCCAACCCACAGCCCATGGGCCACACACAACCTAGGATGGCTTTGAATTCAAACCGACACAAATTCATAAACTTTCTTAAAACATTGAGTTATTTTGAAATTTTTTTTTTTAGCTTATCGCTATTGTTAGTGTTAGTGTTTTTTATGTGTGGTCCAAGAAAATTCTTCTTCTTCCAATGTGACCCAGGGAAGCCAAAAGATTGAACACCCTCATTCTAGACTATGGAGTTCCTTTCTCTTCCTAAATAGTACCTTTTGATGAGCAAATTTTAAAATTTTGTTGAAGACCAACTTATCAATTAAAAAATGTTATGGTTAGTGCTGTTTGTGTCCTGTTAAAAAAATCCTTTCCCTATTTCAAGGCATTTTAAGCTTTCAAGTGTATGTTTGATCTACCCAGAATTGACTTAGTGCATGGATGTGAGATACGGGTCAAATTTTATTTCTTGTATGTACAAATATCTAGTTGCTCTAGCACCATCCATTGATAAGACCATCTTTTTTTTTTCTTGGATATAAATTATTGTCTCTGTTGTAAAGCCAGTGACCAAATATCCATGGGCTTTTTTCTGGACCCTTTCTTCAGTTCTATTGATCTCTTTGTCTATCTTTGTGCCAATGCCACACTGTCTTAATTGCCTAACCGTTATAGCAAGTTTTAAATCTGTTTAAGTAAAGTCTTCTAGCTTAGTGCTGGGTTTTTGTTTTTGTTTTTTTTTCTTTAGGATTGTTTTGGCTAGTCTAGGTCCTTTGCATTTTCATATGAACTACAGATTCATATTATGTTTCTACACACAAATAATTAAGCCTGCTGGGATTTTGATTGGGATTCTGTTAAATCTATAGATCAATTTAGGGGGAAATGATATCTCAAAAACACCACACCAGTGGTTTATCTCTACACGTATTTACGTCTTTAATTTTTTTTTGAGTCTCCTCTGCTGTCCAGGCTATAGTGCAGTAGCACAAACACTGGCTCACTGCCACCCCGATTCGCCTGTGCTCAAGCCTCCTGAGTAGCTGGGACTACAGGTGTGCCACCATGCCCAGCTAATTGTTTTTATTTTTGCTAGAGAAGAGGTCTCACTATGTTGCTCCGGCTGATCTCAAATTCCTGGGCTCAAGTGATTCACCTGCCTCAGGCTCCCAAAACGCTGGGATTACAGGCATGAGCCACCGCACCTGACCAGATATTTAATTTTTTGAGCAATGTTTGATTACTTTTAGCTTATAGATCTTCCACGCTTTTTTTTAGAATTTTCTTTTCTGGCTCCTTGAAGTGGAAGCTTACACTGATAAAATACACTGATTTTAAAACTTTCATCCTTTCCAATATATGCATTTAATACACATTTTCTACCAAGTATTGCTTTGGTTGTATCTCACAGAACTAATTTCTATTATTGTGCAATTCAAAATACTTTCTAATTTTTCTTGTGACTTCTTCTTTGACCGATAGATAATTTAGAAATGTATTTCTTAATTTCTGAACATACCTTTTGCTTTTGATTTCTAATTGAATTCCATTGTGATAAGAAAATATATTCTGTATGACTTCAGTCCTTTGAAATTTATTGAGACTGGCTTTATAGCCCAGAATATTGTCTATTTTGGTGAGTGATCTATGTGCATATAAATAGTATGTGTTTTTTTCTTTTTTGTAGTTGTTGAATATAATATTCTATAAACTCTATAAACGTTCAATTAATCAGATTATTTAATGGTATTGTTCATATCTTCTATGTTATTAATATTACTGATTTATTGTCTGCCTGTTCTATCAATTACAGAAAGAAGTGTTTCTAAATCTCCAATTCTAATCATGGATTTATCTGTTTATCCTTTTATTTTTGTCAAGTTTTACTTCCTTTTCGAAGATATGCTATAAGGCAAATATATGTTAAGGATTTTTGTGACTCCCTATTGAATTGACCCTTTTATTATTAGGAAGTGCCCCTTTATATCTAGTAACATTTTTTGCCTGAAAGTCTAATTTGATATCAATGTAGTCATATCAACTTTCTTATGATTAGTGTTTACATGGTATATGGTATTTATGTTTTCATCATTTTACTTTCAACTGTTCTGTGTCCTTATATGTGAATTTTTTGTCTTTTTATTTTTTGAGACAGAGTCTTGCTCTGTCGCCCAAGCTGGAGTGCAGTGGCACAATCTCAGCTCACTGCAACCTCTGCCTCCCAGGTTCAAGCGATTCTCATGCCTCAGCCTCCTTGAGTAGCTGGAATTTACAGGCACACGCCACCATGCCTAATTTTTGTATTTTTGGTAGAGAAAGGATTTTGCCATGTTGGCCAGGCTGGTCTCAAACTCCTGGCCTCAAGTGATCTGCCCACCTCAGTCTCCCGATGTGCTGGGAACCACCAAGCCCAGTCTTAAATTTTGTGTCTTACAAGATCGTTGGTTCTGTTTTTTTTTTAATTTAGTCTAACTATCTGCTTTCTAGTTGGAGTATTTAGTCCTTTTATACTTAATGTAATTACTGATATGGTTTTGGGTCTACCCTCTCAGTACTCACTTTCTATTTCTTCATATGTTTTTTATTTCTGTGCTCCTCCTTTACTGCCTTCTTCAGGATGTGTGCTTCACATGTGTCTGCACATGTAGTGTGTGACTATGCCATGAGAATGTTGCCTTTAATTTATAAATTAAAATGTGATGAAGTTAAGAACATAATTTAATTCTATTACTTCATTCATTTCTTTTTTAAATTTTATATTCAGAGGGTACACACGCAGGTTTGTTACATGGATACATTGCATGATGCCGAGGTTTAGGCTTCTGTTGAACCTGTCACCTAAATAGTGGACAGAGTACCCAATAGGTGTTTCTTCAACCATTGCCTTCCTTGATACCTCCTCCCTTAGGGAGTCTTCACTGTCTACGGTTTCTGTCTTTATGACTGTGTGTAGCCAATGTTTAGCCCCCACTTATAAGTGAAAACATGTAGTATTTGATTTTCTGTTTCTGTGTTAATTCACTTAGGATAATGGCCTCCAGCTGCATCCATGTTGCTGCAAAGGACATGGTTTTGTTCTTTTTTATGGCTGCTACGTCATTCATCTCTGAGTGCACTGAAGTGATTTGTTAAATGACAACATATCAGTCCTGTCAAGCTCTTTAACTTGTAAGCCAGAATTTAACTCAAGTGTTTAAAGAGAAAAGTTGCATGCTCATAAAACTTCTTGTGAAACAGATATGAATGATGTCTAAATTTAATTCAGTATGTATTTCCATAAAATCTTACAACAAAACTCATGAAAACTATAGGAACATGTCATGTCAACCACTTCTATCATAGAACAAATATATACTCTATCAGTTTCATGTCACCTTTTTCAAAAAAATGATTTCTTAAGGAAATACCTTTCTCTCCCTCTGGTAAATTGATTGAACTCTGGAAAGCTGTAGCAGAAGAGAGGTTTGGGGCAGGCTTCCTAGAGGAACTTACCTCCCTTGGCAATTGATGTGATCCTGGCTTGTGTCACACAGGTATGATGTAAGTCTGTGCATGTGTGAAGATTATGCTTAACCAAGGATTTACTTAGTGCAATGGTGAAACTAAACTTTGGGGAATTTTGAGAAATAATTATTTGAAATGCAATTGTAACTAAGTTCTCTAATGTAGTTAAGGTCTTTCTCTAGCCATAATAATATTGATTTATTTTGGCTTGCTTTTGGCACTAGGATAAAGACAAAGAGACACAGTCATTCAAAAGATTGATTCACAATTTTTAAGCACTTTTAGTGCTGGGTATTCTGCCAGGCACCATAGGTAATCTGAAATTCAAAAAGTCTGAGTTACTGCTCAAGGAAGACCTTGTCAAGTAGGAGGAGCTATGTCATGAATACAGATAACCATAGTATAAGCTAGAAAGTGGCATGCACTGTACATTTGAACAAAATGCTAAGGGAATTCAAGTGGGAAAGATTTTTTACAATGGGAGCCGAGAAAGATTTTTAAAATGCTTTATAAAGGAGGGGGCATTTAATTTGGGCCCTAACGGCTAGGTAGAAACAATAGCTACTGATGAAGTGGAGAATATTACAGGTAAACACGTTGATAAAGGTGTAGTGATAGGTTTGGAGGAAAAATGAGCCATTCTGTTTTGTTGGTATACAAAGTAAAAGTAGGAAAGAAATAATAGATAATTCTGGAAAGATAAGATGAACCATATCGAGGAGGGTTTTAGATGTCCAGCTATCAGTATTACTCATTAAACAATTAATGATTTATTCCTTTTACCATGTGTTACAACATAAGGGTAGCTGCTGTATAGATGTAAAAAATAAGGAAACATGGTCTATACATGTACAGGATATAACATATAGTTCTCACAAGTATAAATGGTCTCTGCCTTATTCTACTTAATAAATATTCTAGTTTTTAAAAATGCTTATTTATATTTATGTTTAGTTATGTTTACATTTGTCTTCATATAAGATTTATATTGACCTATCACTTTCAATGGCATTGATAACTCAGATAACTGCTTCCAATAGCAAACTAGTTTTCCTCTGACATGCTTGTAGCTATCTTTAGCAGTACCTAGACTATTACTTAATGAGCTTCAGTCTGCCAAGGTCATAGAGATTTTCATGACCTCTGTTCTCTTCCCTTAATTTTTAAGCATGCAAGACATCATGAGCCAGATATACTAGCCAATCTTTAACATTAAACATCTAGGGCATATGTAGACACCACTTAATAATTCCCCCAACATTTACCTTCTATTCTATACTCTCCCTAGTCCTAATCTGTGGTAGGCACAATTTGGCCTTCCAAATTTCTGGGTCCTGGTGTACATACACTTTCTTCCACTTATTCAAATATCAATCTAGATGTTGCTATGAATGAATTTTGAACATGTAATTAAGGTCCCAAATCAGCTGACCCTAAGATAGGAAAAGCTTACACCTGGATGGGCACAGTGGCTTACACCTGTAATCCCAGCACTTTCAGAGGCTGAGGTGGGAGGATCGTTCGAGCCCAGGATTTCAAACCAGCCTGGGCAACATAGGGAGATCTCGTCTCTACAGAAAACTTTAAAAATTAGCCAAGCATGGTGGCACCTGTGGTCCTGGCTGCTCAGGAGGTTGATATGGGAGGATCACTTAAACCCAGGAGGTCAAGGCTGCAGTGAGCTGTGTTTGTGCCACTGCACTCCAGCCTGGGTGACACAGCGAGACCCTATCTCAAAGAAAAATGGAGGGAAGGGAAGGGAAGGGGAGGATTCCTGACTCATATGAAACCCCTGTGTACTCTGCCCCAATCCTGTTGTTCCCCTCACTTTTTCACCAGAGGTAATCACTGTCTTGAATTTGATGTTTCTCATTCACACATGGTTTTATACTTTCTCTAATGTGTATATATCTATAAAATAAAGATACAATATTATTTTGCATGTTTTTAAAACTTTTCGTAAATGGCATCATGGTGTTTGCAACTTTCTGAAAGATGTTTCTTCCCCCATCTTTCATTGTTATGGTTTTGAGAATAGCATCATCTTATTTGAGCATCTAGTGTCCCTGGCTGAACGCTAGCAGTCCCCACCCCAGAATTTGTAGGAATGTTGGAAGGAATGACACATGGGCACCAACAGATATGAAATAAAGTTTATTATTCACAGAGTAAAGGGCAAAAAGATTCCTCAAGGAGAAGAGGTCAGGTTCAGACAGCCGTGCTCTGTCTTAAACCACATTGTTCTAATTACTGTATCTTTAGGATGCAAGATTCCTGATATCTTAAAGAATGAGTCCGTTATTCTTCTTCAGAATTATTTTGGCAATTCCTGGCCTTTTGCTCATTTATATGGATAACTTTAGGATAAACTCAGTAACTTTTATCAAAAAAGCCTGTTGGATTTTGGATGAACTGATGTCTTTATGTTGTTGAGACTTCCCATTCATGAGCATTTGTTTCTTTAGTATCTCTCAAAATTTTTATTTTTCTTTATCAAACTCTTAAAGATTTATTTCTAGATACCTTATATGCATTATTGCTATAATATCTTTAAAATTATATTTTGAACCATTTGTTGCTGGTTTTAGGAATACAATTGATTTGCAGGACCATTATCTATTGATTCATTGAATATTTTATTGTAGAAAACATGTAAATGGAAAATAATGACAGTTTTATGACTTTCTTTTAATCCTTGTATCTCTTTATTCTTCTTGTGTCTTATACCAGAAGGGCTTTTAATAAAAAGTAATTGGATGCTGTATAGAAAAGAGATAGCAGGTATTTTCATCTTGTTCCTGTTTTGTATTTCCTCATTTTAGTGTATGGCTATATTAGTACCATAAGCCTCTCATTCATAGTATTACAAGAGGAAAGCTATAACCTGTAAAGAGATATCTGTGATTATTTTTTAGTGGTAAGACCAGGAGCTGATTTAAGTAGCTATAGTCAATAATTCATTACTAGAAGTAGACTTAAAAATACATTTTATCTCACACCTGTAATCTGAGCACTTTGGGAGGCAGAGGTGGGTGGATTGCTTGAGTTCATGAGTTCAAGACCAGCCTGGGCAACATGGTGAAACCCTACCTCTACAAAAAACACAAAAATTTAGCTGGGCATGGTGGCTCATGCCTGTAATCCTAACTACTCGGAGGCTGAGGTGGGAGAATGGCTTGAGCCTGGGAGGCAGAGGTTGCAGTGAGCTGAGATTGCACCACTGCACTCCAGCCTGGGCAACAGAGTGAGACCCCACATAAACAAAACCAAACCAAACATTTCAGTATTTGCCCTCCCAAAAATTGAAATGTGCTATTTATCAAGATCCATTAGCTTAGGTGACGCACTTTAAGTCAGTTTTTCAGAAATAGTAATAAGTTTGCATTAACACAATTGGACTTTACTGTTAACTGTTCCTCAGGGCCAGTGGCATGGTACTAAATATTAACTATGAATTGATAGTGTATTATTAATCTGTTTGGGCTGCCATAAAAAATATCATAGACTGGTGGTTTATACGACAGAAATCCATTTTCTCACAGTTCCGTATGCTAGATGTTTCAGATCAAAGTCTGGCAGGGTTGGTTTCTGGTAAGGCCTGTCTTCCTGGTTTGTGGATAGCTACCTTCCAGATGTGTTCTCACTTGGCAGAGAGAGATTGAGCAGCTTCCTGGTATCTCTCTTTTTTTTTTTCTTTTTGGCTTTTTAGAGATAGGGTCTCGCTCTGTCACCCGGGCTGGAGTGCAGTGGTGCAATCATAGGTCACAGCATCATAGCAGCCTAGAACTCCTAGGCTCTACTACATTCAGCTAATTTAATTTTTTGTACATATGGGGTCTCGCTTTGTTGCCCAGGCTGGAGGTGTCTCTTCTTATAAGGCTACTAATCCTGCCCACAAGGGCCCCACCCTTAAGATCTCGTTTGACACTAATCACTTCCTTACTCCAAATACAGCCACACTGGAAGTTAGGACTTCAACATATGAATTTTGTGTGACACATCATGCAGTCCATAACAAATAGCTATTTAAATACCTCCACTTAGCTGATTTTCCAGGTTAACAGGTAATCTCCATTTTCCTTGTAAAAGACATATATACCTATGATTTGACAAATGCTTATGATTAGAAGGCTACTCACTAACAGGCCCCATGCTGCTATTCTCACAAGGCGAGTATTAAGCTTGAGTCAGTCATGTTGATTACTAAACTTGTTCATGCAAGTTGAACTTATTATTGTAATTATATAATTTAAATTAATTTAATGCAAACTAACAAATAAGAATGTGAAAAAAAGGAGTTGTTTCGATGAAAACTAAATTGAATCCTTTAGAAAGATTCAACAGAATTTTAGGCTAGGCGCAGTGGCTCACGCCTGTAATCCCAGCACTTTGGGAGGCCAAGACAGACAGATCACCTGAGGTCAGGAGATCAAATGGTCAAACCCCGTCTCTACTAAAAATACAAAAATTAGCCAGGCATGGTGGCAGGTGCCTGTAATCCCAGCTTCTCAGGAGGTTGAGGCAGGAGAATTGCCTGAACTAGGGAGGCAGAGGTTGCAGTGAGCCGAGACCATGCCATTGTACTCCAGCCTGAGTGACAAGATTGAGACTCCATCTCAAAAAAAAGAAAAAAGAAAGATTCAATAGTTGTCAAAATAGTTGACGAGGCAATTATAAAAGATTAGTAAACAGTAAGTACAAATCTAGGACTCTGCACAAAGATTGTTTCATAAATATATTTAGTTTTTATTCCACTTTAAAGAAACTGAAATTAGGCTGGGAGCAGTGATTCATGCCAGTAACCACAGCATTTTGGGAGGCTGAGGAGGGTGGATCATTTGAGGTCAGGAGTTGGAGACTAGCCTGGCCAACATGGTAGAAACCTGCCTCTACTTAAAAAAAAAAAAAAGTTAGCTGGGTGTGGTGGCACACACCTGTCATCCCATTTACTCAGGAGGCTGAGACAGGAGAATTGCAGGCGGAGGTTGCAATAAGCACGCCACTGCACTCCAGCCTGGGTGACAGAGCGACATTCCATCTCAAAAAAAAAAAAAAAAAAAAAAGGAAAGAAAGAAATCGAAGTGATGTAATAGCAAGTGTATTACAGATACCATTTGTGCAAAATGTGGTCATAGAAAATCAGAAGATTC
>NW_016807519.1:414484-434239 GCF_001698545.2 Rhinopithecus bieti | reverse complement strand
AAAAAAAAAAAAAAAAAAAAAAAAAAAGGAAAGAAAGAAATCGAAGTGATGTAATAGCAAGTGTATTACAGATACCATTTGTGCAAAATGTGGTCATAGAAAATCAGAAGATTCAAATAAAAGACTTTAACAAAGGCTGGCAAATCATGTACATTTATGCACTTTATGGTACAATAAAATGTTAAGGCATGTTTTTATTATTCGTAACACTTTTATCAGTCCACTGCTTTCCCCATCACCTCAAAAAAGGCTTCTCTTATACTGCTGACCAGGACCATATTGGGGCCATAATTAGTACACTATTGGTTGACTTAGAACCTAAGCCCCAGACAGAACTCTCGTCCTGAACATTGTCTCTCCTATTTGCTTAGCTCAGTAACCAGTTACCAACATGTATCAATAGAGTAAGCATGTGCAAACTATCAAAAGCCTATGCTTTTCATCCACGCCATTAATGTTTTCATTTTAATTTTGTGGGTACATAGTAGGTGTCACGTCATTAATTTTTGAAGCTAGAAGATGATAGGGCTAGTGCACTGACATAGTGCTACACAGAATCCCAGGACAAACTCTCCAAGGAAAAATAATATCTAGGATATTACTTTTTCCTTTAGCTGTGGTGATTAAAAGTACTTTCTCTGTGACTTAATTTCTTAACATTTGAACCTGTACTATGTGTCAAGTATAGCACAATGGTAAATTCTAGTAGCACCTTACAGGTGGACACTACTTTTCACCTAAGAAGTTCACATTTTCAGTAGAGGCTTTCCTTTTTCCTGACAGTACTGTAGTGGGGGTAAACAGCAATTAACTGTTTTCATTTTCAAATAGGGACATCCCGCCCAAGAGGTGCCTGACGGTTAACTCCGATTCTCCAATAGGTCTACCAGTTCCAGCCTTACTTCATCTGCTCCACTAGCCCCACACATTCGGAAAGTTCTCAGTGCAGTCAGGCTCAACAGCCCTGCTTATGACTCTCCACGTGTTTGCTGCCTGTTGCTCTCTCTTTTGAGGCAATGTTAAACAGCTGTTGGAGAATTGTCATCTCTTCCAGCGTCCCTACTGCCATGCTACTCCAGCAAGATCTTCAGCTAGATCCAAATAGGACAGAGGTGGTGTGAGTGGAAAGAGAGCCACTCCAGCTAAACTCTGACAGGGAAATAATTGCCTTTAATTGCTAACTAACAAAAGACTTGCTGAGTGTTTTTTCAGACTACTTTGTGTTATCAGCATCGTAATGACACACACATTTAATTAACTGAAAGTGCTCTTTGACTTTTAACCAGAAAAGGCAAGTTATATTTAACAGGGAGTGGTCATGAATTTACATTCATTAAGGTTGATCTCTGTAACTCGTTTCATTGGATGAACTAAATGAAAATGATTTAGGATTACAGCAGCCTGAATTAGAGGGAAGGAAAGGCAGCCCTAATAACTTTCTATTATAAATCAGTGTGAAAACAGGGATAGAATGGAAGATTCTTACAGCTGAGAGAAACACTGGAGTCCATCCAGCTCAAATGCTTATTTTACAGATGAAGAAGAAATTGTCAACATGTTTCTCACTAGCAACACTAGGGGCATTTGTCTGGAACAATTCTTAGCTCTATGGGGACTAACCCACATTTTGCAGAATATTTAGCGACCCTGACACCTGCCCACTAAGTGTTAGTAATCTCCACAGTCATTATGACAAAAATACACCGCCTCCCTACTTCCTAATGTTCCTGGGGGAGTTGTAGCTTTCTCTGCCTATTGAAAACCCCTGAGCCAAAATGCTCATAAACAACCAGAAAACATATACTACCACAATCGACCCATTGACACTTCTCAAACTTTAGTAAAGTGGGAATGAGCAACAATGAGGGATCTTGTTAAAAACGCATAATCTGATTCAAGATTCAGCCGGTCTGGGATGGAGGTGAGATTCTGCATTCTTTTATTTTATTTTTTAGAGCGGGGCCTTGCTGTCTTGCCCAGGCTGGAGTACAGTGGTGCAATCACTGCTCACTGTAACCTCGATCCTCTGGGATCCTCTGGGCTCAAGAGATCCTCCCACCTCAGCCTCCTGAGTAGCTAGGGCTGGCTATAGGTGCACGCCATCATGCCCAACTAAGGATTCGGCATGTCTAACCAACTCATAGGTGATGCTGATACTGTTATTTCATGAATCCCACTTGGCGTAACAAGGGACCAGAGACTAAATTGAGAGGATGTCTGAACTGTCTCAGTGTCCTTACCAGTTCATCTCCCATCCAGGGTTGTGGCTGAGGATACACCATAAAAGGTACCCTCTATGTATGGGTTTCTAAGGATCTGTTCTGGCTTTGCCTTGGGGACTCTGCCTAAGTCTCCTTCTCCTGGGTGACCTGGTAGAAGACTCTGTCTTTGCCTCTCTGCACAGAAACCTTCAGACTGTTTCTTTGTATCCAAAGTTCAACTTTATGGAAGGCCATCTCTCATGCCCTCAGACCATCCAGCTGCAGCTTCTGGAAGCCCAGCTGAAATCGAACCCAAAGCACCTGCTTGCTAGGTGAGCTGGCAAAGGCAGATGGAGTTTGGGAGAGGCTGTGAGCTATTATTTGTCTTGATAACAAAGGTAACCAGAGACTGTGTTTCCTGACTACCCAGCTCAGAGATTCTCTCCAGAGGCCCATGCACTTATTTCTCTTCTATTTCTACCATTAAGTGAAACTATGTGTCACTCAGTACATCTGTTTAACTTACCAGGAGACTGCCACCCACTCTGCTTCCGCAAGAAGGTTCTTTATGGATCAGCTTTCTGATTGATGCACAATGTAGAAAACTCTTGCAGCACGTAATTAATGACATACTGAGAAATGAGTTCCTGCAGACACTGTTGTCAAACTAATTTTCCATTCTTGCCATTTGGAAGTGGCTGGTGGGAAAGTCTGGAGATGGGTCGATTTCCTGAAGTGATAAAACAAGGAGATATAAAGGAATTCTATTACTGTGTATACACAATCCACTCTAGATCCTCCACTATCTTTTCTAGTCTCCTCCATCCTGTTTCAGCCAGGGAAACAAGCCAGAAGGGCATCAATGTGGGTAGGCAGGCACTGTATCAGGAACGAGGTATTTCATAACTCCGTAATGTCTGCCTTAGCCTGGATTCCCCAGAAAGCAGAACCTGAGACATTGGTTTGTGTGGTTGGAGTTTATTTGAGAATGGGGTACCATCAAGCTGCAGGGCAGACTAAGGGGAGTCAAACAGATAATGAAGGGAAGCGAACAAGGATATAGTATCACATTGGCCAAAGCTACAGGTGACTGGTACTTGATTCTGCCTGGACCATCTGAGAAGTTTTATGTAGTACATGTGAAGACTCTAACTAGAGAGTGAAAGGGGGAAGCATTTATCCGTCAGCTCCCATAGCCCATTAGTTAAGAGCAGGCCCACAGATGTTGACCTCCCTGAACTTCCAGGTTGTGTAGGTATGAGTGCCCAGAATTTCTGAAGGAACCCACTGCATCAGAGTCAGTCAAAGCCTGTGAGGAAGTGCTACAGCAAGAAGTGAACCTGAGTAGAATTTTAAGTGATGTATAAAAGTCACCAATCCTTAATACAATGGAGAATATTTGGGACAGCTTTGGGAGTCCTGGAAGTTGAGACATCCCACCTGAAGTGTCCTTTGTGTGACTAGCACAGGTTTTTGTCTGTATGGAAGCTGTGTTTTCTGAAAGACATACTTTGAACCTGCATTCCTGACCCCTGCTTTGTCATAGAAAGGGTTAAGGTGGGGAATCTGGAAACTGCTTTTAGGGAATTAGAAACTCAGTTTAGATCCTGTCCCACATGTTGATTTCCCATACTCAACTCTGAGTATAGGAAGACTGGCTATAAAACTAGCTTTGGAAAATTGGATATCTACATGTAAAAGAATAAAGTTGGGCCCTTACCTTATACCATATATAAAAATTAACTCCAAATCAATCAAAGACCTAAACACAAGGGCTAAAACTATTAAACTCTTAGAAAAACAAAAACAAAAACAGAGGAAAAGCTGCAGAACACTGAATTTGGCAGTATTTTTTTTTAGATATGTCACCAAAAACACAGGCAACAAAAGTAAAAATAGGTACACTGGACCACATCAAAATTTAAAACTTCTATGTATCAAAGGATACAGTCCATAGTGTGAAAAGGCAACCCACAGTGTGAAAAGGCAGCCCACAGAATAAGAGAAAATATTTTCAAATCATATACCTGATAAAGGATTGACATCTAGTATATATAAAAAACTCCTATAACTCAACAACAAAAAAATCAAACAACCCAATTAAAAACTGGGCAAACAGCCTGGGGAACGTAGCAAGACTCCATCTCTACAAAAATTAAAACAATTATCCAGAGGTGGTGGCACTTGCCTGTAGTGCTAGCTTACTTGGGAGACTGAGATGTGCAGCTCACTTAGTCTAGGCTAGCGTGAGCAATCATCATGTCACTGTACTCCAGCCTGGGTGATAGAGTAAGACCTTGTCTCTAAAAACAAACAAAACTGGTGAAGGACTTGAACAGACATTCCTTCAAAGAAGGCATACATGGCTAACAAGCACATGAAAAGATGCTCAACATCACTAATCATTAGAAAAGTGCCAATCAAAACCACAATGAGATACCAGGTCACACCCATTAGGATGGCTACTGATTAGTTTTCTAGGGCCACCATAACAGAATACCACAGACTGGGTGGCTTAAACAACAGAAACTTATTTTCTCACATTTTTGGAAGCTGGAGGACCAGGATCAAGGTGCCGGCAGGTTTGGTTTCTTCTGACATCTCTCTCCTTCACATTCATATGGCTGTCTTCTTGCTGTGTCCTGGCATGGCCTGTCCTTTGTGTGTGCACATCCTTGCTTTCTCTCTGTATATTCTAATCTCCTCTTCTTGTAAGGACATCAATCAGATTGAATTCTGGCCCACCCTAAATACTTCCTTTTAACTCAATTATCCCCCGAGGGTCCTATCCCCAAATATGGTTACATTCAGAGGCACTGGAGATTGGGACTGCAACATAGAAATTTGGAGAGGACACAATTCTGACCATAACAAATACTGTAAAAACAAAAACAAAACAAGTGTTGGCAAGGATGTGAACAAATTGGAATCCTTGCCTATTATTGATGGGAATGTAAAATGACGCAGCTCCTATGTAAAACAGTACAGCAGTTCTTCAAAAAATTAAAAACATAATAACCATGTGATCCATCAGTTCTGCTTTTGTCCATATACCCAAAAGAACTGAAATCAATCCTCAGATATAAGTATACATCTAAGTTCACAGCAACATTATTCACAATAGCCAAAAGAAGGAAGCAACTCAAGTGTCTGCCGATGGGTGAACAGATAAATAAAATGTGGCAAGTCAGCTTTTTAGAAAGGAAGAAAATTCTGACATGTGCTGTAATGTGGATAACCTTGAGGACTTTATGCTGAGTGAAGTAAGCCAGGCATAAAAAGACAAATACTCCATGATTCCATTTATATGAGGTACTTAGAGTAGTGGAATTTATAGAGACACAAAGTAGAATAAAGGTTTCAGAGGGCTGGGGTGCAGGGATGAGGATGATGAAGAGTTGTTTAATGGGTATAGGAGTTTCAGTTTTGCAACATGAAAAGAGTTCTGGAGATTGGCTACACAACAGTGTAAATGGACTTAACACTACTCAACTATATACTTAAAAATGGTTAAAGTGGTAAATTTCATGTATATGTTACTAGAATTCAAAACAAAACAAAAACAGCTTTGGAGGTGACAGAGGGAGGCCAACAAAATATGGGTGGGGAAATGGACAAAATGGATAAGAAATGAGAAGAAGCAAGTGGAAAATGTAAACCCTTACACAACGGTTTCATGTTACTAAACAGAAAAGTTTTACTCCACTAAGTTTTGCTGATACAGACATATCTGTTATGTGTTCCTTTTTTGGTTTCCCAGAAATCTGCTCTAGGGACAGGAATAAACCTTATAAATCTTGATCTGTTCCCCAGCTTTGCCCATGAGGCCATGCTGTACAATGCTTAGAAAGAGACAATGCATTTCAAGAGCAGTGATAAAACATCCCTGGGATGCAGTGGCTCCCTAGCTACTGCAGCACATCTGCAGGATTCTCATTGGGAACCACTGGGATAAGATCCAAATAAGCTTTTTCCAGCCGTACTTAAATTGCTAATGAGAGCAGCATAATTATGTCAGCTTGTAAGCTACTCACGCAGTTTGAGAAACCTGGAAGGATGGTAGCAGTTGTCAATGCACAAAGTAATACCTTTAATGCTAGAATTACGTTGCCTAACATGCAATCATCTTCGACATCACCAGAAACCGAGTCATTGCTTGCATAACATAACAGAAAAGTGAGAAATACAAAATCCTTACAAAACTGTTTTATTTTCTGAATAGGTTAATTTTCCATTTGGATTTTACTGATGTTTATGCCATCTGCCATTTTCTCACATTTTAAAAACATCCGTAATGTTCTCCACATGTTCTATCTTATTTTATAAATAAGATATTATGCAATTCATTCTAGTTGCATAATATTTACTTTTAAACTAATTCATTACATTTGATAAGTAGATGCTATCAGTAATGGTTTTTCTTACTGACAATAGTTATAACAATCACAATAAGTGTTAGCATTTAGGAAGAGTCTAAAAGAGGTGACAAAGCTCAAGCTCCTACTACATCCTCAGAGTTGTCACTATAGTATGTTGTTTTTCTTAGAATGTTATTCCCATTGTTTTAAAAGTTCTTTATCATTATACTGTCAAAAGAAATATAATCCCATTTAGCAGAAATTAGATAATTCTAGATAAAATTTTTTATATAAAACACAAAACCTAGTTTTAGGCAATTGTCTTTAAAAGAGACAAATATATTTGGGCATGTAGAGATAGTAGCAACTACATTGGAAAGATCTAGAAAACTTTTGTGTGCTACATGATTACCAAGCCTAAGAATACTAACTTAGAGGAATTTTGAGACACAGTGTAGCCATGTTAAAATATTTGAAGGGTTATCGGGTAAAAGATACATTATATTTCTATGGCACCAACAGGTAGAAATATGACCACCAGATAGAAATTAGAGAGGAGGAACATTTGCTAATATAAAGTCAGTAGTTCCTATGGCTAGGTAGAAATTTTAAAATTACGTATTAGGGTTTGCAAAATGTAATTTTATTTTTTATGTCTACCAGATTTTATCTCAAGTCCCCAGTTGTAGGAAAAAAGCTATTCAGTGTAAACTAGGTGAGTTCAAGATTCTCCCCCTCCACATTCTCCCAGGTTTGATTCTGAAAACAATAACTGTGCCCTGTGTTACAGAAGGAATCTTAAGGTGGCCCCCATAATCCCTGCCTCCTGATATTCATGCCTTCTGTGGTCACTTCCCATTGAGTGTGGGCAGAACCTATGACTTGCTTTGAACCAATAGGTTATGGCAAAAGCGATAGGATTTTAATGATTCCATGTATTCAATTGTATGTGTGTGGTTATGTTACATAAGACTGTGCTGCTGAATTCTTTCTCTCTTGTTGGCTTTGAGGAAGCAAGCAGCCATGTTGAGGAACTGCACATGGTGAGTGGGCAGCCCCGTGGCTGAGGATGGCTTCCAGTCAACAGTCAGCCAGCAAATAAGGCTACCACCACAAATGAACAGTTCTACAGCTGCAAAAGAAATAAAATTTACCAGCAACCTGAGTGAACTTGGAAATGGGTCCTCCCCAAGTCAGGCTTCAGATGACATCATAGCCCCAGTAGTCTCAGTCTTTTTGTTTTCTTTTGTTTTGTTTTCAAGACAGTTTCTTGCTCCGTCACCAAGGCTAGAGTGCAGTGGCACAATCACGGCTCACTTGTAGCCTCAATACCCTGGACTTAAGTGATCCTCCCACCTTAGCCTCCCGAGTAGCTGGAACTACAAGTGCAAACCACCATGCATGACTGATTTTTAAAATTGTTTTGTAGAGATGAGGTCTTGCCATGTTGCCATGGCTGATCTTCAACTCCTGGCCTCAAGTGATCCTCCCACCTCAGCCTCCCAGAGTGCTGGGACTATAGGCGTGAGCCACCACGCCCGGCCTGGCTGCAGTCTTATAAGACTCTACACAGAGGTACTTAGCTAAGCCTACCTGGCATTCCCTACCCATAGAAACTATCAGATTAATAAATGTGTGTTATTTTAAGTGGCAAAGTTTGTAATAATATTATTATGCAGAAATTGATAACTAATTCACCTTGAAATCAGTGGAAAGGTAGCACATAATCCTTGGTCCTCATCTATCTTATTCCTTCCTTTGTTCCTTCATTCTTTAAACAAGTATTTATTGAGTGCCTATGCATCAGACATACATCACAGAACAAAGTTGGCAAAAATCCTTGCCCTCCTAAGGCTTTCCACTCTTGTTATATGTTGTTGAGGTCTTCAGTTTTCAGGTCTATCCAGTCCTCAAGGATAGTCAGCCTTCCACACTGTTATCTGCTGAGGTTTCCACACCAAACCCTTATATCCCAGCCTGAGGATTCCTCAGGTCTTCATGCTCTCAGGGTTGTGCCTGGACCATTCTCAGCCAAAGAAGGTATCTGGAAGTTCCCTGAGCTCATTGGGCTGAGTAAAACTCTGGAACTGCCTGAGATCTTTGGCCTAACAGTTTGCCCTTTCACAGTCTCTGCTTCATGTTGCCCAGAGTATAACAGCCTAGGAAATGCTTCAGATAATCTGTTGACTCTCAGGGCTGTGGGGAGATAGCACAGTGCCATGCCCACAAATTTATCCATCTAGGGCCTCCACTATCTTCCTGTGAATTAGATGAAGGCTCACTTCTGGGTCAATGCAGTTACACCCAGTATGGCTTGGAGCTTTTGTGGGAAGAAAAAGGGTCTCCTTCTTCCAGTCTAGCAACAGAGCATGGGACTTAATTAAGGAGGCACAAGTGAGACTCCACCTCTCACTTGCTTCTTGAGTGGGTATATCTGCATGTATGCAAACGATGTATGATATGTGATGGCTTCTCCTGAGTTCCTCCTACAGGTCCTGAGTTCCTGCCTCAGCCTCCCAAGTAGCTGGGATCATGGGCACGTGCCATTACGCCTGGATAATTTTTGTATTTTTACTGGAGATGGGGTTTTGTCATGTTGGGTGAGGGGTAGGGAGCACCAAGGTGAATAGGGTCCGGAGAACTGTTAAAGTCTCACATTCTTTCTTCTCCTCTAACTCCTCCTCAGCTCAGAAGAGGAGAGTAATTTATTCCTTTTATTTGGAATCGCACCAATTTTTCGACTCTTAGGGCCAATGGATTACTTCAGAACCTTCATGTAGTCAGAATGGGAGGAACCAGGGTGGGGAGGAATTGGGTCACTAATTCATCCAGATCCTTCTTGAAGAATTTGACAACCTGAAGTCTTGTGTCACTTGATGTCACCCTTTTAAAGCACTGGAAGCTTTAGACTGCAATTCTAATGGCCCAAATGGGTGAGAGTCATGGAGTGAAAGGTACAAGGGAGAACTCATCATAGGGTGGCAATAATGTTGTATCTCACTACCATTTATTGATGCCAAGGATTGCCAAAGGTTGTTCTAAGCACTTCACGTTTAGTACTTACAAAAAGCCCTCTAAGGTAAATATTCAGCCACATTTTATAAATGATGAAAGTGTGGCTTACAAAATTAATGTCTCCAATATCACAGCCTTAAAGAAACAGAAATGAGATCTGAAGCTATAACTACTTAATCCAAAGCTTGTGAGTTAATATTTTTAGCTTTATTATGTGCCAACCACTGCTGAATATACCAGAACTACATCAGTATTAAACTACTCTGCTACCTTAGAACAGAATATGTCAGAGAGGTAAAAATTCTTGATCACTGGAAGCATTTAGGCAAGACTAGAAGACTACTTGATTGAAATAGTTTCTATTAGTAATGTATGGCATTCATTTAAAAAAATAGAAAATTAAAGCTTGAAGTAATCCTTTAACATAATGATTGGGCTGTGTAAAACTCAGCCCAAGATTTAGAAGAATAATTTTCCTTGGTAATTCTACAAACTCATTATTAAACTTTGGGTGCACAGTAATAGTCATGAAATGACAATAATGATAAGACTTCATTATTATTAATAATGCTCAGACTGGGGGTGTGATTACACCGTGGCTAAGCACAGAGCCAATGAAAAAGACACTTTTCCAAATGAATATCTCTAATATCTGAATAGTGTTGACTGAATTCTAGAGTTGTTTGACCTGCTGCAGGATAATATACAATCTCATAAAAAGGACAATTTGTTGACGCTTGAGAAATAGAGATTAAGCATAAGCAAACTATGGTCAGTTTGCCTGCTGGTTGCTACAGGGCCAGTCTGACACTCTTTGGGGATGTGCCATGAAAGATTTGCTACAATTATCCAGTAATCCTGCATGACACAATGTGCCATAGCCTCAGATGGGCCATGGAAGCAATTCTGTTTAAAGTTCTTCTGCTCCACCCTCTTGTATCCAGAAGTGAGTGACAGCAAGCGTCACTGAATTTATTACAGTTGTTGAGCAATAAGGTAGGAATGCCACTGGAGATAATGACTGATACTTCTGCTCTCTGCCTTTCTGCCACACAGTGAGTGTACTGTTCTTATTATGTGGAGCACACATAATAAGTGGAGCCTGTTGACTTGAGAAACTGATATGTATTTTGAGGATTACAACACTATAAAACTTAATGGCAAGGCCTCTCTCTCTCTCTTTCTCTCTCTTCCCCCTTGATATTTCTGAGTGTGCCTAAGGGCACATTTAACATACAGCATATAAAATGCATATGTGCAATACATAATAACTACCATAAAATGTAATAAATAACACAGACAACTACATTTCCCTCATCTGCCCATTTGGTTAAAATGTTTCTGTTTTGTGTTTCCCAAACCCTACAGCTGGCGTGTTTAAGAAGTGTCCATATGTTGATGACTCCCAAATAGACATCTTGAGTTTTTATCCTTTCCGAATTCTAGATTCGTATATGCGGTGCCTGATTGACATTTCCTTTTATACTTAAGTCTTTTCCATCTCTCCAAACCTATTTTCCTCCAGTATTTCCCTCAAAAATACATCTAGCTTTATTCTCTTTTTCATTTACTTAATCCACTCACAAGTCAGTTACGCTTTCAAATATAACTTGAATTCATTCATATCTTTCCATCTTTTACTACTACCACTTGAGAACAAGCCATCATCACAATTCCTCCAGAATTTTTGAATACCCTCAAAACTGCTCTCCTACTTCCAATCTGGCCCCTTATCAATCTTTTTTCACAGAAAACCAAAATGATTTTTAAAAAAGATTTATCTGTAAGTCTGACGTTCTCACCCCTCTGCTTAAAATCCTTCACAAGTTTCCATTGCAGCTAGAATACAGTGCAAACTCCTCACAACTGCCTATAAGGCCCTGTATTACCAGACTTTCCTCTCTGACCACATTTCAGACCACTCCCTGCTTATTCATTATGCTTCAGCTGTTCCTTTCTGTTCTATTAACTCATCAAAACTATTTCCACATCGAGGCATTTGCACATGTGCCCTCGACCTGAATGCTCTTCTCCCAAATCTTTGTTATGCCCATAGGATCATTCAAATACCTGTTCAGAGAGGTTCTCTGACCTCTGCATCTAAAGCAGATCCCTCCCACTCCATCACTCTATCACATCACAATTATTATAAAATAATCCTGTTTGAATTATTATTATTATTTTTGAGATGGAGCCTCGCTCTATTGCCCAGGCACGAGTGCTGTTGCACAATCTCAGCTCATGTATCCTCTGCCACCTGGGTTTGAGTGATTCACCTGCCTCAGCCTCCTGAGTAGCTGGGATTATAGGTGTGCGCCATTACACCTGGATAATTTTTGCACTTTTAGTAGAGACGGGGTTTCACCATGTTGGCCAGGCTGGTCTTGAACTCCTGACCTCAGGTGATCTGCCCGCCTGGGCCTCCCAAACTGCTGGGATTACAGGTGTGAGCCACTGCGCCCTGTTTGGATTATTTTATAGTAATTTTCTATAAAGTTTTCTATCTGAAATGGTCTTATTTATTTACTTATTGTCTGTCTCCCAGCATTAGAATGTGAGCCTCCTCAAGACAGACATCTGTTGGTCTTGTTTACTGCTGTGACTTCAATGGCTAGAAAAGTTCCTAATTTATAGTAGGTACTTAATAAATATCTGTTCAATGATTTGGGTTTTTCCTTCAAGAAAAAAAGCATGTTTCAACGCAAGATATCTAAAAAGGGTACAGAGTCCAGTTGCTTACTTACAATGAAAGATACAAGCCAAAGACAGAGGTATCAAAAGGCTCATCATTCGCTTTTCTAAAACATTCTATTCTAACCCCATTCATATGAATTAAATTTCTGCCTCTTGGACATTGATGTTAATAGACATCTCAAGTTCATCTAGTCTGACCCATGCTTTTCATAAACGGTGTAAATACGGATTATTAATTATTTAAAATATAGTGAAAACTTAACAGCTTTAAGAACACTAGTGTGATGAGAGGAACTTTATATTGATCCCTATAGTCGTGGACAAAGACTCTCCTTGAGCAAACTTTGGTTAGGCTCCTCTAAGCCCTTTTCTTGAGTAGGCCTCAATCCTGGCCTATAAGAGCAGCAACTGAAAGCACAAACTATTTCTCCCAACTCCTCCTGCCCTCCCAACTAAGAGGCGTGGGCAAACACTAGCATAGTTTCTATAAGCTCAAGGCTGTGTTCCCAGGATGACAAACCCAGATCCCTTAAAATGCCTGCCTGAAAAAACTCAACACTGCCAAAAGAATTTACTGTTCATTCCAGCCCAAAACCTGAGTATTAGGCCCCTGATCTCTCTTTTCTTAGAGCATTTACTTTAGAAAACTTGATATTGTAAATCTTTTCTCTCTTTGAGGTGTATCCTCTACATTCCAGGAATGTCTTTCTCAAGGACCTGGGAGCCATCCCTTTGAAATGTAATCAACAAGAAAGATAGGGCCTGTTGTGCAGTCTCCTTGGGAGTGTAGGAGCCTAACTTTGATAAGCTCCAATGAACAGACAAAGACAGACTAATCATTTTGAGCCAACCCCCACTAATATCCTGTCCTTCAGTACTTTTTCTTTAGTACACCCAGATGTTTAAAAAGCCTCCCACATTTTATTTCTGCAAAATTGAGTTTAGTTCTATACTGAAGTCTTTCTCTTCTACTGCAGCAGCTCAAACAAATTCTGTCTTGTCATTTTCAACAAATGTCCAGTGAATAATTTCTCTTTAACACCATGAGCTAGGTAGCTATTACATGTGGCACGTTTGGCTCTATCGTAGGGTGAATGAATTGTCATGGATTGTATACTACATCTAGCCAGCATTTGAGATTCCTCAACATGATGATATTTTCCAGGAATGATTCTTCACACCATCTTCACTTTGATGGGAGATGAGCTCAAGAAAGGTCCTAGGGATGGATCTCTGGCTAAAACAAAAAGAAAATAATAGAGCTATATCCTGAAGCAATGCCCAAAAACCTACATCTCCAAGCCCCTCTTGATAATCTAAATTTAGGCCACTCAAGAGTTTTTTTTTTTTCTTTTCTTTTTTTTAATTATCCCAATTGTATTTTGGAGTCTCAATGACTGTAGGACCTCCAAGTGTCATAGGTAGTTGCGTATAGAATCTGGGACTCAAGAGAGATATCTGGGCTTAAAGACACCTGGGCTTGGGGACACAGATTTGAAATAATTAATACTCAGGTGCAAACTGAGTAGGTAAAATTACCCAGCAAGAATGGGTTAACTATGAGAGGAGAAGAGGATCAAGGACAAAACTTCTAGGAAATTCCATTGTTTTCAGAAATAGTGGTGGCCTGTGCTTCCCAACTGTTTACTTGTCATAGCAAACATGGAAAATAGCATTTGTATGACACGCTGGGTAAACTGTGAGACATTTAGGAGTGTTTATATAAGGCTGCATGACATTTTTCTTTACTTTCTGTGTTAGTTTCCTAGGGCTACTATAACAAAGTACCACAAACTGGATGGCTTGAACAACAAATATTTATCATCTCATGTTTCTGGAGACTAAAAGTCCAAAATTAAGATGTCAGCAGAGCCATGTTCCTTCTGAAGCCTGTATGGCAATCCTTCCTTGCCTCTTCCTTGCTTCTGGTGGTTTGCCATCCGTCTTTGGTGTTCCTCAACTTGCAGCAATTCAGTATCTGCCTTCATCTTAACACGGTGTTCTCCTTGTGTGTCTCTCTGTATTCACATGGTCATCTTCTTATAAGAACACATATTGGATTAGAGGTCCACTCTACATTAGTATGACTTCGTTTTAACTAATTACATCTGTAATGATCCTGTATTAGGCTGTTTTTACATTGCTATAAAGGAATACCTGAGGCTGGGTAATTTATAAAGAAAAGAGGTTTATTTAGCTCACAGCTCTGCAAGCTATTTAAGAAGTGTGGCACGGGCATCTGCTTCTTGTGAGGACCTCAGGAAGTTCACAATCACTGGGGAAGGCAAAAGGAGAGCAGGAAGTGTCACATGGCGAGAGAAGGAGTGAGGAGGGAGGGGAGGTAACACATTCTTTTAAACAGCCAGATCCTGCATGTATAGAACAAGAACTCACCCATTATTTCGAGGATGGCACCAAGCCATTCACGAGGGATCTGTCTCCATGAAACAGACACTTCCCACCAGGCCCCACCTCTACTACTGAGGATCACATTTCAACATGAGATTTGGATGGGACAAGCATCCAAACCGTATCAGAACCTATTTTCAAATGAGGTCTTATTTCGAGGTACTGGGAGTTAGAATTTTAAGACATCTTTTTTTGGTAGGGACACAATTCTTAATACTTTCTTTATATTCTACAACTATAATAAGAAAATTTTAAAAGTAGTAGGGGTGCTAAATATTGAATTGATATAATATTTAACCTAACTCTTTAATATCAGATTTTATCTTTGAAATTGGTATACTTTCTTTCTAATTATATGTGATCATTACCATGGGTGAGAAATGTTCACATGAGTAGGTAGTTTAAAAAGTGAGAATTTTTTTTTGATAACCACTTAACAATTTATGACAGTTGGAATTATATCTAAAGAATCTTTCATCCCTTTTTTTCAGTGACAAATGTAATAGTAAATTTCTTGCCAAGATAATTTTGAATGTAATCAAATCTTCTCTTGATGAGCAAACACATTATTAAGATAGTCATACTACAGCTAGAAAGAATACCACTAAAATTGTAGTTAGCACAAATTTTATATATATATTTATTTATTTCTAAACATTATGCCATAAGAAATAAACACTAATATATTTGAAGACAGAATTTTATCTTGATTGCAGCTCCAATAGGAAAGAACCCCTACCTGGCTTCCCCAGCACAGGCAGCTATATCTTGAGCTGTGCACTCTCCTCTTTGGGCTGCTAAAGTTGATGTCCAACTTGGCCACTCCCAGATCTACTCAATAGAGCAGTGAGTGCCATGTGATGCTGGGAAGGAGGGAGGCACACTTTCAGATCCACTCTTCTTGGATGACCATCACAGGAGCACAAAATAAAAATGCTTCTAATGATAGCAATCAGCAAGGAGGTTCTGTACTTCCAGGTCCCACATGGGTGAAACAGTATCTCTTTGCTTCCTGTTTGTTGGGAAGCTCTGAGATAGAGGAAGTGGAGTCCTTAAAAGAGAAACAGGTTAAGCAAGAGAAAAAATAAATGAGTGTAGTATTCCAGAAACCAAGCAGGTGTGTGACCCACAAAATCAAGTGCTGATGATAGTCTGGGTAGATAAGGACTGAAAGAGTTCCACAAAGAGGTTACTGGAGACATTGTTGAGAGTAGTTTTAGTCAAGTGGTAGGAGCCCAAGCACAAGTTTCCATGGGTTGGAACTGGAAATCGGAATAGGAGTGAGAAGTGGGGACAGTGGAGGCAGACAATTCTTCTGTAAGCTTGGATTGCTACTCCGTGTCTCTAAGTTTCCTAGTTTTTTGTTTTGTTTTGTTTTGTTTTGGTAAAATAGGGCATATATGAACAACAACGCCATAGGATTGTTAGGAGGATTAAAAGAATTAACATGGAAGCTTTCTGAAAATTATAAATCACCAGAAATGTACAAATACATCCAATTATTATCAGGGATTTTAATGAAAGTTTGTGATTCTTCTTGTACCATCTCCTCTCCCCAAAGAGCCATCTCTTTTAAGTCTGGTTAAAGAAAAAAAAAAAAAGTAGTTAAACCAGGAAATAGGGCTAAATGGTAGCCAACATTTTTGATCCTCTTTGGTGCTCAGATGATGATGATGGAAGTAAATCCCCTGGGATGCCACTAAGAAAGAAAAGAAAATCACCCTGAAGAGCTGTCTCTCTACAAACTATTGAATTTACTCTGTGAAGAATGTATGTTTTATTAACAGTGATTTAACTTTGGGAAAATTCTGAGAAAAAGCTGAAAGACACGATGATTAATTCCTTGAATTTGCAGAGAATATAAATTCTAGGAAGACCTGAGAGTATAGATTTGAAATGTGTGTGGCCTTGGCTAGGCCTGAGATCACAATGAAAATAGATTGTCATTATAGAAAGACCCATCAGTGAACCTAGCTGGGGTCTTCTGCTATGTTCAGCTAGAGGAAGGCCATGTTCCAGAAGAAAGTATTACTAGACCAAAAAACTTGGCTACCTTTTCCATCATGTATTCACAGTAGAACAGCTAAACCGGGTGATAAATATGTGTGATGCTGAAGTGGTGTCAGGTATAGCTTACGTAATTGCAACTCTACCTCCTTAAATCCTGGAATAGGATTTATTTCTGTAATCAAATCATTTCACTTTGCCATATTATTACCTGTATATGATTACTTATGTAGATCATTCAGCTTAAGAAAATATTAAAACTATTTTCAGTATAAACTAAGACTTACACTTTTTTTTTGAGATAGGATTTAACTATGTTACCCAGGTTACATTTGATCTCCTTGGCTCAAGTGATCCTCCTGCCTCATCCTTCCAAATAGCTGGGACTACTGCACTCCAGCATGTGCCACTGCACTTGGCTTACACTATTTTGAATTACTACTTTCATTTTCTGAAAACTGGTGTTAAAGCAAAAATTCTACCAGGTGGCTGGGCGTGGTGGCTCACGCCTGTAATCCCAGCACTTTGGGAGGCCAAGGCGGGCGGATCACGAGGTCAGGAGATCAAGACCGTCCTGGCTAACACAGTGAAACCCCGTCTCTACTAAAATTACAAAAAATTACAAAAAATTAGCCGGGTGCGGTGGCGGGCGCCTGTAGTACCAGCTACTCAGGAGGCTGAGACACAAGAATGACATGAACCTGGGAGGCGGAGCTTGCACTGAGCCTAGATTGCACCACTGCACTCCAGCCTGGGCGACAGAGCGACACTCTGTCTCAAAAAACAAAGAAACAAACAAACAAAAAACAGTTGTACCAGCCAAAGTAAAATAGGCCAGGATGACATTACTTTATTCAAGGCTATTGCAGTAGGGGAGAGAGGCCAGAACCAACTCTGAACTTGACTTCACTGAGGCAGAGGGGGTAGGGTTTTTTAAGGGCTGGGTTGAACTGTTGGACAGTACTGGAGGACATTAGGGGAAAGTCATGGGCCATCTGTGTTTGCTAATTGGCTTTATCCAAAGTAAAAATAAACTTCTCGTATGTTTATGTTAGAAGGTAGTTTTGCAACTTGAAGCAGATGCCCACTGAAGTTAGGCTCCTACTCTCCCATAGGAACTAGGAGATAGGAGTACTATATCCTTTGATAATTATATTTCAAAGAAATTGCTCTCAGGTCCCTGAGACAAGACATTCCTGGGTTGTAAAACTGGCAAGAACTGCTCACTAGCAAAACTGCTCACTAGCCACATGTGGCTAGTGAGCACTTGAAATGTGGCAAGTGAGACTGTGGAACTGAATTTTTCATTTTTATTGATTGAAATTTAAATAGCCATGTGACTGGTGGCTGCCACACTGGACAAGGTAGCCTCAAATTACCTCATTATCATTTGATCTGCAGAAAAACTGCTGCTATAAAATGTAATGTCTATAATCTGGATCATTCTCCAAAGAGAAATTATCACTGGCGATTAGGGACACTTGTACTCACTTTGGATCGTGGCAGTGAGAATTAAGTTAGATAATGTATATGAAAGTGCCTAGCAAAATGCCTGGTACAAAAGAGGTACCAATGATCTTAGTTTAGTTTTCACTGTCCTTCAGGGTACACAAAATGAATTGTGGCAGAGTGTTCAAAGTCAAGAACGTAACAAATAATTGCTGGTGTGGGTGTTGCAGGGGCAGAAGTGTTAATATTCCTCATGGTTACAAGGCACAGATGTTCTGGCTGTTTTGTAATCTACAGAAAGTTATTTAATCTTGGAAATAAGCACCTTCTTTATACTTACTCGAATAAAAATGCCAAATTGTAAAACCAGAAATCATAAACATTTGGGTTACTCATACTTTTAATAATACATTTAATACATTTAATAATACATTTAATACATTTAATAATAATCTATTATTGCATGATGTTATTGATACATTCTTTTCCTTAGAGGAGTTAAAATAAAAACCTTTATAAAGACTAAGTCAGAACATCTAAAGATTCTTGTGATGTAAAGGCATGATTTCATATATTACATGTGTTTAAAAGAAATTATATCTTCTTCTGACAGTGAATTACGTATTTAAAAATGTGGGATATCCAGAGGAGAAAAGGAAAAGTAGCATATATAATGAAGGAAAGAACAATTTTGGCAAATGTGTTTCAGCAGAATATGAGGATGTTGGCGTACTACAATTGGCCTCTGAAAATAAGCTACTGTAGCTCCAGCCATCAGGAATTCCACATTTTTCAGCTATGGGCATACAGCTGTGGGCTGGTTTCTCCCAGACACTATATTCTCTCCTATGTCTGACTTGGCTTTTTCTCCACTGTTGATCACCATCATATATTTTCAGTTGTTTTCAAAAGTTTTAATTTTCTCCTGGGAATTGCATAGTGATAAGTTGCTCCAAGAGATGCTTAAATTTTTATAACATAATGAGGATGTTTATATGAAAGAATCATTTTGAATGAATTATACTTACTCTCTGATAAGGAGTTTGGGGTGCTGCATTCAACCGAAGGCAGAATAATGGAACTCTTGGTCTTGGATCCTACCACGCTGACACATAAGAACAAATAGATTTTAGTAGTTTATTTCATAATTGGCCTATAATAGGGAGGCATTACATACTGACTTTTTATTCTGAATCTTATGCCAAGGAGATAGGACCCATTACATAATAGGTAGAAAGGTTTTGTTTTGTTTTGTTTTGTTTTGTTTTTGTCATTGTTGTTAAAGCAAAATTAAGCAAATTGATTTAAAATTGTTCAGGTTTACATAATGAAGAAGTGATAAGATTGTAATTTACTAACAAAGACCATTAAAGCAAATTCCAATAATCCATTTAAGATATTTATTTTACAAAATTTCAACTCATACTTTCAAGGAACATGTTGGGAGGATTAAAAGAATTAACATGAAAGCTTTCTGAAAATTATAAATCACTAGAAATGTACAAATACATCCAATTATTATCAGGGATTTTAACGAAAGTTTGTGATTCTTCTTGTACCATCCCCTCTCCCCAAAGAGCCGTCTCTTTTAAGTCTGGTTAAAAAAAAAAAAAAAAAAAAAG
>NW_016807519.1:386838-414326 GCF_001698545.2 Rhinopithecus bieti | reverse complement strand
AAAAAAAAAAAAAAAAAAAGTAGTACATAGACATATAGTGTAAAATAAGACAAAACTACATAGCTATGTTTCCTTTTGCCAACTATTGAATATGTAATAAATAGTAAAGAAGAAAACTGACATTTGCCAGGCAATTTCTGTATGCTAGATGAGCACCCAGAAAAGACTCTTTTCATCCAGTTTTGTAAATACATTTTTAGTAATCATCTACCTTGCCCTGAATTCACTTGACTTTTTCACTTTCAGTGATTTTATGATTCCTCTGGATACCACAAGTCACTTTCATGTTGTAATGATTGATTAAACATGCTATTTTTTTAACATTCTACAGATACGGTATGTTACTTTTAATTTTATGTGAATCAAAAGCGTATTAATTTCATAAGAATAGCTGACAAACTTATAGACTTTTAAGAGTATTATGTAGGAATATTCTTATTTATAAGCATTAAAGAGCTAAACCAGGCCAGACGTGGTGGCTGGCACTTGTAATCCTAGCACTTTGGAAGGCAGAGGCGAGAGGACTGTTTGAGCCTAGGAGATGGAGACTAGCCTGGGCAACATAGTGAGACCCTGGCTCTACCGAAAAAAAAAAATTTTAGCCTGGCATGGTGCACCTATAGTCCCACCTACTTGTGAGGCTGGGATGGAAGCATCGCTTGAGCCCAGGAGGTTAAGGTTGCAGTAAGCTGATATCACCACAGCACTCCAGCTTGGGTGGCAGAGTGAGGCATTGTCTAGGGGGGAGAAAAGCTAACCCAAAAATAATTAGTGAAATTGGGAAGTTGAAACGTGCTTAAAATTTTGGAAATGCTCTCTCACAAAGTTAGTCCCTTATGATCATCTAGAAGCCATGTTTTATTATTTTACCTATGTATCATAAAACACCCTTTTTGCAAAATATTTTTTGTTCACAAGTCCAAATGTAATGACTCACAGACACCTGAGGTGAGCATTTCTAATTAAGGAATTGTGTTGATTTACACTGGCCCCTCACCAAAAAAATTCAGTATGTGATTAAAAAGAATGGGCCAGACATCATGGCCCACGCCTGTAATCCCAGCGTTGTGGAAGGCAGAGGTAGGTGGATTGTTTGAGCTCAGGAGTTCAGGACCAGCCTGGGTAACATGGGGAAACTCCATCTCTACAAAAATGCAAAAATTAGCTGGGTATGGTGGTGCACACCTGTAGTCCCAGTTACTGGAGAGGCTGAGGTGAGAGGATGGCTGCAGCACAGGAGGTGGAGGTTACAGTTAGCTGAGATGGCACCACTGTACTCCAACCTGGGTGACAGAGTGAGACCGTGTCTCAAAAACAAAACAAAGTAAAACGACCCAACCCCCCACCATGATTTTGAATATATTCAAGGTGTAATGTAATAAATAGCTTGAATACAACACAGTTTCATTTTCAAGTGATTTGTATCAGCTAGTCCTATAAACACTAAAACTGTAATAGGTAGACTAATTCCTTTTGAAGAATGACTCTTGGGACATTGCCAGTATCTGCATCTATTTTTTATTCTTTGGTTCCTTTAAGAGTTCATTATGTGGCTGGGCGCTTTGGCTCAGGCCTGTAATCCCAGCACTTTGGGAGGCCAAGATGGGCGGATCACGAAGTCAGGAAATCAAGACCATCCTGGCTAACATGGTGAAACCTCGTCTCTACTAAAAATACAAAAAATTAGCCAGGCATGGTGGCGGGCACCTGTAGTCCCAGCTACTTGGGAGACTGAGGCAGGAGAATTGCTTGAACCCAGGAGGCGGAGCTTGCAGTGAGCCGAGATTGTGCCGCTGCACTCCAGCCTGGGTGACAGAGTGAGACTCCATCTCAAAAAAAAAAAAAAAAGACTTCATTATATGAGCTTTGCTTAGTCACCCAGAACAATTATGAAACTATTGTACAATTTGCTTACTTCATTGAAAACTTTCCCTTTCATAGTTTCAAAGTTTTGGTTTTCATTTTTTATTTGTGGACTATAGGAGCTATTGTATTTGAAATGCAAGTTCACCATCCAGCTAGGATTAAGGGGTAACATTTTGGCAATTGTGTAAGTTCACATTCTTGGGTTCCAAGCAACAGTTTCAAAAAAGGTTTCCTTTCTTCTTTGTTATTTCCAACATAAAGAAATCCTGTCATAGAATTTCTTTCTATCATGAATGGACAGTTTCTATCACAGAATGACAGAATCTTAGAGTTGGATCTCGTCCACCATCCCACTTAACTCAAGAATCCATTAGTTAGCATAATTTAATATCCCAATGGATGATCATCTAGTCTTTGCCTAAAGTCCACCAGTGATGGGAAAATTCATCATCATAAACCCCTATTTCATTTATGATATAGTAGAAAGCCCAGTGGTTTTGGAAACAGACAAGATGGATTGCAATTTTCAGTTCTAACAACATGAGCTAGGGCAAAGTTACTGTCTCTGAGCCATGTCTTCCATGCCTATGTGTAGCATATAAGTGCTCAAAAACTGGCTGATGACAAACTGTATGAAGATAAAACTAGTTAATGTAAAACATCTTCAGTGGTTGAAAGCTCTTCCCCCTTCCCCACAGAAAGAAAATTCTTTCTCTATTAAGCCAAAATCTGCTTTCCCATAAATTAGTTCTTTCAATAAACATTTATAGTAGTACTGTTCAAGGTACTGTATATAACTGTGAACAAGACAGAGGGGAACTTACTATCAGGGAAATTATGTCTAGTGAGAAGAAACAGACCAACAGACAATAAATTAATGAATTAAGTTTATAGAAAACAATAAGTGAATAGATAATGATATGTATTATACAGAAGGTTAAGTCAGTTATGTACTAATTACTGGGTGGCTACTTCAAGGCAAGATACTGCTGAGGCAGTGTCACTTAAGCTGAAATCTGAATGACAATTTTTCTACCCCTTGTTTCTGGATATGGTTTCCGGGCAGCTCAGAAAAATTCTTTCCAATTGTGGAAGGCAGCTATCATGTTTATCTTTAGTTCTTTCTCTTCAAGCTGAATATTCAGTCACTTCAACTCTTTCTTATATAACATGATTTCAACAAAGATTTTCAGCTGGGAAGGCTCATGTTTTATTAACGCCATCTTTAAATGTGTCCTTAAATTGAAAACAATACTCCAGGTGTAGCTTGAACCATGTGGACATGGTTAAGAACACTTCTTCCCTTCCATCTGGATTCTGTACTTCACTGATGATACCTAAGCTTACACTGTCTTTTTTGGTAGCCCAATTACAAACCAAAACCCAATTCTGGTGAAGTTTTCATCAACTAGAAATACACAGTCTTTTCCACAGGAACTCCTATTTTGATGCATTGCCTTCTTCCTATGCAGGGACAGTTGTTTCTATACCAGGACTTTACATTTACTTTTTTTATTTTTTTGAGAGGGAGTCTTGCTTTGTTGCTCAAGGTGGAGTGAGGTGGCACAATCTCTGTTCACTGGAACTTCTGCTTCCTGGGTTCAAATAATTTCCTGCCTCAGTCAGCCAAGTGGCTGGGATTACAGGCACATACCACCACACCCAGCTGATTTTTTTAATTTTTAGTAGAGATGGGGTTTCACCATGTTGGGCAGGCTAGTCTCAAACTCCTGACCTCAGGTGATCTGCCCCCTCAGCCTCCCAAAGTGCTGGGATTATAGGCGTGAGCCACTGTGCCTAGACTACATTTACTCTTGCTACAGTTTATCCTGTGTTTCAACCAATTCTTTCAGCCTATGGAGGGTTTTGAATCCTAATTCTTTCCTCTACCATACTAGCTATTCCTTTCACCTCCATGTCATTCACAAATTTAGCTAATGGGCATTCTGACAAATATAAAAATGGGCACTCTGACAAATATAAAAATATTTCAAAGCCTTGGTAAATTATTCAAGAAGTACAATTTGTTAATGAAAAAGAAAAGCCACACTACTATGGATGATTCCCTACCACCACCATCCCGTGTTTCCTCAATCATCTGTATTAAGCATTAATTTTATAATTAGGAAGAAAGTTATAAGAAATACATATCACAATATAAGTATACCATCTATATTTTCATCTAAAAAGTTGGTAAATGTTAAAGAGTAAAGACAATGAAAGATCTGTGTGTCATTATATTAAAGACTTCCCCAAAGGCTGATGTAGGGCTGTTAATTTAAATCCAACTCAACCTGGGCAATAATAATATATTAATAAGTATGGTAGCAAAATAATGGTCTAGAAGGATGCAGGCCTTTGATTCAATATCCTCATATTTGTTGTAGTCTCAACAAATGAGATTTTCTGGTGAAATTTCTTCTTCTATTTCTTAATTTAAAAGTAATTTTCTCAATAATCCCTAGAAATAGTGATTATTTGAGTCAGTCAAACCTTTAAAAAAGCACAATTTTCTGCCATAGTGTATGCTTAAAAAACTAAACAAAAGTGTTTAGAATTTAAACTTTGAATCTTGGCATACAACTAATACTCAGAGGACCAAGAATGCATTTCTGAGTGTGGGAAAGCACTTGACTTTGAGAGAAGTTTAGAACAAAAAATAACATTTTGCTGAGTGTGGGCAGAGAATTAGTTCTTATTCAGAGAGAAATGCTTACATGATATAATTGTCTTGATACAATTTATATGTAGAACACATTGACCTTGAGAAGTTCAGGTGAATTTGAATATTTATCTTTTTATTTCCCTGGAGATCCGCCATTGGAATTTGGTTCTTTTTTTTTTTTTTTTGTAAAACTTAGCTTAAAACCTAATCTGTGTCTTTTTCTAAAACTTGAGAGTAAAGCAGGCAAAAGCAGGGGTCATCACCTTAATAACATCACCTTCCTCTCCCTGCTTCCCAGCTCTCTGTTGCTAATCTCAGGGCAAGAGTGAGGTGGAACATGGCAGGTAAAGCTGTTGCATAGGCTCAGTTGAGGAAAGAGGGAGACATCTGAGATGAAGAATCATTTTTGGTTGTTAAAACAATGACTAGTTTTCCTTTAAAAGCGTGGGCATGGACTTGATAAACACATTTCTTTTTTCATCATATCAGATTTCGTATCAATGACATTCACTGATTTTACTTGTCACCTAAGAGAGTTAGTCAGTAGGCATCTTACTGCTTAAGATGGAAGTTAGAGAATGTCCTAGGGCATTCCATGTACACACCTTCCATGTCTCTTCAAGTACAGGGCAACACACGTCTTGAACTCCTACTATGCCCCAAGCACCAGGGATTCGAAGATGAATGAAATGTAGGTCTTACTCTCAAAGAACTCACAATTAAGTAGGACAGATATAGGCAACCTGGATATAAATGCAACCTAGAGGAAAACACAATAAAGGTATGCTCATCTTATTGTGTGATCACCAAGAGGGGCACCCAAACCCAAGCCAGAGGGATTCCTAGAGGAAGCAATACCCTATAAGCTCAGCCAATAAAATTCTCAGACCACCATGCTCATCACTGCCTCTCCCCAGCATCTACCATAGTGCCTAGCCCATACTAGGTGCTTAATAAATATTTGCTAGACCAAACTGAGTGTGCTTTACTCTTGTTAAAAGATTTTATGCAAGATCAAAAGAACTGCATATTCTCATTAAAGCTTCAGAGAATTCAGGTATATCATGCTTATTATCTCCACAGCATTTATCATACTTTATATCATAGACATAATTAACTGTGCTTATTATTGTTATTATTTTGCAGTTGCAAGATTTATAGAGTGAAAACAGAGCTCCCATACAAAGGGAGGGGACCCAAAGGGGGTAGCCAGTGCTGGCTCCAGTGGCTGGGTTTATATCCCAATCATTGTCCTTCCCCCTGTGCTCTCAGGCGATAGAAGATTGGCTATTTCTTTACCTCCTGTTCTTGCCTATTTAGCATTTTAGTGAGCTCTCTTTACTACCTGATTGGTCATGTGTGAGCTAAGTTGCAAGCCCCGTGTTTAAAGGTGGATGCAGTCACATTCCCAGCTAGGCTTAGGGATTCTTAGTTGGCCTAGGAAATCCAGCTAGTCCTGTCTCTGTCCCTCCCCCCTCAACAGGAAAACCCAAGTGCTATTGGAGAGGGTGGCCAATGACCGCTCTAGCTGCTTCCTGCTGAATTGGGGTGTAGTAGGGGTCATGCAGTTGAGATTTCCTTGGGAGGGGTGCGTTTGATGTCATTAACATCAGAGCATAGGATAGCAGGCTGGCACAGTTGTCTGTGGTAGATCTTAGTCATGGACTGCATCTGGGGCTCCACTTGAAGAACCATTTGTAGTTTTACAGCTTCAATTCTGGAAGAGACAAACTTAACAAGGAGGTTAAAGATACAGGAATTGAAATGTATGGCCTGCAGTGCAGGGGATTATTTCTTTGGCACACTTCACAGGCCCTGACTATCTGCTTGATAGTTTTGAAAAGACCTGGTCCAGTAAATAATGATTTGGCCATCTGATGGGTGCTATCAATGCTTAAGTGAAAGGTCTGGTGAAGGGTTTTAAGTAATTTCCACTGGTTAGCTGCAGACAGAAGTATTTTTCCTTCTTTGGTGGCTAGCCCTCCTGAGGGGAGGAAACTATGTCCTCCTGAGGTTTCCCATTCTATTTCTTCTGCTGAGTACTGAGGCTTGGTTTCCTGGAGGAGATTACCCCATACTAGGGGTCCTTCTAGAAGCATTTCTAATGGAGGGTCCTGCCTTGTGACTCTTTTGGCTTCAATATCCACTTGGCAATTCCCTTCCATTTCCCCTTCCTTTCCTTTCTGATGACCCTGGCATTGTAAGACTACCACCTCTTTAGGTTTCTGTACAGCCAATAATAATCTCCTAATGGCTTCCTGATGTTTGACAAGTATTCCCTCGGAAGTTAGGAATTCCCTTTCCCTCCATATTGCTGCATGGGCATGGAGGACTAGGTAAGCATACTTAGAGTTTGTATATATATTTACCCTTTTTCCTTCTCCTAATTCTAATACCTGAGTGAGGGCTATTAGTTCTGCCAGCTGAGCGCTAGTTCCTGGAGTGAGGGGATTACTTTGAAGTAGTCCATTATCACTGACCACTGCATACCCTGCTTTTCGGAAATCCTTTTTCTACAAAGGAACTTCCATCAGTATACAAGTTGAGGTAGGGATCAGTCAAGGGAACCTCCAGAAGGTCCCTTTGAGCGGCGTAGGTTTGAGCAATCACCTGTTGACAGTTATGTTCTATCTTTTCTTCATTGTCTGGAAGAAATGTGGCTGGGTTAAGAGTTGCACAAGTGTGCAGTCGCAGCACTAGCCTTTCAATTAATAGAGCCTGATATTTAAGCAAACGATTGTCCTGACAGCCACAAGTCTCCTTTAGCAGTGAGTATGCCGTTTACATCATGAGATGTCTACACAGTAAGATCTCTTCCCTGTATTATTTTAACTGCTTCAGATACTAAGACTGCTACTGCCGCCACTACCTGTAAACAATGAGGCCAACCCTTTGCCACTACATGATTTTTCTTACCCAGGTAGGCCACAGGTTACAAGCTGGTCCCTCAAACCTGCGTAAGGACTCCTAGAGTTATTCCTGTTTTTTCTGTGACATATAAAGAAAAGTCTTGCCCCATTGTCAAGCTTAACACTGGAACTTATGTTACGGCCTTCTTTAGGGCCTTGAATGCCACTTTTGCTTCGGGTGTCCATCTTACTAAATGGGTATTGGCTTTCTGAGTTTCCTTAATTACTGTATATAATGGCCTGGCTATTTCGCTATACCTGGGAATCCATATTCGGCAGAAACCTGTTATGCCAATGAACCTTCTTAGTTGCTTTTAGGGTTTTGGGATGAGGATAAGCCAGTATAGGCTGGATATGAGCCTCGCTGAGGGCCCTAGTGCCTTTGGATAATTTTAGCCCTAAGTATTTAACCTGCTGTAAGCAGAGCTGAGACTTTGGTTTGGAAAACTTGTAGCCACAGGTGGCGAGGAAGTTTAAAAGCACTTGGGTGGCTTGATGGCACAAGATTTCTGAACAGGCGCCTAGAAGTAATTATCCATGTACCGAAGGACAAGAGTGTCCAGGTATGAGAACTGGCTCAAGTCTTGGGCTAAAGCCTGGCCAAATAGATGGGGGCTATCCCTGAACTCTTGGGGTAAAACAGTCCAGGTGAGTTGAGGCGGTGGGTTTGAAGGATCTTCAAAGAAAAACAAGAATTGAGAGTCAGGATGTACCAGGAAACAGAAAAAGGCATCCTTAAGGTCCAGGACTTTAAACCACTCTTCTTCCTCTGGCATTTGGGAAAGCAGAGTGTAAGGGGTTAGGTACAGCTGGGTATAGAAGGACAATGGCCTCATTGACAATCCTGAGATTTAGCACTAACCTCCACTGTCCACTGGGTTTCTGTACTCCTAAAATTGGAGTATTGCAGGGGCTATTGCATAGTTTTACTAGGCCTTGGGCTTTTAGGTCCCTAAGAATCTTTTGGAGTCCTTGTTGGGCCTCGGGTCTAAGGGGGTACCACCTTTGGTAGGGAAAGGAGGCAGAATCCTTTAACTTGAACAGGATGGGCACTCTTTGCTCATCCATATTGTCCTTCTGTTGCCCAGACTTCAGGATTCATTCCTTCCTCAAGCAGGGGACAACAAATGTGTGTTCCTTCTCCTGTGTTCAGGTGTGTAATGGCCCCTGCTTTTGCTAGAATGCCTCTAACAAGGGAGTAGGGCTTTCAGGCATAATTGGAAAAGCATGTGAAAAGAATAAAGTTCCCCAGTCACAACTTAGTGGCTAGGAGAAGTATCTAGTGACTGGCTGTCCTAGGACCCCTCGGATAGTGACAGATCTGGAGGACAGTTTTCCAGGACAGGAGAGTAAGACTGAGAAGGCTGCACCAGTGTCCAGGAGACAGTTAACCTCCTGGCCCTCAATGGTCAAGCATACCTGGGGCTCTGTGAAGGTGATGGCACTTGCCCCGGACACCCTCAGTCCTGCTGCTGGATCATCTGGTTCGTGGCTTCTGACTCAGAGGACCTTTGTCCCCTGGGGCAGTGGGCCTTCCAGTGATTCCCTTGACATAAGGGGCATGGATGAGGGGGCGGCTTATTTCTACTTGGACAATATTTTTTAAAGTGTCCTTGTAGACTGCACTGGAAGCAAGCCCTATTAGGCATTTGATTTGCCCAGCCTTTCCCTGTTCCAGAGCCTCCAAAGTCCGCTTGCCTGAGGGCCATGACTAAAGCGGTGGCCTTTATTTTTTTTATTTTTTTTTTTTTAATCCCGTTTGTCCCATTCTGCCTGCTCCTCCTGATCTCTATTATAAAAAATCAAGGTTGCCAAGTTCAATGGAGTTTCTAAGTTTTGCTCCAGGCCTAAGGCGGACTTTTGAAGTTTTCTTCTAATGCCTGCAACTGACTAAGTGATAAACTTATCTTTTAAGATTAGTTGGCCTTTAATAGAGTCAGGTGACAGAGAGGTGTGCTTCCTCAATGCCTCCCTTAGTCTCTCCAGAAAGGCAGTAGGACTTTCTTCCTTTCCCTGTGTTATAGTGGACATCATTGAATCATTCATAGGCTTCCTCCTAGTTTTGCTTAGTCCTTCTAGCATGCAAGTTTGCAAATGTCTGTGGCACCAATCTCCATGTTCTGATTCTGCATCCCAGTGAGGGTCTACACTGGGAACTGCCTGCTGGCCTGTGGGGAATTGTTCTCTTTCCTCTGTTGTCATCCTATCATTGACCTGACTGAGATACCAGAGACCGCCAAACTCTCGGGCTGCAGTTATGGTGGCACTTCTCTCATTTGGGGTTAGTGTCTGATTTAGTAGTAACATTACATCTGTCCATGTCAGATCGAAGGATTGTCCTAACCCTTGTAAAACATCAATATAGCTATCAGGGTTATCTGAGAATTTACCTAGATCTATTTCAATTTGCTTCAAGTCTGACAGGAAAAAAGGTACATACGCTCTGACTGGGCTGAATTCTCCAGAATACATCTTAGGGGTGTTTTTGCCTTAGGGGGAACGTTTCCCATCTGAAAAAGAAACATAGGGATGCCAGCACCCCTAGTCATTTTCCGATGAGCATTAGTCCTACAGCGTCCTCCATGGTCCGAGTGCTTACTCCTTTCCAGGGTGCATAACCAGCCATGGACCTCTGCTTATTGGATTAGTTATGTTCAGCAATGTAACAGTCCTGCACCTGTTTTCCCGCCCTTCTTGACCACAAAGAAAGGGGTCTGGGCTGCTGGATTCTAGTGGTCCTTTACCAGCGTGCCCAACATTGCCTTTGTGCTCAGTGGTGAGTTCTAGAGCTGGGCTGGGTTCCTGAGTATTTCATAACAACCCAGATGCCCCATCAAGATGCATTCCTATAAACAACAGTTCTTATGCAAATTCGTTTCAGAGAGGGTGTAGGTAACATTTTGAGTCAGGATTGCGATTGAGTCTTTTTGATTCTGTAAGTACTTTAAGGCTTGATTGAGTGCAAACAGCTCACACATTTGAGCAGACCAATTAGGCAATTTTCCTAACTCAGCTTCCACAAGAGTTTCCCTATCAATTACTGAATGTCCATTGTGTGTGTGTTTTATTTTTCCCTCAATCACCCGGGAGGAACCATCTATCGTCCTGTCCTGAAGGGAGTTCTTCCTAGGTCTAGTTGGATTTTTGTATGATCATTAAGATTTAAATCCCCTGTTAGGAAATCTGCTGGGTTAAGGGAATTTTCAGTGGTTAATGTTAAATCACCTTTTCCTAACAGAATAGCCCCATTCTTTAAGATTTTTGAGTTAGTAAGCTACCTTTTTGCTTTTTTGACTTAGAATAATTCTGAACTGGTGAGGTGTGCTCACAATGAGATTTCCTTGAAAAGTGACTTTTCTACTTTCTTCTGTTAGCAAAGCAGTTGCTGCTATAGATTGAATGCATCTGGGCCATCCGCGGGTTCCTGGGTTAAGAATTTTTGATAGGAAGTCTGCGGGTTGTCAGTGGTCTCAGTGTTTTCAGGATAAGCCCTTGTTTACACTGACAGCAAGGTAGTATTGGAGTGTTATAGGGTCATGGAGAAGACAATTATCAATTATAGGTTTTAAATTTACCCTGGCTTTTAAAGGAATAGGACACACTGTTTTTTTTCTTTACTACTTCTATCTCTTTCTTTCTCTCTTTGACTTCCTCTTTGATCTCTCTCTCTCCCCTCTGTCTCTCTCTCTTTCTCTCTTCTCCTAGCCATTTACAAACTTGGGCCCCTGGCAAGGGTGATGGGGAATGGGTCCCACATAATTGCCCATATTGAGAGCTGTATGCCTAAATTGGGAAGGACACCAGAGACAAGACTCTTTGGGTTCATAGCCTAGGGGCCTAAGGACGCAGCGTAGAGCTTCCTTAGATCCCTCTGGAGATACAACTTGCTAGAGGAAATGAAAGTCTAAACCATTAGTACCTAGGAGGCAGGGATGAGGACACAGATTAAGAGGTAAGAAGAATTTTGGGGCTACACTTTCAAGAAAGTTGTGGTCGGGACCCAGGAGGTATGGGTCAGAAGGAAAGGTAGGGGCACACGCATGGGCGACTGTTGAATAGAGACTTCTGGCTGCACCATGATCTCAACCGACTAATGCCGAGAGTTCAGGACGACAGCTTTCCACCTCTAGTCGACTCTCGGCTTCCCCAGGAAAATTGAAAACAGAAGCTGATTCCAGGCAGACCAATGCTCTCAACCCAGAAGGGATGGGGGTTGTTAGAAAGCCGTTTCCCAGACAACCTTACCCCTGAATCTTAAGTCTGGCAGCCATGCTAATTGTTTTTAACCAGCTGACAGGTGCCGGTATTTTCCTCCAATTCTAAGGATAGGACAGAATAGCAAGTGAAAATGGTCCAATATTACTCACCATTTTGGAGGTCCCTTCATGGTTGTCAAAATATTACTTGGGGGGTCCTTGCTCCTAGAGCTCCCAAGATGGTGGCAAGCCTCTTGTTCTCTGACCTGGGGTTCTTGGCCTCACAGATTCCAAGGAATGGAATCTTGGGCCATGAGGTGGGTATTATAGCTCTATCAGAAGCCGTGGGTCACAGAAGAGAACTGTGGAACCCAGTGACTAGTGTTCAGCTCGATTAGGATGAACCCAGGCACTTAGTTGTGCAGGAATAATGGTGAGCCTTTAGCCCGATTGGGCATGGCAATGGGTGCCTCACTGGATCAGGAGCACAGTGGACACTTTGCCAGATCTGGAGAGGTGGAAATCAGCAGCAGGTCTGTGACAGTGGCATACAGCAGTGGTGGGCAGCGAGCAAAAGCTCAGCTCGAGCCGTAACAAGTACGGACCAGAAGAGTGTGCAGTTGCAAGATTTAATAGAGTGAAAACAGAGCTCCCATACAAAGGGAGGGGACCCAAAGGGGGTAGCCCAACTGTGCTTATTATTTGCCATGCCACCTCCTCCAGGAATGTGAGCTTTTGATGCTGGAATTTGCATTTCTATAGCCTAGAAGTGGTTGGCATCTAGTAGAAACTCAATAAATATATGTTGACCTGAATGGTACTACCTAGGTTTTCTTCTAGGGTGTATTCTAGGTCTAACATTTAAGTCTCTAATTCCATCTTTGAATTAATTTTCATATAAGGAGTAAAGGAAAGGATCCAGTTTCAGCTTCTACTTTATGGCTAGCCAATTTTCCCAGGCACCATTTATATTAAATGGGAGTCCTTTTCCCCCAATTTCTTTTTTCTCTCCAGGTTTGTCAAAGACCGAGATGGCTGTAGATTGTGTGGTATTATTTCTGAGGACTCTGTTCTTGTCTCCATTGGTCCTATATCTCTGTTTTGGTACCAGTACATGGCTGTTTTGGTTTACGCTGTAGCCTTGTAGTATAGTTTGAAGTCAGGTAGCCGTGATGCTCCAGCTTTGTTCTTTTGACTTAGGTTGTCTTGGCATGCGGGCTCTTTTTTGGTTCCCATATGAAACTTTAAAGCCGCTTTTTCCAGTTCTGTGAAGAAAACTCAATTGTAGCTTGATGGGGATGGCATTCGAATCTATAAATAACCTTGGGCAGTATGGCACATTTTCATCAACGATATGAATGAGGCATGGGCAAGGACTTCATGTCTAAAACACCAAAAGCAATGCAACAAAAGCAAGAATTGACAAATGGGATAATGATTAAACTAAAAGAGCTTCTGCAACAGCAAAAAGAAACTACCCATCAGAGTGAACAGGCAACCTACCAGAATGGGATGAAATTTTTGCAATCTAAGCTCATGCTGACAAAGGGCAATATCCAGAAATCTACAAAGAACTCAAACTAAAATTTACAAGAAAAAACAAATAAACCCCATCAAAAGTGGGCAAAAGATATGAACAGGACATTTCTCAAAAGAAGACAATTCAATACAGTCCAACAGCACACATGAAAAAATGGCTCATCCATCACTGGCCATCAGAGAAATCAAAATCAAAAACCACAATGAGATACATTCTCACACCAAGTTATGAATGGTGATCATTAAAAAGTCAGGAAAACAACAGGTGCTGGAGAGGATGTGGAGGAAATAGGAAACCACTTTTACACTGTTGGTGGGATTGTAAACTAGTGTCAACCAGTTTATGGAAAAGCAGTATGCCGATTCCTCAAGGATCTAGAACTAGATGTACGCATATGCACCTCAGCCATTCCAGCTACTGGGTAATATACCCAGAAGGATTATAATCATGCTGCTATAAGAGACACATGCACACGTATGTTTAATTGCGGGCGCCACTGATTCACAATAAGGCAAAGACTTGGAATCAACCCCAAATGTCCATCTGTGACAGACTGGATTAAGATAAATGTGGCACAATACAGCACCATGGAATCGATTATGCAGCCACAAAAAGATGAGTTGTGTCCTTTGTAGGACATGGATGGGCAGCTGGAAACCGCATCAATTCTTAGGCAAACCTCTATCACAAGAACAGAAACCCAAAACCCGCATGTTCTCACTCATAGGTGGGAACTGAACAATGAGATCACTTGGAACTCGGGGAAAGGGAACATCACACATCGGGCCTATCAATGGGAAGGGGGGAGGGGGGAGGGAATTGCATTGGGAGTTATACCTGGATATAAATGATGATGATGGTGCTTGACGAGTTGATGGGTGCAGCACACCACATGGCACAAGTATTAACATATGTAACAAAGCCCTGCACGTTAGCACATGTATCCCTAGAACTTAAAGTATATATAATAAAAAAAATAAATAAATAAATAAATAAATATATGTTGAATGAATGTGGAGTTCAACATTAGTGACACTGATGAAATGAACGTTAGTGACACTGATGAATAAGTAAAGCTAAAATACATTTGGCTTTACTTATTCTGGGGGCGGGTTGCATGAAGCAAATTCATGAGACTCTATATGAGAATTCAGTACCTAAATTCTTGCTGCCTAGGGCAATGGTCCTGGGTTTTCTGAGACTCTCATGAAGCTATTAACTCTCTCTATAGAAAAATTTACACATACATCAAGTTTTGACATTAACAAATACACAAAAGTATTTGGTTGAGACCTCTTGACCTAGTGGAGAAGTGGGAAAATTGGAAAAGAATTGATTAGGCTTTTTTTTGTGAGTTTGCTTTTTATTGGCGGGGGGAAATTTTAATGTCCATCTTCAAGTGTCCTTTATCTTTATTTGTAAAATGAGAGCTGTTGTGTGATACATGTATCAATCTGTATTCTATGATATTATCTAGCTCAATACTGAAACATTTTGAAAAAATTTGATTTTTCTTCCTTCTGACTCCCTTTAATTTTGTTTAACAACATGAAAAATGTTTTGAGCATTTAGATATATCATTAAGTGAAAACTAGGCAATTATTTTAAAATTTATATAAGAAATTATTTCAAACAATTTTTAAAATTTCAGAGTACAAAATAGACCATGCTTTATTGAAATAAAACTCACCAACCTTTAGAAATGGTCATCCAAGATTGTTGAGATCTACAAAAGCTCTCAAGCCATAATGCATTTCCCATATCAGGTCTGGTAAGCAGCCTCTTAAAAAACTTCCAAAGATCACTGCCCCTTGGTATCCATGTATTTTGTGCAATCTCCTCCCCTGGAGTGTGAACTAAACATAATGACGTGCTTTTAACTAACAGAATATGGCAAAAGTGATGGGCTAATACTTCTGAAATTAGCTTATAAAAGTCTGTGGCTTGCATTTTGCTTCTAGTCTGCTTCTCACTCTGGCTCTTCTTGTTTGCTTGCTTGTTCTGATGAAGCAAGTTGGCATGTTTGATTTGCGCTATGGAGAGGTCCGCAGAACAAGAACAACTAGAGACTGAATCCTGTCAACATCCACAGTGTGAATGAGCTTGGAATCTGACTCTTGCGTAGTTGAGCCTTGAGATGGCTGCAGCCCTGGTCATCACCTTGACTGCTGCCTTATGAGAGACCCTGAGCCACGGTACCCAGATAAACCCTCTCTGGATTCCTGACCCACAAAAACTGTGAAATAAAAATGTCATTTGAGGCCACTAATTTCTTACACATTGGTAGATAACTAATATATCAAAAACTACCTTAACTACTGCCAGGAACACTCTGATGTAACTCAAATGTCACTACAATGGCCTTTAGGGTGAAACAAGTATTTCATAGTAAGAGTAGTATATTTCCAGCAAAACTATCATTACTAAGATACAGTTTACTCTCTTTTTAAAAAATTATCTAATTATATGGTTCTCCAATAACCTTCCTGCCCCACCCCCACAACAAGTTTGTATTTGTAGCATTCCACTTCTGCTTCATTTTAATAGATTGAACAGAAAGAAATATTAGCAATGTCATTTTAAAATGAATAAATTAGTTTCATGAAATGACTATATAGAATAAGGAGATAACGGAAAAGAAAAACCTGACAATTATAAATATAAAAATAAATTTACATTTATATCCACTGCAATTATCAGTGGTTTTGAAATAACTGGCATGTTGTAGAATGTTTATTTAACATTTCTAAAAAAAAAGTCTCTAGGGGATTTGAGTTTTGTCTGGGTTTGTTAAGTCCTCTTCTGTTTGCAAGACTGCTATAGATTATAAAGACTGTCATAAGTAGAACTGGGAAACAAAAGAATCTTAAATTCAAGTAAATTGTTTCACTGAAAGAAGAAATAACCCTTTCCCATGTGTTTGATGTGAATTTAAAAGCAACTAATTCTAGAAAAATTGTAATACATTATCTTCCTTGGAATATGGGGGTTGGGAGTAGCTTACATGAAAAAGTGAGATCTTTACGTATAAGAATTAAAATACCATTTTGTCATTCTCTCTACTGCTCTTTAATACTTCAGAAACTACAGTTTCAAATTTATACTTTTTGCTATGTGCGTATATACTTATTAAGAAAATATATGTGTTGTCGTGGCTCACGCCTGTAATCCCAGTGCTTTGGGAGGTCAGTGTGTTGAAACTCTGTCTCTACTAAAATGAAAAAATTAGCCAGGCATGGTGGCGTGCACCTGTAATCCCAGCTACTTGGGAAACTGAGGTAGCGGAATTGCTTGAACCAAGGAGGTGGAGGTTGCAGTGAGTCGAGATCGTGCCGCTGCACTCCAGCTTGGCGACAGAGCAAGAGTACGTCTGAAAAAAAAAAAAGAAAGAAAAAAAAAACCTAGATGTGTTGAAAGAAAATATAATTTTAAAAGTATTTTAGCCTCATGGAGATGGACTTAGTGTCTCTTCAACATATATTAGAAAAAAATAAGAATTTCCAGACAAACTATATATAACAATGTCCAGGTGATTTAATATTTGTAGTAAGTTAGCAATATATTTTCTACAATTATATGTCAGTTTCCCTGTACACAGGGCAAACACATCGAATAATGAATCAAAGTCTCTGGGACCTGACCTGTAAAACTAATCATTTATTCTCTGGCAAACCTAGAGCTGTCACTGAACTTAATTTCAAGTCTTTAGGGGCATTTTGATAATTATATTCCTTTTAATTGAATTATTTTTATAGTTTTGCTCTAACTTTGCTTGTGTTCTGGTAGCTTCTTCCCTTTTCTACTTAGGATGATCTTTTCACTGCTTGCTGCTTGTTTTTTTCCATTGCATCGAATGGCTTAGTAAAGCATGAAGAAAGAAAAGGGAAGGGATGAAGCAAGTGTGTGGGGATTCTTGATCTTCTCTTTGTGCAGTTCTGGTTTGCCTGATAAAACTTAATTCCTGCCTTGCCCTGATACTCTACCACACTAAAGCCACAGTGGGGGCATAATGGTCTCAGGTCTCTCCACAGCCCAATTTAACTGCATGACAGAGCAGTTTCCACAGCAATCAGAGAGGAGAGTACGCTGAGGAGCCTCCTTTTCTGCTCCATTAGCCCCAGAGGATGAACAGTCAGTGGAGGTGGAACGAGCCGGGAGGAAGCTCGGAATTACTTACTCCAAATGTTTCTGCATATGGTTCTAGCAAAGAATACTCGAAAGTTTTCTAGTATTCTAGCAAAGAATATCTCCAAATCTAAATATGAATGACCTGGAAATTTAAAAAATTACACATAAGGGTTTTGTATCAATATAAGTTCCACTCTTATTTGGAAGTCTTGAATGGATTTGTGTGGATAACAAGTACAAAAAGCTTGGATATTGCCAAAACCCCAAACTGACTTAATACCTTACCTACCAAATCCATATGATTTTTTTCCCTCCTGCCCAAAGATCCCCCAGTTTCTTGTCAGGAATTGGACCATGTCTTCAAAATGCATTTTAACACTCTAAATTTCCTCTGGCCTACGTGCTTTCATTCAGGTCTCTCCATCTGTCATGAATGAATCTCTTGTATAACTCTCCTGAGTACAACGTTTCATGCACACATTTTCCCTCTTCCAAGAACCAGAAAATGTGGAGCTTTGCCATTAAATTAGGAGCTTCAGCTTAGAACTAGATTTGAAATGCCAAGTTTCTGGTGACATTACAGATTGACAGTTTGTGCTTAATGCTGGCTTCATTCTATTTCTGGCAGGTCACTGGATGTTACCCAGTAGTTAGAGTGGTTAACAAAATCAACAAATTTAAAAAGTTTGTGTTTTGACCTGATGTACAAAACAAAGAATATTCTGTCCAGATTATTCAAGTTAAATAAAGCAATTTGATAAGGCTCTTTTGTCTGTGTGATTTTTTTATTCATTAAAAAAATAGTATCTGTTTGAGATAAGAAGTCAAATAATTTAACATGGTACCAGAAACAAATGCCACTTTTAAAGCAAGAATTAGTCAGGTATTCCAAAGATTTATTTTAATAGTTTTGAACCACTATTTTTTGTGTGTTTGTAAAACTTAACTCAAAAATAAATATTAAATGTTTATTTTCTCTAACTCTAGCGTCAAATTTCTTAAAATACGTAGAACAATACTGAGAAGTAAAAAGCCACATAATACTGTTGCTTAGCGAATTACTATTAGCATCATGTTGTATTTGAAAGTCAATTGTTTATTAAATAAGTTATATGACAATCTGTTCTTTACGTGAGTCTGGGCTAAATAAAGTCAATCTATATTGTTATAAAAAAAGTTAAACTTTCTATAAAGTTTTTTAAAATTTTACTTTTAATTTTAAGATCATTTTGATTTGTTTGTTTTAGTCTGGCTTTTCAAAGTAAGGAAAGCAGGGTGGATCCGCACAGGTGGAGTAAGGTATTCTGAAACTTACCCGCCCTAATTCAGAGTTGCATTATGTGGCTGGCTTCAGTGCCTACTGGCAAGCAGTCAGAGATTTTAAGGTATCCATACTGCAGGAAGGTAGAGAAGTATGATGCCAAATCATCATCTCAAATTAACTTTGGAACAAAAAAAAATTGTTATTCCTAAAGTTTTATAATATATTTCTTTCATTATATCCTCCCTGGTACGGTATGTTCCAACTGTGGTTTTTTTTTTTTTTTTTTTTTTTTTTTTTGTTTTTTTCCTGAATGTAAAACTAACAGAATCTATTTTTTTTTTTTTTCAAACTTCAGAACTACAAAAGGAAACAAACCATCAACAGTTTGGAAGCACATTTTTCCAAATTGAAAAAATTCTCAGGCCACTTGTGGTGGCCCAGCACTTTGGGAGGCTAAGGTAGGAGGATTGCTTAAGGCCAGAAGTTCAAGGTCAGCCTGGGCAACATAGCAACACACTGTCTATAAAGAAAATTCTCCATCCATTCAATATTCAGTGTCCAGTATTATTTTTAATATGGTATTCTTTTTTTTTTTTTTGAATTGGAGTCTCATTCTGTCGCCCAGGCTGGAGTACAGTTGTGTGACCTCAGCTCAGTGCAACCTCTGCCTCCTGAGTTCAAGAAATTCTCCTACCTCAGCTCCCCGAGTGACTGGGACTACAGGCGCCCGCCACCACGCCTGGCTAATTTTTTGTATTTTAGTAAAGACAGGGTTTCACCATGTTGCCCAGGCTAGTAGCAAACTCCTGAGCTCAGGCGATCTACCTGCCTCTGCCTCCCAAAGTGCTGGGATTATAGGCGTGAGCCACTATGCCCGGCCAACTTTTCTCAACTTATTTATTTATGCACATTTTATATTAGTGTCAAGAATTTGTCTATATCAAGTGCACCACCCTCTCCTTATTTCAGATGAGTTTAAAAAGTGACATAAAAAAGTGTTGGGAACAAACAATTAAATAGGTCTCTTTATACATCCATGTGTGTGACTGTATTTTCCAAATGGCTGCAACATTTATCCTATCATACAATCTCTTCTCACACGTAGCTTTGACACTCCAATTGGGACAGGCTTTTGTGACTGTTTGGATCAAGAGAGTAGAAAAAAGTGACAATATGTGACCTCTAAGGCTAAGTCACCCAAAGGAAAGGCACATTCTGTCATTTTCCCTGGAAAGGTTGCTCTGAAAGCCTTTGAGCTCCTGATAAGCACTTTGACTGCCCCGAGGCTGCCATGCTGTGAATAACTCAAATTGGCCCATAATAAAAGATCATATATGTAGAGAGCCTGAGACTACTTGAGAGAGAGAGATGAGGGTGGAGGGCAGAGGGCAGAGAGAGAGAGAGAGGAAGAGAGAGAGAGAGAGAGAGAGCGCGTGCACACATAGCCACCCCCACCCCCTTTTACTAGTCCCAGTCACTGTTAAACTTGCAATGACGTAAGAAACCCGGGACCATTACTAACGATCTAAGCCCTTCTCAAATTCTGAATGCACAGAAACCATGAGAGATAATGTAATGATTGTTATTGTTTTAAGCCATTAAATGTTGCAGTAATGTGTTACATACTGATAAATAACTGAAATATCCCATAAGCTTTCCCTAATTTGGGAGTGACATAATTTCCTTTCTTCTTGTAGCGTCTGAACAGCTCTATCATTTTCAACCTAAAGAACAGGTTTGGACTGGCACAGGTACAAGTGGCAAGCTTTAGCATGACATGCATAGATAGCTGACCTCTGACCTAGATAGAGAAATGATGCTTTGTAGAAGGTATACTGTGGTGATAGCTGGGAAAACATGAAAATTAAAAACAAGCAGCTTTAAAAAAATTTTACTTTGTTATAAGAGTAAAAAACACAAACAGAAAAATCCACTATAATACTAATCCTACAAGATTAATACTTAACCTTGTCAAGTCACTTAATTCTACTTTCTAAAGCCAAAACCTGTAATTGCTAAAATTGTAAGTAAAATTTATATTCTTAGAAAATTTTATTTCTTTTTCTTTCTTTCTTTTTTTTTTAATATGGTGTCTTGCTCTGTTGCCTAGGCTGGAGTGCAGTGGCACAATCTTGGCTCACTGCAACCTCCACCTACCAGGTTCAAGCGATTCTCCTGACTCAGCTTCCCGAATAGCTGGGATTACAGGCGAGTCCCACCACGCCCAGCTAATTTTTATATTTTTAGTAGAAACAGGGTTTCACCATGTTGGTTAGGCTGGTCTTGAACTCCTGACCTGAGGTGATCCACCCACCTCAGCCTCCCAAAGTGCTGGGATTACAGGCGTGAGCCACTGTGCCTGGTCAATATTTGAATTTCTTTTAGTGATTGATAGTGTTTTCTTTTTAAAAGTTGAAAGTACAGAGAAATGCACCTGATTTATTTTTATCTTTGTTTTCATTTGACAAATACCCATGTAGTGCTTACTACGATGAGGATAAATCACTGGAGGAGACAAAGGGAGGTAAGTAACTTGACAAAGTTGGCCAAATTGGAACAGGAGCCCAGGAACTCTTAGTCCAAAGTCTGTATTCTAGATTACTAACTTCAATGCCTTCTTGACAAGTACACCAGCTATTACCTGTCTAAACAAGTATTTTCCCCCTTCAAAATTGAAGTATTTCTGGGAATATCCCCAGTGGGGGCAAATTTGCTATGGACATGCAAGTGAAGTGTTATTGAAGTTATCTTTTATTTATGTTTGAAAGAATACTTCTACCATTCAGAGAGATTTTCAAGTACTTAAATACAAGACATCCCAAATACTAATAAAAATACAATTTAAAACATTATGAATATTTAAAAATATTAGTCTTCATGTTGCTAATTGCTGAAGTGCACACTCATTTCTTTTACAGTTCAGATTTCATAATTACCTACCTCTTTACCTGTGTATTGGCTGTTTCTCCCCATAAGCTTATGTTTGCCTACCAGTGCCTAGTCTAAGGCTTGGCATAGAGGAAGTATTCAAGAAACATTTTGAATAAATTAAGGGGGAAATATCTATGTGAGGGAATGGGGAATGGCTTTGTAAGATGAACCAGATCTTGGAGGAAAGGAATAACATTTGTTGAGTGCTTACTATGGGACAGGCACTGTTCTAAGTGCTTTACATGTATCTGTATTATATAATATGACATAGTATAGCTTGTTTATTGTCTCAGTAGGATGTAATTTCTAGATGACAGAGAATTTGTATTATTCACTATAAATCTTCCAGGGCCTATATCGGGGCTGACCCATAGTAGGTTGATCAGTAAGTATTTATTGAATAAATATGCAAAAATCACCTCATTTAATCCCCATAACAACTTTAAAAGGCAGGTACTTTTAATATCCTCATTTTTCTGATGAGGAAGCTGAGGCCCAGAGGGAATAAGATTTTCAAAGACACAGGGCAAGAAAGATTCAAACCCAGTCAGTCTGATTCTAGATTTCATCCTTGTTATGGGATTGAACTGTGTCCCCCGAAAAGATATTTTGAAGTTCTAATCCCTGGTACCTGTGGATGTAAAACTAATATAATCTTTTTTTTGAGATGGAGCCTTGCTCTGTTGCTTAGGCTGGAGTACAGTGGCACAATCATGGTTCACTGTAGGCTTGACCTCCTGGGCTCAAGCAATTCTTCTGCTTCAGCCTCCTGAGTAGCTGGGACTACAGGTGCATGCCACCCACCGGGATAATTTTTTTTCAAGTTTTTTGTAGAGACAGGGTCTCACTTTGTTGCCCAGGCTGGTCTTGAGCTCCTGGCTTCAAGTGATCCTCCTACCTTGACTTCCCCGAATGCTGAGATTACAGGTGTGAGCCACAATGCCTGGCCTGAAACTAATAAAATACTCTTAAAAGAATGTGCTATAGTGTTTACCCTGAGTAAATAAGAAATAATTCCAAAAGAAGAACTGAAAAACATTTCAAATAATGGCAGCTGGCTAGGTGCTGTGGCTCATGTCTATAATCCCAGCACTTTGGGAGGCTGAGGTGGGCAGATCACTTGAGGTCAGAAATTTGAGATCAGCCTTGCCAACATGGTGAAACCCTGTCTCTACTAAAAATACAAAAATTAGTGAGACGTGGTGCACTCCTGTAATCCTAGCTACTAGGGAGGCTGAGGCAGGAGAATCATTTGAACCCGGGAGGCAGAGGTCGCAGTGAGCCAAGATTACGCCACTGCACTGCAGCCTGGGCGACAGTGTGAGACTCTGTCGGGGGGAAAATAATGGCAGCAACATTGAGAGTATGTGCAAAATTTCTCCAGCAGTTGGCTATCTTGAAGCACAATACTTATGTGGACATCTGAATTTCAGAAGGTTTATTTAAAATGCAGTTTTACTAATTTAGAATTTTAATCCATATGCCATGTTATCAACTGGGATGTTGTGAACTTTCAACAAAATGGTTTGAGGAATGAAACAACTAGGTTGACTATCTGAGAAGAAGGAAAAGAATTCGTGCTTTGTAAAGAAAATCAGTATATTGCATGCATTTACAGTTATAAATAGCTATATATGTGAAACTAATAAGGTAGTATAACTTGAGTTACTCTGCAATTCATGTAACAACATCTGTATGAACATTACAGTAACATGGGTATGTATATTTACCTTTATTTATTTAAAACATTTAATTAAGTGCCCAAATGCATTGGATTAGACTTGTGCTCTCTAATTCGACGGGCACTGGCATGTTACTAAGCATTTGAAATGTGGCCAGTGCAAATGAGATACTCAGTTTTAAATTGTGTTTGATTTTAATTTAAATATAAAACAGACACTCAATTTAGTCATTGGAAAACTATATGGTATATTTGCAACAAGTTATGTATGAGAATCTCCTATTGCAAATGTAAGTTTTATAAAATTGAAATACAGATCAAATTTCTGATAAAAATTTGGTGTCTAAATTGAGATGTGTTATAATATAAAATGCACACTAGATTTTGAAGACATAGTAGTAATGTGCTTTTTGTGTGAAGAAATACAGAATCATTTAGTTAATATTACGAATTATCACCTAGATACGTATTTTTTCCTTTAATCTTTTTTATCTCCTGAAAGTAAAGTATTTGAATTGCTGTATGTGCTGTTATTTCCTGAATTTTCTATACTTGCAATCTCAACCGACATTAGATCAGAGTATCTATTACAATCATATTTTATGTTGTAAAAGCTCTTTGTGTGCTAAAATATAACTTGGGAAAGAAAAATCTGATTTTGATTGATAGCATTCTCACCTGTGTATAACAGAAATCTACAGGTTTTAGTCCCTTAATTTGTGAATGATACCCATTCTTAACATTACCAATTGTGTTCAGACTGACAGTGCAATCACAATTTGTTACAAGGCAAATTAAAGCAGTTTTTTTCTCTGCATCTGTTTTCCTACGTTTTTTGGAAATAAAACCTAACCTTATAAGAGATTATTATTAAAAAAGACTGAAAATTTTGATAATCTAGCTAACATTTATGTAGAAAAATAGGTTCTTTCCAGCATTCTTGGAACTACACATGAATGTACTAAATGGCTCCTTCAGCTAGGCCTTATCCTGTTTCATTGAAGATGACTGCGGCTATTTTAATAATTAAAGTAAACATATAAATGAAAGATGTGAATTTTACCTACTACTGGCAGGATATTGTAATTCCCCTGTAATGTTGCCTTTGAGGGAGAGGCCATATACTCTTTGTGGGCTACTCCCTGTACTTATAACACCTTTCCTATCTGTAGATATTAAATCTCAGAAACAGGAACAGATAGGTAATATATCTAAATTCATGTAATAAGTACTTTATTATAATAAGGGTCTGTTGTACTAACATTTTGTTTCTTCTTAAGCAGCTTGAGTTGGCTCCCATGCCTGCTGTTAAACTGTTTTCTCTCATAAAACACCCTAATTGTAATGTGCCTTAGTTAATTCAGGAGAGTGAGTTTTGTAAAGTACACCTTTTTCTTAGATGTTGTAGGATTAAGTATTTATGGAGTATAGAATTCACAATGAAAGGTGTCATTTAACTTCAAGGGCTTTTTAAGAAAGAACTTTGTGATGCCTAGAAAATATTCTCTATAAAAACAACTAATTCTAGGTAATTCAGATGAGGTCAAAGAAGCTTCTAAATGTAAGTACTGACAAAATACAATTACTGTAAGAAATCTTTCTGATAAGGCAAAGTAACATAAGTAGAAATGAAAACACTGTGATTGGATGTGTGTCTAGAGTATGGAGATATAAAATCAGCAAATAATCTCAAACACTATCCTTTGTAATATCAGTATGCAGAGACAAATGGGACAGAAACTAGCAATCCTATTCAACTGAAAAGGAAACTGGGGCATAGAAGGCTTTAGCGTCTGCTGCTATTATTTTATTTTTATCAGACAGACACTCCTTTTGGCTATGATCTGACTATGCCTCCAGTCCATGAACCTCCAAGCATAAATGTAAATAAAACAATATAAAAATGGCCCGGCTCTGTGACTCACACCTATAATCCCAGCACTTTGGGAGGCCAAGGTGGGTGGATCATGTGAGGTCGGGAGTTCAAGACCAGCCTGACCAGCATGGAGAAACCCTGTTTCTACTAAAAATACAAAAATTAACCGGGCGTGGTGGCGCATGCCTGTAATCCTAGCTACTCGGGAGGCTGAGGCAGGAGAATCGCTTGATCCTGGGAGGCGGAGGTTGTCTTGAGCCCAGATCATGCCATTGCACTACAGCCTGGGCAACAAAAGCGAAACTCCGTCTCAAAATAAATAAATAAATAAATCAGCTTTGCAAGATAATTTAGTTTAACCTTCTGCTTTTACCAAAGAAGAGACCGAAGGCCTGAAAGACTGCTTACTCATCATTATTCAGAGAGAGCAGTGGTTCTTGAACATCAGGTTTCTAAAACTCCCAGAGAAACAATATACAAGATAAATAGGACTGTTCATTGGGCCTTTGCAACCTAACACCTTGACTCTTATCTTATTGGAATTCAAATAAATTCCAGTGGAAAATCTACAGAAACTGACAGGTGTGGCGCCTGAGCTCTCCTCTCTGGGCTTCCTCCCAGTTCCCTTGGGCCTTGGCATTCTGGGTCAAGGTTGATTCTCTCCAGCCTCAGCGCCCCGGGCACGGCCTACATCCTGGACGCGAGGCAAGGGCTGTGGATCTGTGGCTAGAGAGCTTCCAAGACGCTAACAAGAAGGGAGAGACGAATCTGATTCTCCTCAGCCTGTCGAGGTCTTCTGTCAACAATCCTGGGGACCCCTCACGAGTCCTTCGGTCCCGTAGCCCCCTCGGTTTCTACAGCCGCTGGCAGCTGCTGGCTCTGCCTGAACCTCTCAAGTTCGCACCTTCTGGCATCTTCTCGCTCTTTCTCCAGCCTTGCCGGGCAGGGGGAACATGGCCTGACACTCCCCGCTCCCCTCCCCCACTCTGGGTCTCTGGGGTCAGCAGAGCCACCCAGTGCACTGTGTTTGGCATGCCCACATGGAGAGAGGCGACCACAGTGGTGATCATAAGCCCATGGTGGGCAGAGGCCCTATGGAGCCAAGGGCTCGGGCGGCCACCCCTACTCCGCCACCAGCAGCGCTGCCAGGGCCTCGCTCTTCCTCCTCCTCCTCACACGCGGGCTCGGATGATCTCCTGCCATGACTCAGCGCTTCTCGCAGGCTGCCCTGCTGGGGACACCCGCTTCGATCGGGCCTCTCCCGACGCGTCCACCCCCTCTCGCCACCCACGCCCGCCCCTAGCCGCTGCGCTTTTCCCAGTGCGGCCGCCGCCGCCACAGCTGCAAGTCAGCACGGGCACCCCAGCAGCATCCGCCGCCTGCACCGCGCTTGCCGCCCGCCCCGGCCTGACTCCGCCGCCGAACCCGGCGCCAGCCATGGAGCCCGAAGTTCCCCGTCGCCGCCACACCCATCAGCGCGGCTACCTGCTGACGCGGAACCCTCACCTCAACAAGGTAAACCCGCAGGCCCACCTGGCCGCCCATCGGCCCCTCTCGATCAGGGTCAGGCCCCTCTTGCAGGTCCCTGCACCATGGCCTCGCCCCTCCGCCACTCCCCTGGGAAGGTTCCCGGTGAGCGGCGGCGGCCTGGGGGGCCTTGGTGTGGGCAGAAGGAAGAAGGATGCCTAATCGGGTCAGTACACACGAGAGTGATGGCAGGGCGGTGCCGGTGCCTCTGCACCTGGGCATCCCATGTTAGGGATAGAGGTAAAGGTGTAACTTGTTTACGATACTTCGGCAGCAATTCTCCGAAAACAAGAGCCCAGACAATGAAAGTAGTATCAGACAAAGTGTGTGAATGGGGTATTTTTGGTGAAGGTAGCAGGCAGGCTGCCAGGTCAGACTCCATGTGCCACCCACTTACTGGTTGCACACAGTGTAGCAATTATTGGAGGTTGATAAGGCGAGAAGTGATTCAACTGGTCCTGTCCAGACAGAAATGTGTACTGAGTGCCTTCAGATCACGTTAGCAATGTGGAAATCCAAGTCCTCTTGGTTTCTGGAGTGACACGGTTAAGAGTCTGGGAATGCGTGGTGGGTGGCCTCTGTCTTGGACACTTTGCATGGCTTGGTAGAAGAGCTCTGTCCCAGACATGGGATTGTGGGTAAAGCCATTTCTTTTCTTTCTTCTTCTTCTTCTTCTTTTTTTTTTTTTTTTTGTTTTAATTTGGCTTTCTGGAAGTTAAAACTTTTTTTTTGTTTAGAGCTGTTTTCTTTTATTAAAGGGGAATTCAGTGTACACCCTGTTCAGAGACTCCTTTTCGGATCCTGGTAACACTTCATTTTCCTTCACTGGTGATGCAATATAAACACTCGGGATCTCTCTCTCAAAAAAAAAAAAAAAAAAAAAAAAAAAAACCCCCAAATTTTTT
>NW_016807519.1:367196-384099 GCF_001698545.2 Rhinopithecus bieti | reverse complement strand
CTCCAAATTTATCATTTTGCTTCCACACTTATTTTACAGCCAGGTTTATCTCTGAATTGTGCCTTTTGTTTGTGTGTGTGTGCGCGCGCTTTGGACATTTCCTACTTATTCAGGACTTTGAAAATGCCATCAGTCAGCACAGAGGTCTGTTTAGTTATTTTGGTTGTCTCTTTGGTGGACTGCTTTTTGCGTTAAGAATAGGAGCTCAGATTTTTCCTTGTGTTCCTGATGATTTGTTGATCATATTAATGACTTAAAGACATGATTTATTTAATAAGTGACAGTGTGAGTTCTTTCTTGTTTTTTTGTGGTGACAGGCACCTTTTACAAATCTATGATTATGTGCTATCTGTGGTCATGTAGCATTATGAAATTGTAAATAATTCCTACTTATTTCTTTCTTTAAAATAAATGTAATTGCTAGTTTGTTTTTTTCTTTTCTTTTATTATTCTGCAGGTTTGCCACCTATTTTCAGTAAAACAAAAGTAAAATTTGATGTGACAAAACAATTTGTGACTTGTATGTGTCACCTGCCTACTGTAATTTATGACCACATTTTGGGTTGACACTTAAGAAAGACTACATGAGTTGTATAACCTGTTTGATTTTCCTCAAGTCAGGGGCAAGAGTGTCTATTAAGAGTGTGTAGATGGCCTAGGCAATCCCTGAGCAAGAGTAATTATTGCCTTTATTATGCTTACATCAAGAATTTATGATATAAAAATCCTTTTGACTCCTGTTCACAAGGTTACTAGGAATTAAGGATTAATTCCTACTTCAGAATAATAGTATCACAAAGATCCTCCATCAAAGATAAGATGTAACATTAATATGTTAAAAGCACATTTTCAAATTTGTAATAAGTGAACTTTTTATTTGTATTATGTCAAATTGGATTCACAATCCAGCGTACCAACTTTGAGGCAATCAATGAAATAATCTTTTACTCAGTTCTAGGATGGTGATCTGGTGCCTTATGAGAGTAACAGAATTTCCTAGGTACCATTGAAACTACAGCTATGGGACTTTCTTCATCTGTCATACACTCAAGACCTCTAGGCCTTTAAGTTTGCTAGTAGCCCAGGAATGTTTTGGTTTATTTTTATTATTATTATTTTGTAATAACCTTTGCTCCAAAGAGACAATAGTAGATTTTACTTTCCCCTAACAACCCAGGCTGTCACATGTTTTCTTCAACCACACTAACACAGAACTTCATCATCTTACCTTTGGGTAGCTGCAACAACAGTTTTGCTGGTTTTATTTCCATTGATATAGTTCATTCTACATATATGTATGCAAGAGATACCTTCATTAATTAACATTTTATTCACTTCTCTATTATACAAGCATTTATAGTATGTTGTTATTTCCTATTATGTTTAACGTAAAATGAATCTGTCAATTGGGTTTATAGTCTTCTCCAAATTTATCTTATTAGTTCCCCAATGTAGCCTTCCACTTAAAATATATTTGCCGAATCTCTTAATTCTTTCCTTTTTTGTGTAATTTCTACTATGAAAATGTCTTAGTTGATTTAATAATAATCTCTCTAAGGAAGCATTTTCTAGTTATGTTAGTTTTATTATCATTATTTAACACCTCTGTTTTTATTATTCAGTTGGACTATATAATTTTGTATTTACTAAGTTGTATTTTTTTTTTTTTGAGACAGAGCCTTGTTCTGTTGCCCAGGCTGGAGTGCAGTGGTGAGATCTCCATTCACTGCAAACTCTACCTCCTGGGTTCAAGTGACTTTTGTGTCTCAGCCTCCTGAGTAGTTGAGATTACAGGCATGCGCCACCATGCCCAGCTAATTTCTATATTTTAATAGAGACAGGGTTTCACCACGTTGGCTAGGCTGGTCTCAATCTCCTGACCTCAAGTGATCCGCCGGCCTTGGCCTCCCAAAAGTGTTGGGATTACAGGCGTGAGCCACTGCACCCAGCCTTAAGTTGTATTTTTTTTCTTATTTCTTTGATTGTCATAGGGCAGAAGTCACAATATTTAGTACAGTATTTTGCTCAGTAGACATTAAATAAATGTTTACTTAATGAATGAGCCATGTCTTTATTTTTGTCTTTAAACAGAACTCAGCTTTTAAAGTGATCGTTTGGGCATTATCCTCTTTAAAGTAATTTTGTGAAAATAAATTCACATTGAAGTCTAAAGTTTAGTTGACTTCCTATGCCATTATATTGCATGCTGGAATATAGTCAGAAAAGTTGGAATTTGGTTTAAGCTTGATAATGTCATGAAATTTTAATTACTTGCTGGATAACCTAAGGGAGGTGCTTCATCTTGGTAAAATCAAAGTTAACAGTAGATGTGATATGAATTCAAAAATTTTCATAAAACTTAAGAGAATTAGGATTTTCATTTGTTATGATTCATGTATGAGTTTAAGCCTTACTATTTGTTTACACGAAAATATGCGTTATTCCAGGTAGGATTTCATCAAAGCCATTGGGGAAGTAAATTTGCCTCATGTTTAGGAGATTTAATATTTTTCTGTGCACAGCCCAGACTATTTTTGAGATGCTTATCTTTGCCAGTTTTATATAAACGTGTCTAATTTAATGTTTAATGTTTTTTTAAAATTTTTTATATTTTTTTTATTATACTTTAAGTTCTAGGGTACATGTGCACAACATGCAAGTTTGTTACATATGTATACATGTGCCATGTTGGTGTGCTGCACCCATTAACTCATCATTTACATTAGGTATATCTCTTAATGCTATCCTCCTCAACCCCTCCCCACAATAGGACTTGGTGTGTGATGCTCCCCTTCCTGTGTCCAAGTGATCTCATTGTTCAATTCCCACTTATGAGTGAGAACATGCGGGCTATTTGGGTTTTCTTGTTCTTGCGATAGTTTGCTGGAGAATGATGGTTTCCAGGCTGCATCCATGTCCCTACAAAGGACCACGAACTCATCCTTTTTCTATGACTGCATAGTATTCCATGGTGTGTATGGTGCCAATTTTTCTTAATCCAGTCTGTCACTGGATGGACATTTGGGTTGATTCCAAGTCTCTTGGCTATTGTGAATAGTGTGCAATGAACAATACATGTGCATGTGTCTTCTTTATAGCAGCATGACTCATAATCCTTGGGGTATATCCCCAGTAATGGGATGGTTGGGTTGAATGGTATTTCTAGTTGTAGATCTTTGAGGAATCGCCACACTGTTTTCCACAATGGTTGAACTAGTTTGCAGTCCCACCAACAGTGTAACAGTGTTCCTATTTCTCCACTTCCTCTCTAGCACCTGTTGTTTCCTGATTTTTTAATGATTGCCATTCTAACTGGTGTGAGATGGTATGACATTGTGGTTTTGATTTTATTTTCAGGGATATGGTCTGATATGGATGAGTTGTGTTTTAAATTTTTTCTCAATAATTTTCATGTGACTAATAATCATATTTCATAAATTGCCCTTCAAAATTAAATTTTACACACAATAAAATAATCATTCTTATTTTTTATTTCTCAATTAGTTTATTTCCCTTTGCAATGGTAGAAAACACTAATTGATAGTTCTATCATAATTGTGCTTACATGGTTTCTATATCTTAAGATTAAATAATAATATGACCCATAAGTAAATCTCCAACAGACACCACTCTTCCATATTTTAGGCAGTTTGGTTCAGTATAAGTCATGCTTAAGAGTTATGTTCCAGGAGAAGATAGTGTTTTATCGAAGTTAATTTGGGTCAGCATTACTAACTTTTAAATCTAAAAAATCAGCTTTTGTAGCTGTTTGCTTCCTGGCATGACAAGACCTAGTTGGGTGTGTTGTAAGGAAAAGAGAGAGAAATAAGATCCACGACAATGAAGGAAAAGTACCCTAAACCTCTTTTCCTTCAATGTAAACTAGACCCGAATGAATTATTCGAAAATTTCATCCAACCACAGTTCTCTAGAGTTGCCTCCGCAACATGAGAAACTGATTTATTATTTAAGATAGAATCCCATTTATGTGAAAGTCATATACAGCCAGATACCTCTGTATATGTTTGTTACCTTTCTGCAGTTGAAACAACAGTAGTAGTATAGAATATCACAATAACAAAATGTGTGCTGTAATAAGAAAGATGAGTTTGATGTGATAACTCTTGAGACAGGTGATATGGAGTATAAGAAATATTGAAGAGAAGAATGGATTTGAGATTTTTCATTTTTCAGCTCTGATTTCCCTCTAACTTTTGGACAGGTAGGGGAGAATGTGATGTAAAGGAATGGACATTCTAAAACTTTGTGCCTAGAAGAAATGAGCCCAAGTCCCAAGTCTCCCAATTAGCTGTGTGATATAGCATCTGGGAATGTTCTCCTTGCTGCATCATCCCATGGTGGAAGGCAAGAGAGGGGATGGTAGAGGGTGAGAAAGAGCAAGAGCGGGCTGAACTTGCTTTTATAAGGAACCCACTCTTGCTTGCAATAAGGAACCCACTCCTGCATTAACAATACTAATCACCTCATAAAAATCCCAGCTCTCAACACAGTTGCATTGGGGATTAAACAACACATGAACTTTGGGGGACACATTGAAACTATAATAGGAAATCAAGTAATAAAATAACGAATAATGTTCTCTAAAAACAGGAGAATATAACTACTAGAGCTTTTGTACTAATATACAAACCCTGGATTTTCAAACACTGGTATTATTTTTTCAATAATCAGGTAATGGTTGAGTAAGAACATCAGCAAAAGTACTTGCATGTTTGATATGGTTTGTCTGTGTTCCTACCCAAATCTCATCTTGAATTGTAGTTCCCATAATCCCCATGTGTTGTGGGAGGGACCCAGTGGGAGGTAATTGAATGATGGGGGTGGTTATCCTCATGCTCCTGTTCTCCTGGTAGTGAGTGAGTTCTCACGAGGTCTAATGGTTTTAAAAAGGGCTTTCCCCCAATTTGCTCTTTCTTTTTGCTGCTGCCATGTGAAGAAGGATGTGTTTATTTCCCCTTCCGCTATGATTGTATATTTCCTGAAGCCTACCCAGCCATGCTGAACTGTGAGTCAATTAAGCCTCTTCCTTTATAAATTACCCAGTGTTGGATATGTCTTTATTAGTAGCATGAGAACAGACTAATACAGTATTCATACCAATGTTAGTAATTATGTTATGAGGCCAAGTGTGATGGCTCATACCTGTAATGCCAGATGTGAACCACCTGGGAGGCCAAGGTGGGAGGATCACTTGAGCCCAGGAGTTCAAGACCAGACTGGGAAACATGGCAAAACCCTGTCTTTACAAAAATGAAAAAAAAAAATACAAAAAACTGGGCATGGTGGTGTGCACCTGTAGTCTCAGCTACTTGAGTGGCTGAGGTAGGAGGCCACAGTGAGCCATGATCACACCCACTGCATTCCAGCCTGGATAACAGAGTGAGACCTTGTCTCAGAAAAACAAAACAAAGCAAGAAAAAAAAAAAAAGGAAAAAAAAAAGAAAAACAGAAGAATAAAACCTTAGAGATCCAGAGGCTGAAGGAGTTCTAAGACTTCCATTACACTATTAGGCATTGGCCTTTTAGGCTTAGAATATAGTAAAATACATTTAAATTGTCTATTCAGAGTCTTAAGATGGCTACCTAGTAAGTCCAGGAGAGAAGCCATAGAATAAAATCAACCCTGCAGACACATAGATTTTGGACTTCTATCCTTCTCAACTTTGATGAAATAAATTTATGTTTAAGCCACCCATTGTGTGGTGCTTTGTTGTGGCAGCTCTAGCAAAGTAATAATATGCTTCTGTAATTGAAGCAAAATTTCATAATATAGCACTTTTCCTTGCTTTGTTTAGTTGACATTTTCTGGACTCTGACAGGAACATGTAGGTGAGAAGAAGTAATGATCTAAACAGTCAAGTTTGCTTGTAGCCATTGCCAATTTTTGACAATCTCTGTCTTTTGATTTCTGTGTTTAGGCCATTTACATTTAATGTAATTATTGATACACAGAGAGATAAACAGATTTCTTTCATATCATAGGTGTCTGTTTCCTTATTTTCATTCCTCTATTTTCCTCTCCAAACTAGTTTTAATTGCTTAAATATTTTATTATTCCATTTTGATTTATTCCATGAATTTTTGACAATATTTCTTTGTATAACTTGTTTTTAGTACTTGGTGTGGTGATTATGATATACATACTGAACTTTTCACAGTCAACTTAAAGTTAAAATTTCACCACTTCAATTGAAATATAGAAATCTTACCATTATATAGGTCTCATTGCCTTCCTCTATTTATGTTGTAGTTATATGTATTATATCCTCTTATATCTATTTATATGTATTACATAAATATTTTTAAAATAGTAATTTAATGTAATGTTTATACCTTTTTTTTTTTTTCAGTCCATCCTCTTGAGTAGCTGGAACTCTAGGTGCACACCATCATGCCTGGCTAATTTTTGTATTTTTCCATAGAGATGGCGTTTTACCATGTTCCCCAGGCTGATCTGAAACTCCTGGGCTCAAGAAATCCTCCATTGTGGCCTTCCAAAGTGCTGGTATTATAGGTGTGGCCTGTAACTTTTATTTATTTTTATTTTGTTTATTTTTCTTTATGATGATGACGATGATGATGATGATGATGATTTATTTATTTTGTTTTATTTTTTTTTGAGACAGAGTCTTGCTTTGTCATCCAGGCTGGAGGGCTGTGGTAACATGGCTCACTGCAGGCTTGATCTCAAGGCTCAAGCCATCCTCCCACCTTAGCCTCCTGAGCATCTGGGACTACAGCATGTGCCACCACTCCTGGCTAATTTTTGCATTTTTTGTGGAAACACAGTTTCATCATATTACCCCATCTAGTGTCAAACTCCTGAGCTCAAGGTGTCTGCATACCTCAGCCTCCCAAAGTGCTGGGATTACAGACTTGGGCCACTGTTCCTGACCTAAACTTTCGTTTTTAACTGTCACACATATTTTAAGGAGTTTAAGAGAGAAAGGATAATCTATTATAGTTACCCAGGTAGTTAATATTTCTGTTGCTCTCTTTCATTCCTCATGTTCCATGTTTGTTTTGGGGTATCATTTCTCTTCCATTTAAAGAATGTCCTCTAACATTTTTTTAGAGCAGGTTTGCTGGAAACCAATTGTCTTAGTTTTTCTTCCCCTGAGAATGTCTATTTTATCTTCATTCGTGAAGGATATTTTCGATAGTTATAGAATAATGAGTTGACAGTTCTTTCCCTTTAAGACCTAAAAAAAAGCCATTTCTCTTCCTCCTTCCATTTCTTTTTCCTGATGAGAAATCTTCAGTCATTCAAGTTGATATATGTTTGTAATACACCGATGTATTACAAGCATATATTTTCTGGATGTTTTAATGGTATTTTCTTTTTAGCTTTCAGAATCTTAAATATAATGTTTCTGGGTTTGGAGGTTTTGGGGTTTATCTTCTTGGGGTTTTCTGAGCTTCCTGATTCTGTAAGTATATGTCTTTTACCAAATTTGATACATTTTCAGCCATTATTTCTCCAAATATTTTTTTCTTTCTCCTCTCTTTCCGGGACTTTGATGAAACAAATGTTAGGCCTTTTGATACTGTCCTGAGACTCGGAGCCTCAGGTAACTACATGATAGTATCAAAAGGCCTACTTTTTTAAGGACTTGTTTTCTCTTCAAACTGATTTGTTTCTAATGATTTAGCTTTATGTTCACTGACGCTTTCTACTCTCATCTCAAGTCTGTTCTTGAGCCCATCCAATGAATATTTTATTATAATTACTGTATTTTTAAGTTCTAAAATTTCCATTTGGTATAGCTTTTATTTCTTGTCCAATACTTTCTTTCTATTTATTTAGAAAGACTTTGCCCTTATGTTTTTAGGCATGGTTATAATAACTGATTTTAAGTCTTTGTACATTGTACAGAAATTTCAAGGTCTGACACCTCAGGATTGGTGTTTGCTTATTTGTCTTTTATTTTCCAAGGTAACGTTTTTCCTGTTTCTTTCTATGTTGAGTAACTTTTTAATCTTTTCTGGACATTTGCATATCATGAAATTCTAGCTGCCAGTTATATCTTAAGGGGAATACTGTTCTTCTTAGCTTTAGTGGTCACTCAACCTGGTTAGGTCATTTTGCAAGTTGGACCCACCTGTGGCCTGTGATTCCAATACCAATATGGTTTTCAAAGTCTACTCAGTAGTACTATTTGGATTTGTCCATTATGTGTACCACCCAGTGGATAGTGTGGGATCTGTGTAGTAGTCTATGCTATAGTTTACTTCTCAAAGCCTTTGGTATGCTGTTTAAGGTCAGATCTATGCACGTTTAGCTCAAAGGTGAGTGTAGACGTTAATATACAATTTTATGGGATTGCTCTCATGAGATCCCTTCTTTCTGTGATCTCTCTGATATTTTTTGTTTCCATGAGGACCCCCTTTCCAGTCGTCTGAACAGAAAACTGGACTTTTGTTTTCCTGCCCTGTTGTGTACTTCCTTCAGATGTATTTGCATCTGGGGCCATGCGATTGGACGACAGGGAGAGAAAGTTGCAACAGGCATTTGACCTAAGATCTTGAGACCAGATCTATATCCTCTGGTAAAAAGAATGATTCCCTTACCTTAGAATTTTAGGCTGCCCAAATGTCTGTCATGGTTTTTGCTTCTGCCATCCCTGTGGGATTATCTGGGAGTTGGAATTAGAGAGGATAGAAAAGAATATTGGATGTTCTTGCTTCTCTGACCTTTAAGCATCCCCTTTCTGATTCTTGGACCAGAAAGATAAGGCTTCTCTTGGCAGTCTTTGTACATAATCAGTTGCACTTTCAGCTTTTCTGCTGCTTTTGAGTCAAGGCCAGTTGATTATAGCAGAGAGAAAAAAAGCCAGGCCATATTGGAAGAAAAAAGTGCCAGGAAACTTAATCTGGTTTTATGGCACTTTAGATTCTAATCTTCTTCCTTGGTTCTTCTGCTATCGTTTATTTTTCCAGTCTTCAGATAGCTGCTCAATGCATTCTACACAAGGATTGTTGTTGGATTTAGTGGGAGAGACAAAGTATACTATAGCTACCATTTTGCACAGAACCAGACCCTCAGGTTGTTATTTTTAAGGTATGAATGTGTGAAACTCAGTCTAACTTGATTTTCAGTTCAGAGAAGGAAAATATCAGGGAATTGGTTCCCAAATGTATACTCAAAATTTTTTCCCATTTTACTGGGTGCATATTTGCTATACCAATCAATATTAATAATAAAGATTATTATGCGGAAATGGTTCATGTAAGACAAAATCTCTATACATAACTTACAAAATGTCTGTGTTCTAAGGATTTAGAAAGAAGTTTTGCCTTTTTGATATCTACATACTTCATTTCTGCCCCTCTTTGTGCTGTGAAGGAGAATAGAAAGTTCAGTGTTCAAAATTTCTTTGGGGTTCCCTCTCTTGGCTTTGGGGCCCCCTCCCTGTCTCCATACAGGGAAGCCTCTTCTTTCTTTCTTCCCCCTTCTTTCGTGCCTATTAAATTTTCCACTACTTAAAACCAAACAAACAAAAACAAAAAACAAAACAACAAAAAAACCCAACAACAACAACAACAACAAAACAAAATTTCTTTGTGGATGTGGGAAGGAGTGTTATACTGGTTTGCATCATAGATTTATCTTTCAATATAGTTGCTCTTAGGGCCTGGAATGTAGTAGGTATTCTGTAATAATTTGTTGAATGGATGAATCAGGGATTATTCTTGAAGTAACATTGTCTTACCTTGCAGATATTGCTATCACCTCTCAGTAGTTCACATTCTACCTTGTGGGATAAATGCACAATAACCTCTTTTATATGCTGTTGAATGTGTGTTGGAGAATCTCTTTTCCTTAATGGGTATAAGGATGACCACTATATCGTTTAGGATTAGGTTTTGTTACATATAACAAAAAAGCAAAATAAAAGTGAGTTAACTACGATATAGCTTAATTATGATAAACTGTTTGGTGGGTCCACAAAGTCATCAGGAACATAGGCTTCTCTCTTGCTGCTCTGTCATCTTCAGGATCACTTCATGGTCCTAACTGAGTATGTAGGTCTAAAGATACCATCTACAGGCTGGGTGCAGTGGCTCATGCCTGTAATTCAAACACTTTGGGAGGCTGAGGTGGGTGGATCACTTGAGGTCAGGAGTTCGAGGCCAGCCTGGCCAACAGGGTGAAATTCCATCTCTAATAAAAATATAAAAATTAGCCGGGCATCGCAGTGGGAGCCTGTAGTCTCAGCTACTTGGGAGGCTGAGAGAGGAGAATCGCTTGAACCCAGGAGGTGAAGGTTGCAGTGAACCAAGATCATACCACTGCACTCCAGCCTGGGTGACAGTGCAAGGCTCAATCTCAAAAGAAAAAAAAAAAAAAAATACCACCTACACATTCCAAGATGGCTGCTGGAAGAAATGAGAGAATTACAAGAAGGCCTACTTTTCAGTGGAGTCCCCTCTTTTAAAGTAGCCTTCCCCACATTTCACATGATACTTCCACTTAGGTCTCGTTGTTCAGAACTCTGTCATATGGCCACATATAACTACAGGGGAGTCAGGAAATGTCTATTTAATGCATTGCAACCCCAAATAATATTAGGATTCTGTTCCTGGGAAGGAAAAGGGAAATAGATGTTGTGGTAGGCAATTGGTAGTCTCTACCATAGTCAAAGCTGCCAGAAGCAAAAGCATTGAGATTTAATAAATGTAAATATTAAATATGAATGTAAGATTCTTGGAAATTGAGGTGAATGGTTCTTAATATTTTAAAAATAGTCATAGATTAATTTTCTAAAAATAAGAAGATATAATAATATGAAAAGTATGTCTGCCACTTCTGTGTCTGGGCTAGCTGGTTCCCCTTCCTAGAGGCAACCACTGTTGCCAGTGACCAGTGTTTTCATTATATACTACAGATAATGTATGAAGTATTTTTTGAAGTTAATTTTCGTAAGTTAAAATGTTATTGATACAGGGCATGAATCAGATATGCCCTTAGTGTGGTAGATAGGAGATAATGTTATAAAGAAAAATGTTCAGGTGGAAGTATATATGTGAATTTTATAGAGACACCAAAAACAGATTAAGAATCATGATATCAGGTTGAACCGTCTATGATTTGCCTGGTAGTCTGAAACTAGTTCTAAAGCATTGTTATACTCACCACCTTTTGTTTATTTTTTTAAATCTGAGCTAGCCTTAGTATGTGGATTCCTTAATATGGTGAGTGATAAACATGCGGGTTGACTATTGCTAAACTCACAACATTTTTATGAAATGGAATAACTAGTCAGGAAAGGTGCTGGGGCTTCCCATTACTCTTAGGATAATGTTTGAAACTTCTTACCTGGTTAACTAGGACTTGCCCACTCAGGTTCGTACCGTCTTTCCAGTGCTCATCTTTTATTATTTTCTCACGGTTGGGGCAGTTTCCTTCCCTATGCTTTCCCTGAGAAGCCAAGCTTTTCTGCAATAGGCGTTATGTCCATGCTATTTCTTCTCTGCCTACCCCCAACTTCTCACCTGGTCAACTGCTACTCTTTCTAGTCATGCTTCAGATTGCATTTTGACATTACTCTTCAGTGAACTATTCTTTTTTAACTGCCCAAATTAAGTTTTTCCTTTTCTTTTCCCTGTACTTATCATAATTGTTATAGTTATTTGTGTAGCTTTTCATATAATATCCTGTTAAGCTCTTTATATCATAAGCCTAATGAGACTATGGACCATACCTGACAAAACGCTGTTCCATTGGGGTAGTTCCTATATACATTGTAAACATTCACTCAATGATATCTGTGAGTGTGATGATTAATTTTCTCTGTCAACTTACTTAAGCCATGGGGTGCACAGACATTTGTTTAAACATTACTCTTGTAACTCTTGTAATGTCAGTGAGAGTGTTTCTAGATAAGATGAGCATTTGAATTGAGTAAAGCAGATTGCCCTTCCTAATGTGGGTGGGCCTCATCCAATCAGTTAAAGGACAAAAAGGCTGAGTAAGAGGGAACTTCTCCTGCCTGACTGTCCTGAAGCTGGGACGTGAATTTTTTCCTGCCCTTGGACTCAAACTAAAATGTGGGCTCTTCCTGAGTCTTGAACCTCCTGGCTTTCAGATTGGATTTACACCGTTACCATTGGCTCTCTTGGGTCTCTAGCTTGCTGGCAGCAGGTCTTTGGACTTGTCAGCCTCCATAATCATGTGAGCCAACTACAATATTTCTCTCATAATAAATCTCTTCATATATATGAAGGTTCAGTTTCTTAGGAAAACTGACCAGTACAGCGAGCTTCACAACCCCCCGTAAAGTAACTGTAAAAGGAGAGAAAAACATCTCCACAGTGGATCTGAAGCAAGAAAGCCATCTTGTGGTGTTTCTGGGAATATCATGTCTGAGGTATATATCCCTTAAGAAACTGAAGTGTAGTCCTCTGCAACAGTTCTTAACATATTTTGTGCCAAAGGCACAAAAGTTGGAAAGTTGATGAAGTCTGTGGACTCCTTAAAGCAATGATTTTAAATAAACAGTATACATAGCATTACAAAGGAAACCATTTGTAATTAAATATAGATATCAAAATATTAACAAATATATCTTACAAATGTGTATTGTAAGATATATTCCTCTTTATTGAAGACTTATACAGCAAGATATATATTTAAATATGGGCAATTTAAAGTTTTATTTTTTAAAGGGATCAATATCAAGGTTGTCTACATGAGTAGCCTGTGTGCCTGTTCATGTTATTTAAAAAAGTTGGACCTGGTGTGGTGGCTCAAGCCTGTAATCCCAGCACTTTGGGAGGGTAAGGTGGGTGGATCATGAGGTCAAGAGATCGAGACTGTCCTGGCTAACATGGTGAAACCCCGTCTCTACTAAAAATACAAAAATTAGCTGGGCATGGTGGCATGCGCCTATAGTCCCAGCTACTTGGGAGGCTGAGGGAGGAGAACAGCTTGAACCTGGGTGTTGGAGGTTGCAGTGAGCTGAGATCACGCGACTTCACTCTAGCGTGGGCGACAAAGTGAGACTCCATCTCAAAAACAAAACAAAACAAAACAAAACAGTTGGCTAGGTACAGTGGCTCATGCCTATAATCCCAGCGCTTTGGGACACCAAGGGAGGAAGATTGCTTGAGGACAGAGGACAGGAATTTGAGATCAATCAGGGCAACATAGTGAGACCCTGTCTCAAAAAAAAAAAAAAAATTTCCAGATATGGTGGTGTATGTGTACAGTCCCAGCTACTCAAGAAACTAAGACAAGAGGATTGCTTGAGCCCAGGAATTCGAGGCTGCAGTGAGCTATGATTATACTACCGCACTCTATCCTGGGCAACAGACTGTCTCTAAACAAAGCAAAACAAAACAAACCTTATTGCAGATCTAAAGCTGCAGAAATTTCAAAGTAATGAAGAACATGAATGTTATTTCCAGATACATGCCACAGATGTAACATGACATAAAAATAATTGTTATTTCTATTGAAAAGACAAAGAAACTGCTATTTTTTATTTTTTGAGACAGGTCTCACTCTGTTACCCAGCCTGGAGTGCAGTGGCATGATCCTGGCTCACTGCAGCTTTGACTTCCTGGGCAAAAGACATCCTACCACCTCCGCCTCCCAAGTAGCTGGGACTACAGGTGCATGCCACCACACCCAGCTAATTTTTTTCTTTTTTTTTTTTTGTAGAGATGGGGATCTCACTATGTTGCCCAGGCTGGTCTTGAACTCCTGAGCTGAAGCAATCCTCCCACCCTGGCCTCCCAAACTGTTGGGATTAGAGGCATGAGTCTCTGTGCCTGGCCAGGAACTACTGTTAATGTGTGTCTTGCTTATTTCATTTAAAATGGAAGGAAATACTAAATCTCATGGAGTTTATGAAAAAGATGTCCAAGTTCAGGCCTCATTAATTACTCATCTGTGCCTTGAGATTCTGTGATTAGGTCTGTGAACCTTAAGTTAAAAGCCTCTGATAGGGAGCTAAATTGGTTCTTCACCAAAAGCAATGACCTTGGTCTCTGAAAACTGATTCTTAAACTCAGAAGCTTTCACAATACTGGAATGTGAAGAATAAAAGTCAGTATTCACTTAGCATGTGCATATTAGTGACTCTATTTTAAAACTTAATAACATAAACATTTATATAACACTTTATAATTTATATAGGATGCAAAAACACCTGGTCTCATTTTTTCTTCCCAACAACCCAGTGAAACACACATAACATGTACTATGTGTTCAATAAATAGTTGATTAGCTTTATTTAGCAGATGCAATAATTGAGGCAAATCTCCATTTAACCCTTAATACCGTAAATATTTGCTCAAAATCAAGCGTTAAGTCATATATACTTGTGACTCAAACTTGACAAATGCTATGCCCTTTAGTCTTATGTTGCTATTCAGTCATATTTGTTGGTGAAGTGTGCATCTAAATTTCTAGTGTATGGATTATCACAATCTGTTAAATACCAAAAATGTACTGAATAGCTGCCTACAACAAATAATTGTCTGTCCTAAACTGTCACTAGTGTCAAGATTGAGAAACCTGGTCAAGATGAAAGTACTTTAAAAAATCCCCATAAACTCTGGCACTTATGCTGATATGTAGATACATATTTTGGTCAAACCAAAGTTGATCTTGAATGCCTGGTTTAAAGTCAATGAAAAAACTTGTTAATAGTGGATTAGTTTAATTAAATGATTTCCTAACGTATGTGTGGAAAGCTTAATTATTATTTGGGAGATTTTAAAATCATGAGCACTCTTTGTACTCTTGCATAAATAAATCTTTGTTTGAAATTTGAATTCAATGATTTGGTTATTCAAAATAGAACTACACATAACTGAACCACAGAGTACTGGAAATTTGTTTCACATTAATATATTTATGCATCCATTTGTTTATTTAAAATGTATTAAGGCCCTGCTCCATCCCGACATTGTACTAGTGCTGTCATACAAATATGAATAGTATATTGCCTGTCTTCCAGACCTGGGTAAAACAGCAGGTAAGCAGAAACAATGAAGTATGGGAAATTCTATGATAGAATTATCCCTTGAAGGAGATCATTATTCAGGGATAGGCAAGGGACACAGGAAGAAACAGACATTTGCAACTTCATGTGTAAATTAATTGGTAATTAAATGTGTTGGAATTGCTGTCTAATGCTCATAGTCTGCAGATTCTTCCATTAGCTTGAAGAGTTAAGAAATCAAGACACAATAGAGGATTATTTTATAATTCTGATCTTTCTGGTTCACTATATGAGTAATCACTATACACACTGTCATAGGCATAGAGGATTTTGTCACATGTATAAGATTTTTTAAAATAGTGTAAAGGTACATATGATAACTAGAAACTCTACTGGCAACCAGTGGGTTTTTTTGATTATTCATACATGTTTCAATTGAAGATCTTAAATTTTGATTTTTCATCATTTGTGTACATTGCTAGTTTCAGTTATTTACTGAAAAGTCTCAATCTGCTTATTTAACAGATACTTTTCTCTATTGATTTAGTAACTGTGAAATTTGCCTTACAACTTCTCATGATAAAATAGCACTCTATCTTGCTGAAAAGCTTTTGAAACTTTTCAAATGATTTCAGTGATTTCAAGAAATATATTTGGGAAAATTTAGTGTTGATGTTGATGGCTAACAATTTTTCAGCCTTAGAAAGAATCTATAATGATCAGTAATAAGACTTTTAAGTGAAAATACTTAAACCTCTCATCCAATGTTTTAAAATCCATTTGCTCTCTTAGGTACAGGTGTTCTTTCCTTTTAAAAAAAAAAATTTAAGCAAACATGTCACTTAAATCACAAAATTGTAACACTTGCTTATATCCTATATTCATACCTCAATGAAATAATTTGGGGGTACTGTTAAGTGATATTTTGCTGTAAATTTTAGGGTATCAAAGGCCAAGACTTAGCTGAATGTATTTTAGGTATATTGTCATAATCATTACCAGGTTAAAATTACTTTATATAAGACATGAGTAAAAATTAATTGCTATGCAATGAAACCAAATGATCTTTTTTGTAAAGAAGCTGTGTTTAATATATTGTTGGTCTTGAATAATTGGTTTTCTATCCTTTACAGAAGATAATAGTGAAGAATTAATTTGTATAGTTAAATGCATTCAAAGTAATTATTTTTATATGATTATTTTCTGATATAAACTTTACCTTATAAATACATATGTCATCTGGCTGATTTTTTGGGGGAAAAATGAGGTTGGATGCCATCAGGAAAATTATTTTTTTTAGTTTAATTTTTTCTTTTTTTCAAGACGGGGTCTAGCTCTGTCATCCAGGCTGGAGTGCAATGGTGTGATCTCAGCTTACTGCAACCTCAACCTCCCAGGATCAAACGATCTTCCCACCTCAGCCTCTTTTTCTTTCTTTTTTTTTTTTTTATTATACCTTAAATTCTAGGGTACATGTGCACAATGTGCAGGTTTGTTACATATGCATACATGTGCCATGTTGGTGTGCTGCACCCATTAACTCATCATTTACATTAGGTATATCTCCTAATGCTATTCCTCCCCCAACCCCCCGCCCCACAATAGGCCCCGGTGGGTGATGTTCCCCTTCCTGTGTCCAAGTGATCTCATTGTTCAATTCCCACCTATGAGTGAGAACATGCAGTGCTTGGTTTTCTGATCTTGTGATAGTTTGCTGAGAATGATGGTTTTCAGCTGCATCCATGTCCCCACAAAGGACATGAACTCATCCTTTTTTATGGCTGCATAGTATTCCATGGTGTATATGTGCCACATTTTCTTAATCCAGTTTGTCACTGATGGACATTTGGGTTGATTCCAAGTCTTTGCTATTGTGAATAGTGCCGCAGTAAACATACGTGTGCATGTGTCTTTATAGCGGCATGATT
>NW_016807519.1:345377-364131 GCF_001698545.2 Rhinopithecus bieti | reverse complement strand
TTTCTGCCGAGAGATCTGCTGTTAGTCTGATGGGCTTCCCTTTGTGGGTAACCCGACCTTTCTCTCTGGCTGCCCTTAACATTTTTTCCTTCATTTCAACTTTGGTGAATCTGACAATTATGTGTCTTGGAGTTGCTCTTCTCGAGGAGTATCTTTGTGGCATTCTCTGTATTTCCTGAATTTGAATGTTGGCCTGTCTTGCTAGGTTGGGAGGTTCTCTTGGATAATATCCTGCAGTGTGTTTTCCAACTTGGTTCCATTTTCCCTGTCACTTTCAGGCACACCAATCAGACATAGATTTTGTCTTTTCACATAATTCCATATTTCTTGGAGGCTTTGTTCATTTCTTTTTACTCTTTTTTCTCTATACTTCTCTTCTTGCTCCATTTCATTCATTTGATCTTCAATCACTGATAGTCTTTCTTCCAGTTGATTGAGTTGGTTACTGAAGCTTGTGCATTTGTCGCATAGTTCTCGTGTCATGGTTTTCATCTGTATCAGTTCGTTTATGGACTTCTCTGCATTGGTTATTCTAGTTATCCATTCATCCATTCTTTTTTCAAGGTTTTTAGCTTCTTTGTGCTGGGTATGTAGTTCCTGCTTTAGCTCTGAGAAGTTTGATCGACTGAAGCCTTCTTCTCTCAACTTGTCAAAGTCATTCTCCGTCCAGCTTTGTTCCGTTGCTGGCGATGAGCTGCGTTCCTTTGCAGGGGGAGATGCGCTCTGATTTTTTGAATTTCCAGCTTTTCAGCACTGCTTTTTCCCCATCTTTGTGGTTTTATCTGCCTTTGATCTTTGATGATGGTGACATACTGATGGGGTTTTGTTGTGGGTATCCTTTCTGTTTGTTCATTTTCCTTCTGACAGTCAGGACCCTCAGCTGCAGGTCTGTTGGAGTTTGCTTGAGGTCCACTCCAGACCCTGTTTGCCTGGGTGTCAGCAGCAGAGACTGCAGAAGATAGAATATTGCTGAACAGTAAGTGTTGCTGTCTGATTCTTGCTCTGGAAACTTTGCCTCAGAGGTGTACCCAGCCGTGCGAGGTGTGAGGTGTCAGTCTTCACCTAGTGGGGGATGTCTCCCAGTTAGGCTACTCAAAGATCAGGGACCCACTTGAGCAGGCAGTCTGTCCATTCTCAGATCTCAACCTCCATGCTGGGAGAACCACTGCTGTCTTCAAAGCTGTCAGACAGGGACATTTACGTCTGCAGAGGTTTCTGCAGTTTTTTGTTTAGCTATGCCCTGTCCCCAGAGGTGGAGTCTACAGAGGCAGGCAGGCCTCCTTGAGCTGTGGTGGGCTCCACCCAGTTCAAACTTCCCTGTGGCTTTGTTTACCTACTTAATCCTCAGCAATGGTGGGGGCCTCTCCCCCGCCTCGCTGCCACCTTGCAGTTAGATCTCAGACTGCTGTGCTAGCAATGAGGGAGGCTCTGTGGGTGTGGAACCCTCTGGGCCAGGCATGGGATATAATCTCCTGGTGTGCTGTTTGCTAAGACCCTTGGAAAAGTGCAGTATTAGGGTGGGAGTTACCTCATTTTCCAGGTGTTGTGTGTCTCAGTTTCCCTTAGCTAGGAAAAGGAATTCCCTTCCCCCTTGTGCTTCCCACGTGAGACAATGCCTTGCCCTGCTTCAGCTCTCGCTGATTGGGCTGCACCCACTGACCAGCACTGACTGTCCGACATGCCTCAGTGAGATGAACCCAGTACCTCAGTTGAAAATGCAGAAATCACCCGTCTTCTGTGTCGCTCATGCCGGGAGCTGGAGGCTGGAGCTATTCCTATTCAGCCATCTTGGGAGCCCCCCTCCACCTCAGCCTCTTGAGTAGCTGGGACCACAGGCATACACCACCACACCTGGCTAATTTATTTTTATTTTTTTGTGGAGGTAGTATCTTCCTGTGTGGCCCAGGCTGGACTTGCCCTCCTGGGCTCAAGTCATCATTCTGCTTTACCCTCCCAATGTACTGGGATTACAGGTGTGTGGCATCATGCCCAGCCAATTCTAGAAATTATCTATATTGTCAATTAGAATTTAAAAATAAACATTTCCAAAGAACAATTTTTGACCCTGTAGAAACCTTGGAGGAAAGAACCCTTCAAGAATGTGTTCAGGACAAATTAGTATCGCTTCTCTTAATGTGGATGTAAAATATGCACATAAACTATGTTAATAAATTGAAAATGTGAACCTTAAAACAAGCTCAATTTTATCTCTATTTCAGAATAATAAATAATAAAAATATAAAGGATCCTTTTCCTGTACTCTTTATATATAAATAATTTGTCCCCAAATTAGCATTAAAATTAATTCTAAAACTTTGTTGATATGAAGAAATAATTTTAAGATAGATCTACCATATTGTTTGCAAAGTCACATTAATAAAATATCTATAATTCATTTGAAATAAAAAATTAAGAAAAATTTTCATAAAGGATTTAAAGACAATCATATTAAAGAATATTTTAGGTTGGATGTGTGAGCCACTGTGCGTGGCCTAAAATATTCTTTGCTTTATTTGATTGTGTAGTAATCCTAGGACTTTGGGAGGCCAAGGCAGACAGATCGCTTGAGCTCAGGAGTTCGAGACTAGTCTGGAGCAACATGGTGAAACCCAGTCTCTACCAAAAAATACAAAAACAATTAGCTGAGCATGTTGGTATATGCCTATTGTCTTGGCTACTTGGGAGACTGAGCAGGAGGACCACTTGAGCCTGGGTGGTGGAATATGAAATATATCAATAATTTGCTAAACAATTTTTTGTCATTGTAATTATATTTCTTTTTAAGTAAAGAGAATATTAGTTACTGAATTGACTCTATAGAGCCTAATAAAATTCAATATAATGAAATTTACTTTTTGATGTACAGTTCTATTAGTTTTGACAAATATACAATGTTGTTTCACCGGCACCACAAAAAGGAATGGTTCTATCACTGAAAACATTTTTTTTTTTTTGCCTCCTATTTGAAGTCAACCCCTTTTTTCCACTCCCAGTCCCTGGCAACTACTCATCTTTTTCTACCCATATAATTTTGCTTTTTCAGAATGTCATATAAATGGAATCATGCAGTATGTACCCTTCTGAGTCTGGCTTCTTTCACTTAACATAATGCATTTAAGATTCATCTATATTTTGTGTATCAATAGTTTGTTTCTTTTACTGTTGGGTAATATTTTAGTGTATGGATATACCTTAGTTTTATCCATTTACCAGTTGAAGGACTTTTGTTGTTTCAAAATATTTGCAATTATTACTTTCCATTTGCTTCTCTACCATTTTTAACCTTCCTTATTCACTTTTCTGCCTTGTGTTCTCTGAAATGTACTGTAACAAGTATAATTAATTAATCATTAGTTAGTTAATCCAACACATTTTTGTTGATTGCCTGTGAAGTGCCACACAGGTATTATTCTAGACACTAGGGATTACACCAGTTACACAGAACACACAAACCATCTCTGCCATAATATAATCATAGCCTCAAACATTTAAATTATAAGTTCTGTTACCATAATGAATTTTCATACATGTATAGATTAACTGTCTTAAAGATCTTTGTGAATAAGATAAAGATTTCCTTTTTTTTTTTTTCTTTGCAGTTCAGCTTGATTTAGTAATTTTTCAGGGAAAAAAGAAAGTCGTTCATTGGAAATATTAAGGATCGTTAGTGCAGAATACATACTATATTTGTTCTGTTTTTATGAAAATAGTTTCTGATAAATTACTCAGGACAAAGTTTCTTTCTCAGTTATGCTTGCTCCCTGCAAATATCGTTTCTAATACAAGTCCTTTGTCATGTCAGGAATTTTCTTTTCATTTCTGCTTGATAGTCTCGGTTTTCTCAAGAAGATATACATAAATTAATTAGCACAGTCCAGACGAACAGTTGTCCTGTTTGCTGCCCTCAGCAGTGAAACAACGTACCATTCTGCTGTCTAGGGATCTAGTCCAAAGGTTTTATAAGGAATAGGGACAGGAAAGAAAAGACAAAAAGGAGAAAAACCAGGGTCAAACTTAGCATATATGAGGATGCCTTTAGAGAATTAGATGTACAGGTGGTTTGGAAACCTAATATATATATATTAGGTGTGTGTGTATATATATATATATATATATATATATATATATATATATATATAGTGTGTATATATATTAGGTATATATATATATTAGGTATATATATACACACATGTATATAGACGTCTAGTATTTTCAACTACATGAAAGACTTGATAGAAATCAAATGAAAGTTAGAACTTGCATGTATAATTTGAGTTAATTATCCTTTGTTGGATAGGCCCTGCAGGATAATGCTAAGGTAAAAATTCTTCGAAATATTTTACTTCAAACTTTAGACATGACTGACCTGCCTATAAATTTCTACAAAATAGATCTCTAATGAATATGTCGCCCAGGCTAGAGTGCGGTGGCAGGATCTCAGCTCACTGCAAGCTCCGCCTCCCAGGTTCACGCCATTCTCCTGCCTCCGCCTCCCAAGTAGCTGGGACTACAGGCGCCCGCCTCGTCGCCCGGCTAGTTTTTTGTATTCTTTAGTAGAGACGGGGTTTCACCGTATTAGCCAGGATGGTCTCGATCTCGTGACCTTGTGATCCGCCCGTCTCGGCCTCCCAAAGTGCTGGGATTACAGGCTTGAGCCACCGCGCCCGGCCTGTTGATGTTCTTTTAACTTATAAAGGGTTAAAAGGGATAGAATGTCTATCACCAATCATAGGACTAGTTTTTTTTTTTTTTTTTTTAATTTTTTTTTTTTTTTTTTTTGAGACAGAGTCTTGTTCTGTCATCCAGGCTGGAGTGCAGTGCTGCTATCTTAGCTCACTGCAATCTCTGCTTCCCAGGTTCAAGCAATTCTTCTGCCCCATCCTCCCAAGTAGTTGGGACTACAGGTGCATGTCACCATGCCCGGCTAATTTTTGTAATTTTAGTAGAGATGGGGTTTCACCATATTGGCCAGGCTGGTCTCAAACTCCCACCTGCCCTGGCCTCCCAAAGTGCTGGGATTACATGTGTAAGCCACCGCGACTGGCCCATAGGACTGTTTTTCTCCCCAATCCTAGGACTTTAACTTGGTCCAGTTCCCTAAATTTCTAAGCCCTAGGTTTTGTTGCTGTTGTTTTTAAAAGAATTGAATTAGCACTTTAGTATGTCTTAGAAAATTTGGCTAACAGTGTTTTGGAGTTTGTAGTTACTAAACATCAAAGAATATAAAAAGATTTCTAGATGACATTATTATTTACATGGCATAAGATATGGAGAATTGTTAGATTTAGGAATCAGTTTCAGAACAGACCATTGGAAAATTTATGTGAAAAGACTGGCTAACTATAGCAATAAATGTTAAGTGCCATTATTCAGGGAATGAAAGAGCATATGTTAGTACTTCTCACAAGACTTATCAAAATATTATATTTTGATTATTATGTTTTTGGGCAGATTTTCAAGGCATAACACTCAGAAGTTTACTGCTTCTTCACATATATTTGTATATTTTTGAGACTTTAGCCAGCTTTCCTTCCCCTTTTCATTTTCTAGTTAGATAAAATCTGAGTTTTCTCTTCTTTCTTTTCAAATGTATTACTGTCCATAGTTTTATCTCCTTCCAAGGAGTTATTTCATGACATTTTGACTTAAATGTTGTCTTCCCAGTTATATATTTAACAAGTGAAGTTTGTCTTCCATTTTATAAATTACTTTTTCATACAAATATCTCTTGTTGCTTTGAATTTTGAAAGTAATTTGATCAGAATGAATGTGCTAATCAGGTTTTTGAGCAGCAATGTAATAGATTTAAAAAATTTTAATGTCTCAAAATTTGAATATTTGACATTTTCTATGAATTCTAAATTTTCTATAATACATTCTAATGAATTATAAATATTCTATTGACTATGTTAAAATTTTATGTGCAACAAATTACTGAGTTCTAATTATGTCAGGCACTGTTGTAAGCACTAGGGAGAAAGCAGTGAAGAAAACAAAATTCTGTGGCCCTGTGAAGTTTTCATTCTGTTGTGGGGATGTGAACCATAAGTAAAAAAGTAAATGGCAAGCAAAGAGTTTAGGCAATACCACAAATGTCTCCTGGTGCCAGCTGGAACTGCTGGGCAAAGGACTGACAGATTGTACCGTCTGCCATTTAGGTCCAAGAGAGGGTGATTGGTTCAGACAGTTGAACAAGCTGGATTTTCCTCTTGGAAAGGGACCATTCTGCTCCTGTCCACACATATTGAAACTTCAGAGGATGCCCAACTGTAACAGCGGGGGCGTTTGCAGCTATGAGAATGGCTGCTAATGAAAAATATCTTGCAACTAGACACCAGCTGTGGTGATAGCACTTAGAGACCTTATGAGAATTGAAGGTTGTACACTGCTTCTTGCACTGAAGATTCTGGAGCTATTGGTCCCAGCTAGCTCTTGCAGTTATTTCAGAGAGCTCTATCATGGCATCATTCAGTGGATTAATTTGTCTCTCTTCAGTCTGGCCCTCAACCCAGGAGGCTAATTAAACACAAACCTTTCCATCAGTGACATGAATTAATGGGTATACCTGTATGAAAAATTAGAAGAAAGAGAGGAATTATTCATTCATTGACCTCTTTCACAAACTTCCTGGGGTTGGACATGTTTATTCCTAATCAATGAAAGTTTGTCATCTCCCTGTGGGATGAACCAAATTGTCTCTCCTTTCTCCTAAGTAATACATTTTGTAAGTACTCAAGAGTCACTATTCTGTCATTCCAAGAAGCTTTCAGGGACAGAGGAATCATTGTAGAATCACTCAGTGCAAAGTTAGTGAACACATTCTTACCCATCCAGGTTGATTAGAGATAGCAGTAGTCACAATGAGCAAAACCAACTATCTTAGTCCATTCAGGCTGCCGTAATGGAATACCATGTACTGGGTGGCTTATGAGCAAAATAAATTTATTTTTCCCAGCTCTGGAGGCTGGGAAGTTCAACATCAAGGTACTGCAAATTTGGTGTCTGGTGAGGGGTCTGCTTCCTGATTTGTAGACAGTGGTCTTCTTGCTGTGTCCTCGCATGGCAGAAGGGGTGAAAAGCTCTCTGAGGTTCCTTTTGTAAGGGTAATAATCCTATTCTTGAGGGGTCGGCTCTAATCACCTCCCAAAGACCCTTCTTCCTAAAGCTATCGCCTTGGGGGTGAGGATTTCAATGTGAATTTTGGGGGACACAAATGTTCACACCATAACACCAACTATCATATCATATTGGTGTGCTTTTACTGAACCCAGAGGAACAGCAGTCATAGTCTAGATAAAGAAGTCTCTTGGGCTTCAGTGTCTCCAATTGAAGGCCTCTCCAGAGGGACTTCTTATCCTAATCTACCAGATCACTTTCTTAATGACTATGGTAGCTGCTCTGATATTACTTTGTCTTGTATTATATGCCAGCACATATCTTAGGTCCATTGTGGTTTATGCATCAACGCATAATTTCTATTTAGTTTTCATGTTTTTGAGCTTCATAGTTTGTTATTATCATTTGTTTTATACAATCAATGTTCATGTAAACAGATAACATAGGTATAATAATAGGGTTGTAATGGATATACTGAGGCTTTAGAGAGGAGGAAGCATTTGAGGTAAGGCATGAAGGGCAGAGAAACAGGGAAGAATATCTTGACCATGTGCCATGGAAGAATAAAAGGGTGTGGTATGTATGGGCAATAGTGAGAAGTTTTGTATGCCTAGGAGTGCATAAGAATCAAAGGCTACAACTTGGGAGAGGAGTGTTGAAACAGGTAACTCAGAATCATATAAGGCATTTCCTGAACTATTTTAAAGGTGGAATCACAGGAGGTCACAGGTGTCTTACTCACATTGATAATTTTAAAATCTCTTCTAATAATAATCTCTTCTCTTTTTATTTTTAGATTTACTGACATTAGTAATAATGATTATATCTTCTTTCATTTTTGTGTCTTTAAGTAGTTTCCTTCCATTCATCATCTGATTTTATCTTAATGATATCTGAGTGGCACAGCTCTGAAATATTATAGTATTCTAATTTCTACAGATAGGGAAACTGAGATATGGAGAGCTTACATGGTTTACTCACAGCCACATGGCCATGCTTCCAGTGATGCAGACTTCTGATTTTTAATTGCATATACTTGTCGGGTTTTATATGTATTCTTTTTGTCTACTTTCCTCTCAAATGCTATTGTGTGTGTGTTTTTTTTCTCTATAGGACTTGGCCTTTACCCTGGAAGAGAGACAGCAATTGAACATTCATGGATTGTTGCCACCTTCCTTCATCAGTCAGGAGATCCAGGTTCTTAGAGTAGTAAAAAATTTTGAGCGTCTGAACTCTGACTTTGACAGGTAACACATTGCTGAAGGTGGTTTTTATATTTCTCTTATACAGTTGCCTAGTTTATTTTTTATTGGGTGAGAAAATGAAAACATTTAATGATTTGGAAAGGGTAGCCAACTTTGAGGACAATTTGCCTGTAAACAATGATGTTTTTTAAAAATTTACTCTCTCTAGGAACATTTGAATGAAATAAAAATTTGCTTTGTAAACTGTATGCTCAGACAGACCATGTTTATCATATGATACCATAAAAGTAAATGATCAGGAAATGCCATCCTAAATGGAACAAAACAGATTAGAGTGACTTTTAGTCAAACTTTACGTATATTGTAGGTGAAAGCACACTTTTCCAGCCTCCAGTCTTTGTTCCAACACGGTTGCAAGTTTAGGTCACTTACTTTGTGTAGTGTATTCAGTTTCTGTATTTGCACAAAGATAAAGATAATATTTTTCCCTACCATTGGGATTAGATAACCTTAGATTGAAATTCTGGCTTTATCTCACTAGCAGTAGATCCTTGAGCAAACCACTGCAGGCCCTGCCATGGTGACTGTAACTGCTTTGCTGTATGCTTTTGACTCCACTCTTTCTTACTAAGGTACTAAGCCTTTGTAGACCTTAGTTTTTTTTTCATCAATGGATTAGAGAGAACAATAGCTATTTGAAAACATTGTTGTGAGGGTTAAAAGAGGTAGCCAACTCAATGTCAAATAAGTATTGGTATTAACCAGGGTTCTTCGAAGAAACAGAGCTGATAGGATGTGTGTGTATGTGTGTGTGTGTAAATGAAAATGTAAATACAAATGGATAGAGAGAGAGAGAAAGAAGGAGAGGGAGAAGGCTTGTTAAATCCAAAATCTTCAGTTAGGTTGTCAGGCCAAAGACTGAAGGAAGAGTTGCAGTTGAGTCCAAAGGCAGTGTGCTGGCAAAATTTATTTTTGCTGGACAGGAGGTCTGTCTGTGCTATTAAGGCCCTCAGCCATTTGGAAGAGGCCCACCTGCATTTTGGAGGGTAATCTGATTTATTTAAGTCCACCAATTTAGATGTTAATCTCATCCAAAAACACCTGTGCAGAAACATCCAGAATAGTGTTTGACCAAATGTTGATACACCATGTTTGTTATGGACCAAATGCTTGTGTCCCCTTGCAAATTCATATGTTGAAATCTAATCCCTAGTGTGATGTTATTTGGAAGTGAGGACTTTGGACAATGATTAGGTCATAAAAATGGCACCCTCATGAAATGGGATTAGTACTCTAAAAAGAAGAGGCCAGAGTACCAACCAAAAAAGCCCAGGATCAGATGGATTCATAGCTGAATTCTACCAGAAATATAAGCAGGAGCTGGTACCATTCATTCTGAAACTGTTCAAAACAATCGAAAAGGAGGGACTCCTCCCTAACTCATTTTATGAAGCCAGCATCATCCTGATACCAAAACTGGGAAGAGACACAACAAAAAAGAAAACTTCAGGCCAGTATCCCTGATGAACGTCTATGTGAAAATCCTCAATAAAATACTTGCAAACCGAAACCAGCAGCACATCAAAAAACTTATCTACCAAAATCAAGTCAGCTTCATCCCTGGGATCCAAGGCTGGTTCAACATATGCAAGTCAGTAAACGTAGTCCATCACATGAACGGAACCAATGACAAAACTCACATGATTATTTCAATAGATGCAGAAAAGGCCTTTGATAAAATTAAACATCCCTTCATGTTAAAAACTCTCAATAAACTAGGTACTGATGAAACACATCTCAAAATAATTAAGAGCTGTTTATGACAGACCCACAGCCAATATCATACTGAGTGGGCAAAAGCTGAAAGCATTCCTTTTGAAAACCAGTGTAAGGCAAGGATGCCCTCTCCATCACTCCTGTTCAACATAGTATTGGAAGTTCTGGCCAGGGCAATCAGGCAAGAGAAAGAAATAAAGTGTATTCAATTAGGAAGAGAGGAAGTCAAATAGTCTCTTTTTGCAGATGACATGATTTTATACTTAGAAAACCCCATCCTCTCAGCCCAAAAACCCCTTGAACTGATAAGCAACTTCAGCAAAGTCTCAGGATACCAAATCAACGTGCAAAAATCACAAGCATTCCTTTACACCAACAATAGACAAGCAGAGAGCTAAATCATGAATGAACTTCCATTCACAATTGCTACAAAGAGAATAAAATACCCAGGAATACAGCTAACAAGGGATGTGAAGGACCTCTTCAAGGAGAACTACAAACTGCTGCTCAAGGAAATGGGAGAACACAAACAAATGGAAGAACATTCCATGCTCGTGGATAGGAAGAATCAATATTGTGAAAATGGCCATACTGCCCAAAGTAATTTATAGATTCAGTGCTATACCCATCAAGCTACCACTGACTTTCTACACAGAATTAGAAAAAACTGCTTCAAATTTCATATGGAACCAAAAAAGAGCCCACATAGCCAAGAAAATTGTAAGCAAACAGAACAAAGCTGGAAGCATCATGCTACCTGACTTCAAACTATACAAGGCAACAGTAAGCAAAACAACATGGTACTGGTACCAAAACAGATATATAGACCAATGGAACAGAACAGAGTCCTCAGAAATAACTCCATATATCTACAGCCATCTGATCTTTGACAAACCTGACAAAAGCAAGAAATGGGGAAAGGATTCCCTATTTAATAAATAGTGTTGGGAAAACTGGCTAGTCATATGCAGAAAACTGAAACTGGACTCCTTCCTTACACATTATACAAAAATTAACTCAAGATGAATTAATGACTTAAATGTAAGACCTAAAACCATAAAAACCTTGGAAGAAAACCTAGGCAATACCATTCAGGACATAGGCATGGGCAAGGACTTCATCACTAAAACACCAAAAGCAATGGCAACAAAAGTCAAAATTCACAAATGAGATCTAATTAAACCAGAGAGCTTAGAGCTTTTGCACAGCAAAAGAAACTGTCATTGGAGTGAACAGGCACCCTACAGAATGGGAGAAAATTTTTGCAATCTATCAATCTGACAAAAGGCTAATATCCAGAATCTATAAAGAACTTAAACAAAATTACAAGAAAAAAACAACTCCATCAACAAGTGGGCAAAGGATATGAACAGACACTTCTCAAAAGAGGACATTTATGCTGCCAATAAACATATGAAAAAAAAAACATCATCACTGGTCATTAGAGAAATGCAAATCAAAGCCACAGTGAGATACCATCTCATGCCAGTTAGAATGGCGATCCTTAAAAAGTCAGGAAACAACAGATTGCTGGAGAGGATGTGGAGAAACAGGAATGTTTATACATTGTTGATGGGAGTGTAAATAAGTTCAACCATTGTGGAAGACAGTGTGGCAATTCCTCAAGGATCTAGAACCAGAAATAACATTTGCTCCAGCAATCCAGTTACTGGGTATATACCCAAAGGATTATAAATCATTCTACTATAAAGACACATGCACACATATGTTTATTGCAGCAATGTTCGCAATAGCAAAGACTTGGAACCAATACAAATGCCCATCAGTGATAGACTAGATAAAGAAAATGCTGCACATATACATCATGGAATACTATGTAGCCATAAAAAAAGGATGAGTTCATGTCCTTTGCAGGGACATAGATGAAGCTGGAAACCATCATTCTCAGCAAACTAACACAAGAACAGAAAACCAAACATCGCATGTTCTCACTCACAAGTGGGAGTTGAACAATGACAACACCTGAATGCAGGGAGGGGAACATTGCACACTGGTGCCTGTATGGGGTTGGGGGTTAGGGGAGGGATAGTATGATGGGAGGGTAGACGATGGGTTGATGAGTGCAGCAAACCACCATAGCATGTGTATACCTATGTAACAAACCTGCGCGTTCTTCACATGTATTCTGGAACTTAAAGTATAATACAAAAAAAATGTGGACAAAGGATATGAACAGACATTTCTCAAAAGAAGACATTTAAGCGGCCAACAAACATGAAAAACAAACTCATCATCACTGGTCATTAGAGAAATGCAAATCAAAACCACAGTGAAATACCATCTGACACCACTTAGAATGGCGATCATTAAAAAGTCAGGAAGCAACAGATGCTGAAGAGGATGTGGAGAAACAGGAATGTTTTTACATTGTTGGTGGGAGAATAAATTAGTTCAACCACTGTGGAAGACAGTGTGGCGATTCCTCAAGGATCTAGAACCAGAAACACCATTTGACCCAGCCATCCCATTACTGGGTATATACCCAAAGGATTATAAATCATTCTACTATAAAGACACATGCACATGTATGTTTATTGCAGCACTGTTCGCAATAGTAAAGACTTGGAACCAATACAAATGCCCATCAGTGATAGACTAGATAAAGAAAATGTTGCACATATACACCATGGAATACTATGCAGCCATAAAAAAGGGTGAGTTCATGTCCTTTGCAGGGACATAGGTGAAGCTGGAAACCATCATTCTCAGCAAACTATCGCAAGCACAGAAAACCAAACATCGCATGTTCTCACTCACAAGTGAGAGTTGAACAATGACAACACCTGGTAACAGGGAGGGGAACATCACACACGCGTGCCTATGTGGGGGTGGGGGGCTAGGGGAGGGATAGCATGATGGGAGGGCAGATGATGGGTTGATGGGTTCAGCAAACTACTGTGGCATGTGTATACCTATGTAACAAACCTGTACATTCTGCACGTGTATAATACAAGAAAAAAGAAGTGGACAAAGGATATGAGCAGACACTTCCCAAAGAAGACATGCAGCCAAGAAACATGAAAAAAAATTCATCATCACTGATCATCAGAGAAATGCAAATCAAAACCACAATGGAATATCATCCTACACCACTTAGAATGGTGGTCACTAAAAAATCAGGAAACAATAGATGCTGGTGAGGCTGTGGAGAAAGAGGAATGCTTTTACATTGTTGGTGGGATTATAAATTAGTTCAACCATTGTGGAAGACAGTGTGGCAATTCCTCAAGGATCTAGGACCAGAAACACCATTTGACCCAGCAATCCCATTACTGGTTATGTACCCAAATAATTATAGATCATTCTACTACAAAGACACATGCCCACATACGTTTACTGCAGCACTATAACCATTAGCAAAGACATGAAACCAACCCAAATGCCCATCAATGATAGACTGAATGAAGGAAATGTGGCACATATACACCATAGAATGCTATGCAGCCATAAAAAAGAATGAGTTAATGTCCTTTGCAGGGACATGGATAAGCTGGAAACTATCATCCTCAACAAACTAACAGAGGAACAGAAAACTAAACATCACATACTCTCACTCATAAGTGGGAACTGAACAATGAGACCACATAGACACAGGGAGGGGAACATCACACACCAGGGCCTGTCACGGGATGGGGGAAAGTAGAGGGAGAGCATTTGGATGAATACCTAGTGCATGCCAGGCTTAAAACCTAGATGACAGTTGATAGGTGCAGCAAACCCATGGCATATGTATACCAATGTAACAAACCTCACGTTCTGCACATGTATCCCAGAACTTACAGTACAATAAAAAATTTTTAAAAAAAGAGGCCTAGGAAAGCTGCCTTTCCCTTTCCCTTATGTGAGGATGCAGCGAGAAGGTGCTGTCTATGTGGATTGGGTCCTAATCAGGCTCAGAATCTGCTGGCACCTTGATCTTGAGCTTGCCGGCCTGCAAAACTATGAGAAATCAATTTCTATTGTTCATAAGCTACCTAGTCTATGGTATTTTTGTCATAGCAAAATGAATGGACTATGATACCACCCATAGGCATCTCCTCAAATCATACTTAATCTTTGAATAAAGGCAATAACAAAGTCCATACCTCCAGCTAACACAATACAACTGTCTTGCATACAACCAGAAATGCACCAACCCTATCCTCAAAAGAAGATGCCAAATCCTTGGATGATATTTACTCTCGTCGATATTCCTTAACTTAAACACTATGATGTAATATTAGTAGTATTTAAATATTATGATGCAGAGTCGGTATATCTTATGTTATCAGATAAGGTGATAAGAGAAGGCAGAAAATTATATTTTCTGAAATTTGCATATGGATTTTTGCTTATGTATGTATACGTACATATTATTAGCAAAACAAGGAAGAAATACTTATGGCAATTACAGTCTTCTTTTTCTTTAGTTGATCACATGGTCATAGCTGGTATTTATAACTACCTTTTTCCATGACCCAATCCATATCCCCTTTGCCCTCAGCAAGTATCTCAGCTGATTGTGGTTCTTTACCTGCTGAGGGTGACTCAAACTTTCAATCCTGAATGGTCTGGCCCATTAGTAATCCTGCTTGAATTGGATTGTTGTTTTCATTAGCTTTAATCACAGGGCATGGTAATACTAAGAGCTACCCTAAGGGATCACCTGTATTTCAGACATACTCTCTCTTGCTTCCACTGTAGTGTAACAGTTTAGTTTCCTCTTGGTAGTCAGGATCATTTTTTCCTAGCCAGCACAGTAACTCCTTTCTTGGCCTGTTAATTCAGAGGCATGTGGTGCTCAAAGTGGCCAGGTGGAGTCTTAATCTCCTGTTCAATGGGTTTATTATTGTGTTTCTTGATGGAAACGTTCTTCCCTTTGGAATGAAGACCGCTAGATCAGCAGAGCATAAAGTCACAGGGGCAGAAAGGAGAAATTTTGCTAGTGTGACACTAGGGTTGTTAGAATTTCCATTCCCATTTCCACCCCTTGATTCCTAGACCTATGAATCCTGGCTATGAGAAAAACAGCATCATTTTTTGGACACTGATTGAGAGCACATACAGCCTCCTGGAGAACCTTGCCTCAGCTCTGCAAGGTGTTGCCGCTTTGCTCGTACTGTAACTGAGTCTTCAAAAGTACATTCCACTGTTCTGTCAAGCCAGTTGCTTCAGATTGTTGGTAAACATTATAAAACTAGTGAGTTTCATGAGCATGGGCTCACTCCCCACACTTCATTTGCTATAAAGTGAGTTCCTTGATCAGAAGCAATGCTGTGTGAAATACCATGATGGTAGATAAGGCATTTTGTAAGTCCATGAGTAGTAGCTTTGGCAGGAGCATTGCATGCAGGGAAAGCATATCTAGATAGAAAGTAAGGGTCTATTCCAGGAAAAAAAAGTTGTCCTTCCCATAATGGAAGCTGTTGAATGTAATGAACTTGCCACCAGGTAGCTAGCTGGCTGATTACCCTGGAGAATGGTGCCACATCTGGGAATCAGTGTTAGTCTCTGCTGCAGATTGAACACTCAGAAGTGGCTATAATAGCCAGGTTGGCCTTGGTGAGTGAAAGTCCATGTTGCTGAGCCTATACATAACCTCTATCCCTGCAACCATGACCACTTTGTTCGTGAACCCAGTGGATGTGGTGGGGTGGCTGGGCAAAGAGGCTGACTCAGTTTGTCCAATGTGTATATAGTTGCTTCTTTCTAAACTCCTTCACAACCTTCTCTTTCATTTGTTCCATAACATCTTCCTTTAGCTGCTTGTGTCCTTACTGTATATTCTTTTCCTGGGCCATTTATCAGCTACCTGCTAAGAGCTGGTGACCTTCATATATTTGCTACAGAGTCTTCCTCAATATATATTGAACATCAACTCAGTGTCAGGTATTCTTTTAGATATTGGGGTTATAGGCAATGATCTCTGAGCTCATGAAATTTACATAAATTATTTAAATTATTATTTTATTTTATTCATTTTTATTTATTTATTTTTTTGAGATAGAGTCTCACTCTGTCACCCACGTTGGAGTGCAGTGGCACCACCCTGGATCACTGCAAGCTCCGCCTCCCGGGTTCACACCATTCTCCTGCCTCATCCTCCTGAGTAGCTGGGACTATGGGTAGCTGGGACTATGGGTGCATGCTGCCACACCCAGCTAATTTTTTGTATTTTTTTTTTTTTTTTAGTAGAGATGGGGTTTCACCATGTTAGCCAGAATGGTCTCAATCTCCTGACCTCATGATCCGCCAGCCTTGGCCTCCCAAAGTGCTGGGATTACAGGTGTGAGCCACCGTGCCCAGCCAAAATTATTATTATTTTGAGAGAGGGTCTCACTCTATTGCCCAGGCTGCAGCGCACTGACGTGACCATAACTCACTGTAGCCTCAATGTCCTAGGCTCAAACAGTTCTCCTGCCTCACCCTTCCTAGTAGCTAGGACTACAGGCATGCACCACCATGCCTGGCTTATTTTTAAATATAAATTATTAAATTTCATAAATAGTAATACAAATTGGTAAATTATAAAATATGACAGAAAATGGCTAGTGTCTTGGGATGGGGGAAGTAAAGGTAGAGTAGGGTAAGAGGAGCTGAGAATGCTGAGGGTAGGTATGGCCAGTTTGCATTGTTGAATCGGGTGATAAGGGTAGCCTCTATTGAGAAGGTGAGTTTTTAGCAAATAATCAAAGGTGGTAGAGCAGTTAGCCATGAAGAAATCTGAGGAACAGCGTTTTATAGCTGGCATGTTCAAGAATCAGCAGGGAGACTTGTGTCTAGAGCAGAATGAGCTAGGGAAAGAATGGTAAATTGGGAAAGGAAGTTAGTGAGGTAATGGGCGATGGATTAGGTATGGCTTTGTAGCCTACTAAAGACTTCTGCTATACTATGAGTGAAAAGGGTAGGCTTTTGAGATTTTTGACCAGAAGAGCCATATGATCTAAGCTATAATTTCAGAAAGACTGGCTGCAATGTTGAGAATAGAATGTAGGCTGGGACAGCTTTTAGGAGACTGTTATAATAATCCAGGCAAGAGATGATGGTGATTTAGATCTAGGGTGGTAGCAATGAGGGTAGCCAGATTTTGGGTATATTTTGAAAGTAAAGCCAACACAATTTCTTCATGTATTTCACATGAGTATTAGAAAGCTTTCAGAGAAGAGGAGTGTGTTAGTCTGTTCTTGCATTGCTATAAAGAAATACCTGAGGCTGGGTAATTTATAAAGAAAGGCGGTTTAATTGACTCATGGCTCAGCAGGTTGTACAAACACGGCACCAATTATTTAATGCCTGGGTGGGGCCTCAGGAAGCTTACAATCATGGTGGAAACAGGAGCAAGACAGGAGGGAAGTGCCAACCAAATCTCACATCAACTCAGAGCAAGAACTCATCACCAAGGGATTGGTGCTAAGCCATTCATGAGGGACCCACCCCCATGATGCAAATACCCACCAGGACCCACCTCCAACACTGGGGATTACATTTTAACATGAGATTTGGAAGGGACAAACACCCAAACCGTATCAAGGAGAAAACAGTGAGGAAACAGAAAAGGAATGACCAGAGATAGGAGGAAAACCATGAGAATATGATAGATTGGAAGTCAAGGAAAGAAAGTGTATTGAGCCCTAAGGAATATCTCTTTTGTCAAATGTTCTGATAGGTAGGGTGAGGTCTGAGAATGGACCATTGATTTAGCATTGGTAATTTCCACATTGCCAAATTAATTTTATCATGTCTGAAGTTAAACTCTGTCTTCCATATGTTTATTTTCTGGGTTATGTCTATCTAATTGCCCAAACATTAGAATCCATGCATCTCTTACTCAGAATTCTGTGCATTTTCAACTATTCTAGGGAATGGAAGTCAATTCAAAAAGGCTGGTAAGATTGTTGAGTAGTTTTGCAAGATTCTTTTAAGTTGAACTGAGCAGTTTAAGTTTTATTCTATAAACTATTGAAGGTTACAGATAACATGAAAAGGTTTATATTTACAAAGATAACTCTGGGTCGGAAATGACTCTAGAAAGAAAAAGGCCATAAGACACAGATACAAAGAAAAGTTTCTTGAACTTCCCTACCTTAGTTATTTTTAGGATGAGTGTTACATTCTCTCATTTCCTGTATGTCATTGCCCTTGGTTATTCAATACTGCAAGTCAAAGGATGAAATATTTCTATTAACTTAGTTAATATTAAACTAAATCTACAGTGATATTTTCATCTTTTTTAAAATAGGGATAAAGTCTCTTCAAGTATTAAATAAAACTGTGCTATTTCAGCAATGATTTTAATGTTTACATGATATTAATTAAGTTTATGGTTCTTTATTCTTTGAGATATTTAAGAATATTTCTTGTCTGGGTGTGGTGGCTCACGCCTGTAATCCTAGCAATTTGGGAGGCCGAGGCAGGCAGAGCACTTGAGGTCAGGGGTTCAAGACCAGCCTGGCCAACATGTTGAAACTCTGTGTCTACTAAAAATACAAAAAAAATTAGCCGGGCTTGGTGGTGTGCACCTGTAGTCCCAGCTACTTGGGAGGCTGAGGCAGGAGAAAATGCTGGAACCAGGGAGACAGAGGTTGCAGTGAGCCGAGATCGTGCCACTGCACTCCAGCCTGGGTGACAGAGCGAGACTCTGTCTCAAAACAAAAAAA
>NW_016807519.1:301281-344972 GCF_001698545.2 Rhinopithecus bieti | reverse complement strand
AAAAAAAAAAAAAAAAAAAAAAAAAAGAATCAGCCGTGTGTGGTGGCGTGCTTGTAATCCTAGCTACTCAGAAGATGGGTTTTCACCATGTTGGCCAGGGTGGTCTTGAACTCCTGACCTCGTTATCGACCTGCCTCTGCCTCCCAAAGTGCTGGGATTACGGGCGTGAGCCACCATGCCCAATCATTTTTGTATTTTTAGTAGAGACAGACGGGGTTTCACCATGTTGGCCAGGCTGGTCTTGAACTCCTGACTTCGTGATCCACCCACCTCGACCTTCCAAGGTGCTGGGATTACAGGCATGAGCTACTGAGCCTGGCCGAGATTCTGTCTTAAAGAAAAAGAAAATAATATCTCCTAAGTCTTTTTTAATCAGATGTTTTCTATGTAACCTAAATGTACTTTATACTTGGTTGAAAATATTTAATTAGATTTCTAAGTAGCTATTTCATGACTTTATGGGATGTAGATCTAATTATGCCCAATTTTTATAGGTATCTTCTCTTAATGGATCTCCAAGATAGAAATGAAAAACTCTTTTATAAAGTGCTAACGTCTGACGTTGAGAAATTCATGCCTATTGTTTATACTCCCACTGTGGGTCTGGCTTGCCAACAATATAGTTTGGTGTTTCGGAAGCCAAGGTATGTCAACTTTTATTTTAAATGCAACTTGTATCTTTATTTATTTTTGTAAGTTTTTTTGCAGTAATTTAAAATTCGTTATTATTTTAAATTTGACAATAAAATTGCATATATATTTATGACGTACAGAGGATGTTTTGAAACACGTATACATTGTGAAATGGTAAAATCAAACTCATTAGCATATGTATTATTTCACATTCATACCATTCATTTGTGGTGAGTATGCTAAAATCTTAGCAGTTTTCACATATGTAGTAAATTATCCTTAGCAATAGTTACCGTGTGGTACAATAGATGTCTTGAACTCATTCCTCCTGTTTAACTGAAATTTTGTATCCTTTTCACCAGCATTTCCCTAATCCTGCAACCCTCTCCCCGCACCTTTCTCCTATCCTCTGGTAACCCATTCTTCTCTCTGCTGCTATGAGGTTGACTATTTTTAGGTTCCACATACAAGATCATGTGGTGTTTGTCTTTCTGTGTCTGGCTTATTTCACTTAAGAGAATATCCTAAAGGTTCGCCATATTGTTGCAATAACAGAATTTCTTTCTTCTTTAAAGCTGAGTGGTGTCCTAGTGTGTGTATGTACCACATTTTCTTTATTCATTCATCTGTTGATGGACTCTTACCTTGATCCCATATCTTGGCCATTGTGAATAATGCTGTAGTGAACATGGGAGTACAGATATCTCCTAGACATACTGATTTCATTTCCTTTGGATATGTACCCAGTAGTGTTATTACTAGATCATATGGTAGCTCTATTCTTAATTTTTTGAGGAGCTTCCATACTGTTTTCCATAATAGATTTACTAGTGTACATTCCCACTGAACAGTGAATAAGAGTTTCCTTTCCTCAGGTTCCTCGCCAATACTTATTGTTCATCTTTTTGATAATAGCCGTTCTAACAAGTGTGAGGTGATATCTCACTGTGCTTTTAATTTCAATTTCTCTGATAATTAGCGATGTTGAGCAACTTTTCATATACCTGTAGGTCATTTGTATATCCTCTTTTGAGAACTGTCTATTCTGGTATTTTGCTCATTTTAAAAACAGGTTACATGTTTTCTTGTTATTGAGTTATTTGAGTTCCTTATATATTTTGAATTAATACCTTATGAGATGTATGGTTCACACATATTCTCTCCTATTTCATAGGTTGTCTCTTCACTCTGTTGACTGACTGTAGTGCTTTTTAGTTTATTACAATTCCATTTGTCTGTTTTTGCTTTTGCCTTTGCCACTGGGGTCGTATCTAAAAACATCACTGCCCAGACCAGTATCATGAGGCTTTTCCCCTAAATTTTCTTGTGGTAGTTTTATAGTTTCAAGTCTTATGTTTTTCTTTACCTATTGAGTTGACTTAAAAAAAAAAATATGGTGTGAAGTAAGGGTCTAATTTCATTCTTCTGGCATTTGGAAAACCAGTTTTCCCATCACCATTTAATGAAGAGACTATTCTTTCTCCATTTCACTTTTGTAAAAAATCAGTTGACTGTAAATTCGTGGATTTATTTCTGGGCTCTCTATTCTGCTTCATTCTGGGCTCTCTATTCTCTTTCATTGGTCTGTATGTTTGTTTTCATACTGGTACCATGCCGTTGTGATTACCATAACTTACAGTATATTTTGAAACCAGGTAGTAAGATACCTCTAGGTTTGTTCTTTTTGCCTAAGATTGCTTTGGATATTTGGGGTCTTTCGTGGTTCATATGAATTTTTTGATTTTTTTTTATATTTCTGTGGAAAAAATGTCGTTGGAACTCTGATAGGGATTGTACTGAAACTGTAGATCTCTTTGGGTAGTATGGTCATTTTAACAATATTAGTTCTGCCAATCCATGAAACGGAATATCTTTCCATTTATTTGTGTTTTCTTAAATTTTTTTCATCATGTTTTGCAGTTTTCTGCATACAGATATTTCATGTCTTTGGTTAAATTTACTCCTAAGTATTTTGTTTTTTTGGTGGCTATCGTTATTATTATTATTGTCTTGAGACAGTCTTACTCTGTCTGGAGTGTAGTGACATGATCTTGGCTCACTGCAACCTTTGCCTCCTGGGTTCAGGTGATTCTCATGGCTCAGCCTCCTGAGCAGCTGGGATTACAGGTGCTCACCACCACATCCAACTACTTTTTGTATTTTTAATAAAGATAGGGTTTCACCATGTTGGCCAGGCTGGTCTCAAACTGTTGGCCTCAAGTGATCCACCCGCCTCAGCCTCCCAAAGTGCCGGGATTACAGGCATGAGCCACTACACCCAGCCCTGGTAGCTATTATTAATGGGATTGCTTTTTTGATATTTTTGGATAGTTTATAGTTAGTGTATTAGAAACATTGCTGACTTTTATATGTTGATTTTGTATCATGGAACTTTCCTGAATTTATTAGTTGTTACAGTTTTTTGTTGGAGTTTTTAGGGATTTCTACATTGTCTGCAAACGGAGACCATTTAACTTCTTCCTTTCTAATATGGATGCCTTTTTTTTTTTTTCCTTTGCTTGCCTAATTGCTCTGGCTAGGACTTCCAGTACCAAATTTTCTCTCTAGATTTAAGATTTGGCCAGGCGCAGTGACTCATACCTGTAATCCCAGCACTTTGGGAGGCTGAGGTGGGTGGATCACGAGGTCAAGAGGTCAAGACCATCCTGGCCAACATGGTGAAACTCCATCTCTACTAAAAATACAAAAATTAGCTGGGCATGGTGGCATGTGCCTGTAGTCCCAGCTACTTGGGAGGCTGAGGGAGGAGAATCGCTTGAACTTGAGAAGTGGGGTTGCAGTGAGTCGAGATTGCGCCACTGCACTCTAGCCTGGCAACAGAGCAAGACTATCTCAAAACAAAAAAAAAAAAATTAGGATAATAGAAAGTATTTCCAAATCAATTTGGGTTCCCTTTTACAGATAGTAAATGAATTTCTTTTTGTTTTGAAAGAAAGTGATTGGCTGGGCATGGTGACTCATACCTGTAATTCCAGAACTTTGGGAGGCTGAGGCAGGCAGATCACCTGAAGTCAGGAGTTCGAGACCAGCCTGGCCAACATGGTGAAACCCCATCTTTACTAAAAATACAAAAATTGCTGAGCGTGCTGGTGGTCACCTGTAATTCCAGATACTACGGAGTCTGAAGTAGGAGAATTGCTTGAATCCAGGAGGCAGAAGCTTCAGTGAGCTGAGATTGCTACTGCACTCCTGGATGACAGAGTGAGACTCTGTCTCAAAAAAAAAAAAAAAGTAATATCGATCATAATTAAGCTTGCTTTTGATTTGCTAATTACCCCTATTATATATATTTTACAGGTTAAAACAAAGATTCCAAATTTTCTGAAATGAGAATATTACTTTCTAAATTAAGTCAAAATTAAATGATCTTAAAGGAGCTCTTTTGTTCTTTCCCTTAAATGAAATAGTAGTCACCTTTGAGATGCCTAAAATATAGAACACAATTTTCTAGCACTGCTTATTCATTATATTAGTTTCAATACTTTTTGAAACAAGAAACATTTGAAATAAATAAATATGAATACTTTTAACAACAGCAACAACAAAAGTTCAAGTTGAATATGTTTTTGCTACTTTTGGCTTTGAATTTAAAGATAAAAAGAAATGTTTAAAGTATATACCACAAACACAAAAGCTATTGAAAGTACTGTCCTTAAAAGGAATATTTCAGAGGTATTATCTGAAAGCAATATTGAATGTGGATGTCATGTAGCTGTATTGATATAGTGGTAATATTTATCATACTGTGCTGCATTACCCTTTGTATAAAGAAAAGAGTTGGGCACATCATCCCTTTGTATAAAGAGAATAATTAGACAAGTATCTATAGATGATCTAAATGACATTGAATTTTTTCTATTGATACATATTAGGTATACATATTTTGGGGATATATGTGATAATTTAATACATTCATATAATTTGTGAAGATCAAATCAGTGTAATTGGGATATCTATCACCTTAAATATTTATCTTTTCCTTGTGCTGGAAAAATTCAGATAATCTTCTTCTAGCTGTTTTGAAATATACAATAGGTCGTATTTCTTCCATCGATCTGCATACTAAGCTACATTAATAGCACATATCCATGTTATGTTTATATAATAGTTACATTAACAGTGACTAAATTTTTTTTCATGGAAGAACAGGAGTTAGAATTTACTGTTAATTGTATTGCAAAGTAATTGTTTTCTGGATATATAAGCATATTATTTTAAATATACAAATGATTAGATATTCATATTGAAAAAATAATGAAACAACTATTCAGAAGGAAGAAACTTAAAAATGCCTAATGTCATCATACCAAAAAACCCTGACAGACACAATACATACTATTTTCCTTATAGATGAAGGAATCATACTGTATAAACTATTTCTTGCCTTACTATAGGCAAGAAACCTACAGTATTTTCCTTATAGATGAAGGGATCATACTATATAAACTATTTCTTGCCTTACTCTCTTCTCTGAGTAATGTATCAGAGAACATAAACATCTGTGTATGTCCAAAGATATATTTCTATGTAAAGAATCTTAATACGAGCATAATAAAAAGCTGTTTTAAATTCAAGGATGTTTATTGAAATTCTGTTTCTGTGAGATACTAAGTACTAACAATGATAAGAAATGCAGAAGAGCTTGAATCAAACAAAGTATTTGGGTTGAAGTCGATAGAAATCTCAATAGCAACAAGTTTTTTTTTTTTTTTTTTTTTTGGCTAAGCACAGGGGATTTTATTGATGGTGCATGACAAGGTGGGGCTCCCTCAGCTCCTCCCTTTTAGGGGATCTGCATGGAAACTGTGAGGAGGGGAGATTCTCAGTGTGGCGGGGTACTGAGTATGGCAGGGACTCCCCAGCAGTGAGGGCCGCTCTCTTCCCGTCGTGCTCTCACTGGGGCTGGTGGTCTGGGGGTCTTACTCCTTGGAAGCCATGTGGGCAGAGGTCCACCACCCTGTTGCTGCAGCCAAATTCACTGTTATACCAGGAAATGAGCTTGACAAAGTGGTCGTTGAGGGCAATGCCAACCCCCACATCGAAGGTGGAAGAGTGAATGTCACTGTTGAAGTTGGAGGAGACAACCTGGTGCTCAGTGTAGCCCAGGATGCCTTTGGGGGGCCCTCTGATGCCTGCTTCACCACCTGCTTGACGTCATCATATTTGGCAGGTTTTTCCGGATGGCAGGTCAGGTCCACCAATGACGTGTTGGCAGTGGGGACACGGAAGGTCATGCCAGTGAGCTTCCCATTTAGCTCAGGGATGACCTTGCCCACAGCCTTGGCAGCACCATTAGAGGTAGGGATGATATTCTGGAGGGCCCTGTGGCTGTCATGCCACAGTTTCCCATAGGAGTCATCCAAAGTCTTCTGGGTGGCAGCGATGGTGTGGACTGTGGTCATGAGTCCTTCCACGATACCAAAGTTGTCATGGATGCCCTTGGCCAGGGGCAATAAGCAGTTGGTGGTGCAGGAGGCATTGCTGACGATCTTGATCTATTGTCATATTTCTCATGGTTCACACCCATCATGAACACGGGGGCATCAGCAGAGGGTGCAGAGATGATGACCGTTTTGGCTCCTCCCTGCAAGTGAGCCCCAGCTTCTTCATGGTGGCGAAGACGCAGGTGGACTCCATGATGTATTCACTGCCAGTATCACCCCATTTGATTTTGGAGGGATCTTCCTCCTGGAAGATAGTGATGGGATTTCCGTTGATGACAAGCTTCCCGTTCTCAGCTTTGACAGTGCCATGGAATTTGCCATGGGTGGAATTATACTGGAACATGTAGACGGTGTTGTTGAGGTCAATGAAGGGGTCATTGATGGCGACAATATCGACTTTACCAGAGTTTAAAGCAGCCCTAGTGACCAGGCACCCAATATGACCAAATCCGTTGACTCCAGTCTTCACCTTCACCATGGTGTCTCAGGGATGCAGCTGGCAGTGCACGAGAAGATGCAGCTGTCTGTCGAATGGGAGGAGCAGAGAGCCGCAGCAAGTATTTTTTGAGAACTTTTACTATATTAGATGGTTTTCTCAGGCTTAGGATACTTTGGTGTGCATATATTCCAAAAGAAGAAGAGACAAACATATAAAATAAATAAATAGTCTAGAATGTTTGAAGGTGATAAGTGTTATGGAGAAAGAGAACAGGAAAAGGGGGATCAGGAGTGTCAGTTGCTTTGCAGGAGGCAGTTGTAATTTTACATAGAGTGGACAGTGTAGGTCTCATTGGAAGATGATGTTGGAGGAGTTAGGGAGGAAGTCACAAAGATAGGAGTAGAAACATGCCAGATGGAAGGAACAGCCAATGCCAAGGCCCTCAGTGGGAATATGCCTGGAGACCAGGAGCAGCATGGAGACCACTGTGTCTGAAGTGAAGTGAGAGAGAGGGAGAGTAGGAGATGAGTTTACAGAGGTAGGTCAATGAGCGGGTATAGGTCTTAGGGCTTCCTGTAGGCTCTTTGGAAGAACATTGGCTTTTACTGTTAGCTAAATGAAAAGCCGTAAATGGTCTTACGCAGTTACATGACATGATCTAATATTTTTAAAAAGAACATTCTGGTTGCTGTGTTGAGAATAGACTAAAGCAAAAGAAGAATCAGGGACCCTTGTTAGGAGACTATTCCAGTAAACCCAGTGAGAGATGATAGTGGCTCAGATTAGGAGGGTAATAATGGAATTAGGGGTAAGTTTTAAAATCCAAATTCTGGATAAAAATATAGACAGTCACAGGGACTTTCTACTGGACTGAAAGCTTCCTAGAGTAGTGATTGAAAGTATGGGTTCTGGAGTAGGTAGCCTATTTTCACTTACTGGTTTTGCCTCTTGTTGTAGTCTGGTATAAGGTATTTAACTTTTCCGTGCTTCAGTTTCCTCATTTGTAAATTGGGAGTAATACTATAGTCTGCCACATCTTATCCATACTTTTAAATTCCAAAACTTTGAAAATCAAGACAGTAAAAAAATCTCATTTGGGACAAAACCTGATCTTACCTGAAATCATTGGCAGCAGTACCAAAGACTATGTATAGTCTTATAAGTCTAAGTCCAGCAGTAAACTGGATTTATAAGACTATAATAGTCTATCTCATTTACTATCATTTGTTTTTCTGTAGAAATACTAATGTATTTGATTATGGGGGCTTTCTTAGAAATAAATATGTTTACATATATATAAACTTGTATAAGTACATTTTTTAATGTATGTATATATGTATATATATAGAGAGAGATGGGTGACTGGGGAAGGGGAGAGGAAGAAATGGGGAAGAGGGTAGAGGTAGGAAAGCATTTGTGGCAAAATGCGTATAAATGTTGAATCTAGGTGGAAGTATTTATTGTATTATTCTTTCAAATTTTCTGTAATATTTGAAATTTAAGTAAGGAATGCTTTACTACCAGAGAAAGCAAAGTTTCTAAGTCCATTTCTGTATGACCTCTTCATGACAGTTTTCTGTCATATTGCAATTTAGTACGTATATTTTATTGAATGTTTGATGATTTTGAAGTTTTCCAGTAAAATAATCATGGCTTCTCCTGTAATTATAAAAAAAATCCTATTTGAAATTGTGTTATGTGGCATAAATTTAAGTGTTGTATTTAATTAGAAAGGGAATTGTGGATGTGTGAATGCTGTGAATGATGGATCTTCCATTAGCATATAGATGAATTTTATTTTTAAGCCAAAATGGAAAAATGTCTAGTAAACCTTATCTACTACAACAGCAGGTATTTTAAGACATTCAGAAAGTGAAGAGGAGAATTATACCCCTAATTCTATTAATACTTACTGTGTATGGTTTTGGTGGTGGCACTTAGGAACATAGTGAAAATTAAGGGTTAATAGTACTTCAAGTACTGAGCTTAACATAATTAAAAACATATATCTTTTGATCACACTTTTAAGTATATGTCTTAATGCTGTGATACTTTTCTGTAGATAGATTTTTTTTATTTTGAATATGGCATTAAAATCTGGGTAGGTATCCAAAATAAATTCTTGTATGACTAACACTATTTCTATTTTTTTTCTAAATGACTGCTGGGATATTCATTTATTGGTTTTGTGGGGAATTTATTTTCTTTTTGGCATAGATACTTTGTGTGGGTTTTCAGATGTCATAGATAATCATTTTAAGAATATTTTGGGCTTGCTTGGATTGTCTTGTTCCCATGTGCCCAAATCATTTTAATTCTTGCAGAATTTCCAGTATTTGGTAGTGCAGTCTGCTTATGTCAGTGTGCCTAATTGTGGTTAGTTTGTACATGGAGGTGTGATTTTTGGAAGCTAGAGACAATTTTTTTTTTAATTTTTGCAGACTGCTGAGCTTCCTATGTTACTTAAGTTACCTGTATGTTGTGAAACTTTTTTTTTAAAGAAAAGTTTTGTGCAAATTGATAATGCAGCTATATGTAATGGATAGGTAAAGCAGATTCATATAATTTCTTTGGAAATATTTCTACCTACTGTATTTTTACACTGCATTTTCTAAGATTTATCTCCCTCTCTTTTGAGTTCTGATTAGCTACATATTATTATACCATGCATTTGGCAATTATTCATGTTCCTACTTTTGCTATTTCTAATGTTCTATCAAAATATGCTTGATCTCTTTTTTTGGTATTTTACCATTCATTTTGTCTCAACTAGATTGTAAGATTCTAGAGAAAAGGGATCATATTTTGTAAATTATTCTTGTATTTCTCATGCTATTTAGATTTAATGCCTGGTTGGTGTTCAATTAATATGTGTTGTTTGCTATCTCAGAGAAATTGTAACGTAGAATTACTTTATTCATTCACTTACACAGAAAAAAATGTAAAGTATTCATATATTCTTTATTTCTCCTACTGTTTAAGCATATTATTCTGACAGGCAAATTCTCATAAATAATAGATATTAAAGAAATTGGACACACTCTAAGGAATCAGACTGTGAGGACATGAAATATTATTATTATTGTTTTACTTTTGAGAAGGAGTCTTACTCTGTCACCCAGGCTGGAGTGAAGTGGCATAGTCTCAGCTCACTGCAACCTCTGTTTCCTGGATTCAAGTGATTCTCCTGCTTCAGCCTCCCAAGTATAGGATTACAGGCATGCACCACCATGCCCAGCTATTTTTTTGTATTTTTTTTTTTTTTTTTTTGCAGAGACAGAGTTTCACCATGTTGGCCAGGCTGGTCTCAAACTTCTGGGCTCAAGAGATCCACCCGTCTCGGCCTTCCAAAGTGCTGGGATTACCACCATACCTGGCCTCATTCACTCATCCGTATACAGGGCACCACTGATTTGATTTTGGCAAACAGAATGGGCTAAAACAACAGTTTGCTGGGGATAGTCTTTAAAAAAGCATTTTCCAGAGTTTGATTAGATCAGGACTTTTGGTTCACCAAAAAGTTATGATGAAAAAAGTATTCAGTGCTCGAATTAATTGGAGAAAAATGGAATTAAATGAAATCAAACAGGATTCTTTACAGCAAAGTTTCTCAGACTAATAACCTATTTTGTGAGTTTTTTGGATGGTGATAATTAGATTTAATAAAGTAGTATATATAGCCTAATTATTGGCACAAAGTAGATATTCTCAAATGGTGGTTATTGTTGCTGGTATTATTTTAACTCTCAGGTTTCTTGATGATCAAATAGATTGTGGTATCATGTACCAAATTTCAGAATATTGGAATATTTGAGAGAGATAGAAAGTTCATTTGGGGAGCCAGATGTAGTGGTGCATGCCTGTAATCCCAATACTTTGAGGGGCCAAGGTAGACGGATCAGTTTAGTTTAAGAGTTCAAGACCAGCCTGGACAACATGGTGAAACCCCGTATTTTTTGATGTGGTGGTGCGTGCTATAGTCCAGCTACTCAGGAGGCTGAGGTGGGAGGATTGCTTGGGCCTGGGATGTTGAGGCTGCAGTGAGCTGTGATTACACCACTGCACTCTTTCTAGCCTGTGGGGTAGAATGAGATCCTGTGAAAAGAAAGAGAGAGAGAGAGAGAGGGCAGGAGGGAGGGAGGGGAGGGGAGGGGAGAGTTGAGTTTATTTTTGGGACATGCTAAATTTTAAATGTCTTTTGGACTTCCAAGTAGAAGGGTCTAATAGTCAATTAAATATATGGACCTGGAACTTAGTAGATGATGTACTTAAAACATCCTAACATTTTAACTTGCATATTATATATGCTGCGCGAATGGTATCTGTTTCGAGTTTGGCAATGTCACAGATGATCAACAAGACTAATTGTTAAAAAGATTTAGTCAATAAGATGTTCTATTATGCTGCTATATGACTTCATAGAAGATTCTTTGAAAAATGCATAAAAGGAAATATTAAAATCAGCCAAAACAAAATATTAAAATATTTTTTCTACATTTAATAATACATTTTTATACTTTTTTCCTTTAGAATCCCAAAAGGACTTGAAGTAGAGTATTCATTATTTAAATTGTGGGGACTAAGCTTACATATTATTACTTAATATGTAATTTCATGTGAGGAAGTATGTCTAGTATGCCATCATGACCATGATTAGAAATGGAGATATATACAAATATGAGAGTCTAAATAATGTTTACTTACATGGAAACATATAGTTTCTGCAGATGTATAGCCAATAGTGTTGTCTCATATGATGAGGGTGTCAGTTTTAATTGATATTTGATTTGTGAAATAGCAGCAAGAAAAGAAGCTTAAAAAGAATAAATGTAGAAAGAAACCTTCCCAAATCTAATATTCCTTTAACCAAAAAATGTTCTCATTTTATAGTACAGATTATAAGTATGCTATCAAAGGAGGGATTAATGGAATGAAACTTTCATATTGTTCTTGCTTTATAAATTTTCTCTAGTTTTAAATCTACCTGGCTTTTTTCGTATATCTATTGTAATATACTATATAGTATGGTAATTTTCCTTGATTAAGCTATAAGTACTTCAATAACTCATTGATTGTAAAATGAGCCTAAGTTTTTTATGGAAAAGACACATGGTTTCACAGCCAGTTTTAATAACTGCAAATTAAAATTCTAATGTTTGAAATAAGACTGTGGCGCTGTCTTAGTCAATTTGGGCTGCTATAATACACCACCATAAACTGGGTACTTTAACAGTGACAGAAATGCATTTCTCACAGTTCTGGGGAGGCTGGGAAGTCTGAAAGCAGGGTGTCAGCATGGTTGTGTTCCAGTAAGGACCCTCTTCTGGGTAGCAGACTGCCAGCTTCCTGTCGTTTCCTCACGTTGCGGAAAGCAGAGAACTCTCTGGAGTCCCTTTTATAAAGGGCACTAATTTGATATGACCTAAATCACTTCCCAAAGGCCCCATCTCCTAATACCATCATATTGGAGAGTCAGGATTTCAAAATACATTAATTTTGGGGGACACATTCAGTCTGTTGCAGGAACTTTCAATGGTTTAATGCTATTCTACTTGTTATTTGACAATTATAATGTAAACTGTCAGGTGATTCAGTACCCAGAGGTTAGTAGACGTGCCTTGCTGTCCTAGGTCCTCATACTCTGAGATATGTGGAGCTAGCCTTTTTTTATGGACCAGAACGGGAGTTTCTGGGAAGAGATGAGAGGTGGTCCTAAACCTTTAGGTAGTTTGGGATACTAAAGCTGCCCAGGTGAACCAGAACTATTCTTAATTGGTTTGCCTTTTTAAAATTAAACTACTTTAGAATCTTTAGAAATATCTAGGAAACTTTTGAGAACCAGGAAATATTTTTGGCTTATAGTTCTGGTTTAGTATGTGACTTTTATTTTTTACTGTGTTATAATTGTTTGCATTTCTAGAAGTTCTCTTAAACATCAAATAGTTGATGTTTAAGAGGGCAGCTAGCTTTTAATGCTTCCAGAAAAGTGACCATTTTAATGTTAAATATTAATAACATTTTCACTATTTATCTATGGTAATAAGCCTTTGATTTTGATTTATACTTATTCTGTAATATTATTTTGTCCATTTATCTCATTTCCCTTGAAACTGGCTTAACCCTACTTTAAGGTATGAGAAAAAGAAATACTTGGTGTAATTTTTTTCAAAGATGTGAAACAAGTCAGATGGAATGTCTAGACTAGTTCAAGTCTTAACTGTTACCTCAGTTGATTTTGTGGTTAAAGATAATTATTTATTAAAAGTTGATTTTTATTTATTATAGAGATATAGATGATTTCTTAAATTATGAATTTAAACTACTTATTTTTTCCAAGCAGAATAAAAGTTATTTTTATGAAAATGTATATATGACTTGTGCTAAATAGGAGTGAGGTAGAGTATCCTATATCTTAAGTACTGGAAATTCAGTGAGTGCCCAGTAGTAGTTTAAAATACAAAACTATCTTCTTTCCTAAGCATTGCCTTAATGAGAAGAAATTTGGAGAATGGAAAAAATGTAGACATGTTTCAAACGTCAGTTCTTTACATCAAGTTCTAAGAGTTGTCTAAATTTGTGCATAGACATATAAATCTTTTTAGCAATGCAATGAAACTTATCTTTTACTGTAAAATGCCATTAAAAATATAAAGTAACAGTTCATCGGGTCTCCATATTCATCTAGAGATTTTACATGTGGAAAACTTGAATGGAAATTTAGTTTAGGATCCAAAAATAACTTTTCAACAATCTGTGTGGTACATTCAGGTGTTCTGACTTAAGTTTACACATAGCATATGGAGAATTAAGAAAAATTGCCAAATTTTATCTCAGGTGATATTTATGCAGGTCTATTAATTTGAGTGTTATTCCCTCATCTTTTAGAAGGGTATTTATTTTTAAGGAAGATTATAAATCTCATACCTCTTTACCCAAAATAAATAATTTTTTAAAAGGAGGCATAGTCCTTATATCACTTTGCATCCCCTACCCAAATCACTTCTGGAATAGTGTATTTAGTTTTGCATACCATGGTTTTGAAGTGTCATTGATATCCAGAGAAAGTGACAATAGCAGTGACAGTTATTGAAAACTTGTCATGTGAGAAACAGTTGGTGGAAATAGGAATGTTTAGCCTAAAAAGAAAGGCTTGAAAGTTAAGCCGTCAATTATTTGAAAGATTTTTATATATAAGAAAGTATATGCTTGCATGGCATAGCCTCAGAATGTAGAACTTAAATTACTAGATGAGATGTAAAGCCACATTACTAGATGAGATGTAGACCCACAACCATGTCATTTTTGACAAAGTCAGTGATAACAAACAATGGAGAAAGAACTCCCTATTCAATAATGGTGCTACAGTAACTGGCTACCAATATGTAGAATATTGAAACAGAACCCATTCCTTTCACAATTAACTCAAGATAGATTAAAGACTTAAATGTAAAACCTAAAACTATAAAAACCTAGAAGAAACCTTAAGAAATACCATTCTGGACCAAGCGAGGTAGGTCACGCTTGTAATCCCAGTACTTTGGGAGGCCGAGGCGGGTGGATCACAAGTTCAAGAGATAGAGATCATCCTGACCAATGTGGTGAAACCCTGAATCTACAAAAATACACAAAATTAGCCAGTGTGGTGGCGGGCGCCTGTAGTCCCAACTACTTGGGAGGCTGAGGCAGGAGAATCACTTGAACCCAGGAGGCAGAGCTTGCAGTAAGCCAAGATTGCGCTGCTGCACTCCAGCCTGGTGACAAAGAGCGAGACTCCGTCTCAAAAAAAAAAAAAAAAAAAAAGAAAAAAGAAAAAAAAGAAATACCATTCTGGACATTGGCCTTGGCAAATAATTTATGACTAAGTCCCCAAAAGCAATTGCAACCAAAACAAAGAAAGGACCCTTATTAAAGCTTCTGCACAGCAAAAGAAATTATTGCAAGAATAAACAGACAACCTACCAAATGGGAAAAAAATATTCACAAACTATGCATCTGGCAAAGCTCTAATATCCAGAATCTATTAATGTAAGGATCTTAAATTTACAAGCAAAAAACAAACAATTCCATTAAAAAGTGGGCAAAAAACATAACACTTCTCAAAAGAAGACATGAAAAAATGTTCAGCATCAGTGAGAAGTGCAAATCAAAACCACAATGAGATACCATCTCATACCAGTCACAATGACTATTATTAAAAAATTTTTAAAAATCAGATGTTGGTGAGATTACAAAGAAAAGAAATGCTTATACACTGCTGGTGGGAATGTAAATTATTTTAGTCACTGTAGAAAGCAGTTTGGAGATTTCTCAAATAACTTAAAACTGAACTACCATTCAACCCAGCAATTCCATTATTAGGTATATACTCAAAGGAAAATAAACCATTCGACCAAAAAGACACATGCACTTGTATGTTCATTGCAGCATTATTCACAATAGCAAAGACATGGAATCAACCTAGATGCCCACCATCTGTGGATTGGATAAAGAAAATGTGGTCATATACACATGGAATACTACACAGCCATAAAAAGAATGAAATCATGTACTTTGCAGCAACATGGATGCAGCAAATTGTCAATTTTAACTCAATACTATATGTTTTATTGTATATTTTGTAATAATATTTTATTTTTTATGGTAAAATTTATAAAATACTTGATAGAAGGATTCCAAATTAAATATTATCTGCTTAAAATATATCCTTAAACTTATCAAATTTTATTTTTTTCTAAGCAAAGAAGTTTCTCATTTAACAGTATAAACCCTGATCTTAATATGATTGGTGGCTGAATTAATGGCATTCATAATAATTTGGGGAGTATCATATTTTACATATTTTACAAAAATAGTGCTGCCTTGTTAAATAAAACATTTTCACTATGAAATGAGGTAATTTATTTTGAAAGCTGAAAATGTGCAAGTATATTATTTCCCTCTTTAAATACGATCATTTTTATTGTAAATGTGCCAAATAAATGCCATCTGCCTGATGAAATCAGTGTTACCCAGGATTCTTTCCAGTGCTTTTTACTATGGAAAGTACTTTGGAGTTTATCAGAACAATCGTCTATTTATACTTAATTAATTGGGTGCTTCTACTAGTTTTAAAGTGAATAAATGAAGAAGAAGTTATATAAAATTATTTTGTGTACATTTTGAGTCCACTTTTATTTGGAAACAATAGTTGAGCTGTGATATGTAGAAACTGAGTCAGTAACATTTGCTATTTTTTGATTTCTAAAATCTGCTCATTTTATAATGGAAAACAATCTTTCTAAGGAAAGTATCACCAGGTAGTAAATGCCAGAGTTGGCACTTGAACTTGTTTTCTTTCTCCTAATCCTCTGCATTAGTAAGAGTCCCCCAGAGAAACAAAACCAATAGTATATATGTGTGTGTGTATGTATGTATGTATATGTGTGTATATGTATGTGTGTATACATTTTAAGGAATTGTTCCATGAGATTGTGGAGGCTGGCAAGTCTAAAATCTGCAGTTTGAGTCTGAAGACAGTCTGCTAGTAGAATTTCTTCTTCTTCAGGGGAGGTCAGTCTTTTCTAATAAGGTTTCAGCTGATTGGATGAGGCCCATACACATTGTGGAGGGTAATCTGTTTTATTCAGAATCTACTGATTTAAATATTAGTATCATCTAAAAACTACCTTCATGGAAGCATTTAGAATGTTTGATCAAACATCTGGGTACTATGCCTAGCTAGGGTGACACATGAAAATAGCCAATACATATTCCTAGACCACTCTCGGGTCTTCTTATCTTAGATTGATTATGTTTTCCAACTCGACTGTGAGTTGTTCAGAGAAGCTGCACTCTATCATGTAGCTTCCTGGACCTTTCCCTGTTAGTATGTGTTCTGAATTTCAAAAGGTAAAATGATATATTATGCTTGTTAATTAAGATTATTTTCTCAAATACGGGAATGTTTACATGTGAAGAGTTTCATATATTGCTTTTCAGAGGAGCTTAATTCTAGCAGATGTTTCTTAGGAATATTGCTCTACTATGGTTTCATTTTTAAAAGTTCCTAATACTGACTAGATAATTGTAGTAATTTAACATTTAAACCTAATTTTAGAAATTGTCAGATCATGTTATTGACCATTCAGTTCTTCCAGAAGGTTCTTGCTTTGTTTTCTTCCCAACTCTGCCATCTTTTATAGTCTTTTAAATTATTGACTATGTTTATTATTTCCTTTCTCCTTCCTTTCATTACCAGAAATTTATTGAGTGTCCACTGCATGCCAGGCACTTTACTAAGCATTGAGAATAGGTAAATAAAGACTTAATTTCTGCATGTGTGGAATTTACAGGTAATATTCAAGTGAATAAAGAAATACATGAGTACTGTTTGTGTTATGAAGGAAATGAACAGAGGACAGTGATAAACAGTAACAGAGGATTTCCTTTCACAGTGTAGTTAGGGATGTACCTCTGAGGAGGTAATATTTAGGCTGCCAGTTGAAGGATAAGGAAGCAGCTTGTGAAAATCAGGAAAAGAAAGAAAGAAAGGGGGAGCAGAGACGGGGGGGAGAGAGAGAGAGAAAGAGAGAGAGAGAAGGAAAGAAAGAAAGAAAAGGAAGGAAGGAAGGAAGGAAGGAAGGAAGGAAGGAAGGAAGGAAAGAAAAGAAAAGAAAAGAAAAGAAAAGAAAAGAAAAGAAAAGAAAAGAAAAGAAAAGAAAAGAAAGAGAGAGAAAGGAAGGAAAGGAGGGAGGGAGGGAGGGAGGGAAAGGAAAGGAAGAACCTTTGAGCCTGAGGGAATAGCATGTTCAGAAGATCTGGGAGTGGGGAGGTGGCGTGAGATGAAGTTTGAGGTAGACAGCAGTCTCATGCAGGGTGTGTGGTGTCATAATGGAGTTTCATTATAGTGCTTAATCCATTTTAAAAGCCATTGAATATTTGAAGTAGAGGAATGACAGCATCTAACTAAAGTTTTAAAAGATTACTCTGGCTACCATGTGGATACAATATTAGAAATGAGAGCTAGAATGGAATGGAAAGAACACTAAGACGACTTGCAGTTTTGGATCCCTTTCCAATCCTAATTGCTTTGAATGCACTTGATCCTCTTAGGATATGGAGCAAGGAAATCAAGAAAAGCTGTACGCTAATAGAGTTGCCAGGAGCAGCAACCAGTTCACTTGGGAATAATTCCAGTCTTGTAGTCCTGTATTGATGGCTATAGGTAGGTGAGGTGATAGGGATATCATATGGATACACAGCACCTAGGTATATACACAGACTCTGAATACATCAGCTGGAGATAAGAAGGTCTCCTGTACATAAGAATTTCTCAAGCTTTCAGTGAGCTGAGATTTTGCCACTGCACTCCAGCCTGGGCAACAATAGAGCGAGACTCCATCTCAAAAAAAAAATTTCTCAAGCTTGCAGGCTTAATATAGTTCATTTTATTTATAGCCCAAGTCAATCCCCTCACTATCTTGTCCTTTGCTCACTGCACAAATTCATCCTAAACCAATCCTTTCTTACCCTCCTAGAAGAGTCAATTAGATCATGTTCTATGCAGCCAGTAAGTATTATTCATTTCATTTCTGTGCACTTATTTTTTAATTAAAATATTATTCGTCTGGGGGTGGAGTGCTATAATTCTGCCTGCACAGTTCAATTTCAGCTGGGCCTTCTGCTCCTCAGTGTTTCATTCCAGCTGTGTTTTTGGCTCATCTCACTCCTGTAGTTACAAGAATGTAAACACTCTGCAGCCTTATCCTCCTTATCTCAGATATTTCTTTCCATGTCCCCCATGAATTCATTGGTTCAACATTTTATTTCCATGAACTAAATCTAATACATTTCCTTTCTTCAATTATTTCCTTCTTAATCTGTTCAACTAACTGCAGTGATCCATTCCACCCACTAAAATGTTGGTAGTTGCTAAGGTTTTATTCTGGGTTCTATTTTTTTTTTTTATTCTGTATATTCTTACTCACATGTAACTGAAGAATTTCCAAGTTAATATCTGTAGCCTAGATTTCTTTTCCTAAGATTATTACTCATATTTTCAACTATTAAGTAGCTCGTCTTATGTGGAAAACAACTACTTCCACCGACCCACTCCCCAGCCTAACATCCCAGGCTACCAGGTTTTCTGACGTTGTAAGGTGCAACATCATTCATTCAGTTATCTAAACCAAACACCTCAGAGATATTCAGGATTTTTCCCCTTCCTTTCCCTTTTTGAGCATTAGAAATTGTACCCCTTAATTATCTGTTGAGTCTCTTTTGTCCTTTCAGTCCTCATTGCCACTTTTTTTAGCTAGGTTCTTCTTGTTTCTTTCCTGGACTACTACTGCAAATTTACCCTTGAAAACTGTCAAAAGAGAGTGGATTTTCAAAAAGATGTATCTAATTGTGTCATTCTCCTGACTAAAATAACCGAATGGCTCCCCATTTCCCCCATGTTAAAATTCAAACTCTTTAGCATGATATTCAAGGATTTTTGTAATCTGACTCCTTTGCCTGCTTCTCTGTCATCTCTTTCCTATTTCTCCCACTCAAGTCCCTACCGCAAGTTGAATGCCCTCGAAATCCCCTGGGCATTTTCACAATCTAAATCATATTGATGGTGTAGTAACTGACTTTCTTTTCTATCTACTGATTTTTTTTTTTTTTTTTCTTGAGGGTAGCAACTCTGTATCTTTCAGCTCTACCCCTGAACTTAGTAGAATTAGCAATTTTTGTTAAGTGAGTAAGTGGGCAATAAAGCATGACAAACATTGCCAGCCTTGTATGTGCTTTGGACCTGAAGAGGGTTGGTTTGAATCCCTCCATTTCTTCCTACTAAATGTCTCATCTGAACTTTAGTTTCCTCTTCTGTAAAATCAGTATTGTTACTTTAAGTAAAATGTTCCCTCTTAAACCTTTCTTTTGACAAGAGGTATATAGAACTTAAAAACTGATTTATCAAACATTCAAATGTACCTAAAGTTCTCAAATATCAAATTATTTCTTATAAAGCAGAAGTTCCTTTTTCTAAGTATTGAAACTTAGTTTGACACGTGATTACAGAAATTATCATTGGAACATAATTGGTTGTAATGTTATAACATGTATTTAGTAATATATAATCATGGAAAAGGATGGATGTCATCTGACTCATCAACTAAAATTACAATTTTAAGGACTGGATTTCAAAAAACCAAGCAAATGTAAATTATGTATTATAAATATCATTAATGAAGATGTTTCTAAGACACTAACAAATCAAGATTGATATAAAAATTACTGAAAACAGTGTTTACAAGTATTCATAGAATGCAAAGGAAGCTATTAGGTTATTCTGCCTCATGACTAGTATATCATATTTAGTACCTTAAAGGAAATACAAGTATTTCTGAAGACAGGTGGAAAGTGTTAAATCTAAGCAGTAATTTAGACTATGTAAAGTTTCTCAAGAAAGTCTTCACCCAGAAAACAATCTATTTTATATTGGAGAGTTCTTTCTTTTTCACATGAGCAGATGAGCTCACTATTTTTTCTAGTAAGAAAAATAAGATACTGATGTTATGGACTTCTTTTTGCAAAGATTATTTCTTTACCAAATTTAGTTTGTGACTTATCTTGCAGTTATAAGACATTCCTAACATGTGACTGTAAAAGTCTTAGACATGGTAATATAGTTTCTTTATTATGTTTCATTATTTCTCATGTAACAAAATAGAACAGAGTTTATATTAAAATGTGAAAAGTTACACCAATGAAATTCATTTTTTAGTGTCAAAAATAAGGAAGTAATTAGAGTGCTTGTATAATAAGTAAGTCACTATTATGAGCAATGCCAAAGAATATATTGAACTGTTTTCTTCTTGCTTTTATTTGGAAATGAGGTACATGCTAAAAACAAAACAAAACAAAACAAAACAAAAACCTCAAGCAATCCCAGAGGGCAGTCTTCTTTAGTTTGTACCCAGAGAAAACCACCAATGACTATGGTGGGAAGAACTCCTTGTGGTTGGAAAACAGATGAACAAGTTGCTGAAAGTCTCGTTTATGTATTAAGCCAGTTCAGTCAGTTGGAGAGCTATATGAAGGATTTCTGTTGTTCAACTATCTGCTGACTGCCACATTGAATTGAAAAAAAAAGAAGAAGAAAGAGAAAACCTTCCCTCTGCTGTCTTCTCCAATCAATGGACAAATATAAATATCTGAATAGAGAATATACCTTCTAGTTTGATACTTTAACAATATAGCAAACTGTCTTTGGCAAAGATTATTTCTGACTCATTCAACCTGATTTACAGGCATTTGTAACTTTCATTGTATCTAGTTTTTGTCAGGGTCTATATGAGAAAAAAAATACCAAATAGAGAAAATTCTTTTATATCTTTCATTGAAACAGTGGTTAGAAACAATGTCTACTATATTGTTCAATGTGCTTTATATAAAGACCCATTTGATAAATTCCTCTCAAAATCAAAGAAATGCCTTTTTTCTTCTTTCCCTCTTGCTAGAATTGAGAACTAATTCAATTTTTCCTATTGAACTTTGCATATCTAGTATTTTATGCTCAATTATAGTAGTTTTCTTTAGACCATCTTTTTCCTGTCTTTTCCCCACCCCATTCTATTAATTATTTTTAATGAATGAGTCTTGGAAACCCACATTTTAGATAGCTGTTAGCCGTTGAGTTCCTTCTAGGCTCAGCGGAGGGCTCGTGTCCTTTTATAAAAAAAAAAAAAAAATCTGCCCCATTTAGCAGAGTGTCACACTTTCTCCTCTCCCGGGTATGGGGCGCCTCAGAGAAAACAGAGTAAATCTTGCCTGTTTCTGGACTCTCTGTGGTTCTCTCATTTTTCTATAGTTTGAATATTTCATGATTTTACTGAATCTGTGACTTTATTAATTATTGCCTCAAACCTTTTTAAATTATTGAAACCACTCAGAAATTTATTTTATTTAGGTTAAATGGAAAAAAAAAGATACAGAAACTAAAACCATATTGGAGTCTTTATTTTTTAAAAATGCTTTCTAAACACCAATCCTTTGCCTTCCAGCCTATGAACATAGTTAATTAGCAAAAATCTTGAGGAATCTGAAGGCTGAGATCCAAAGGCCTTCATACATTTTTTCAAACTAATTATTTACCCAAACTAGTACTCTCCCTTTTAAATTAAGTTATTATATCGTGAGTATATGTGTGGAGTTTAAAAGTTAAATTATTTTGATTGCCAGTGAAGGCGTCTGGAGAGATATTGGTTAAATTTATAGTATTCCAAAAAAGTATGCTCTCAATGTGGGCAATCTCACGTTTTGAGAGTGGACTGGTAATTTCATCACATGGCAGGATGATTATCATTCCTCTTTCTGAAAAAGACGTTTTTTGATAGAAAGTTTTTTTTTCTTTTTATTACTAAGTGTCAATAGAGTTTTGTTTAGCAATGCCATTTAATTCTTTAGAACTTTTCTACAGTCTGTGCCATAAAACACATAGAGATATATTATGGAAACTTATTTTGAATTGATGTACCAATTGACAACTAGATTATATTCTCTTTCAAAATTCGTTGAAACGCAGAGAATTAGAAGCCACTTAATTGCAAAAGGATTGTTACCCCATCATCATTAATCATCATCTTTTTCAAATTTCTGAAAAACTATCTCCAAAGTCTTGACCAAGATTTTTAAATGGGTCAATACTGTTATTTTTTCACTTAAAGTCATTAAAGGTCATTTATGTGAGATATTCATAAAGGGTGGGAAAATTAAGAATGGTTATGTTTTGATACATTTCACATATAAACTTTTTCATATAACGTGTGTATCTTGCACTTTTGTCATAAACTTGAAGTTTACAGATTTAGTTCATTGATGTAGTGGAAAAGACTTGCCATGTCACTATTCACAATAGCATAAGACTTGGTAATCAATCACAAATGCACTCTGTTACAGGACTGGATTAAGATAAATATCGGCACATACATCTTCTATTGGTATTATACGCGCGTGACGGTCGCTATATACTATGCAGCGCATAAATTGGATCAGTACGCGTAAAGGATTGAGTTTGCGTCCTATATTGGTGGTAGGGACTATGGTATGATGCCATGTTGGTTACTCCCCATCCATTTAACTCTTAGGTCCCAGAACCTTTCACAACGATAAACCTAGTATATACAATCAACGACGCTATATCGTCTCTTCCCACTACTATTCGGTGGAGACACTACTCTCTCCATGGATACTGGACTCCCTCTGCTCTCCGGGCAGGGATAGAGCACAACACTGGGGCTATTCATTGGGGGTGATCCCCTTTCCCGAGTCCAAGTGAATCTCATATGTGTTTCGAGTTCCCACTCATGAGTAAGAGCGTTTGCTTCTGTAATAGGACAAAAAGATCATTCACCAGCTCCTACAAAAGCGTATTAGCAACACTGCGGAGGACCACACGATGTCCCTATACTATGATGACCCTATTAATGATCATTTTCTGATGATATATTGATTGGCTGTGCGTTGACGAACTGTTTGATGGTGCTGCGTCTAACACCAACATGGCATAAGTATACTTTATGTAACAAACCTGCACGTTATGCACAAGTACCTAGAACTTAAAGGTATAATAATTTAAAAAAAAAAAAGACTTGCCATGTTAACTCCTCCATTGGCCCATAACCCAGTCTCTTTATCAATCTTACAGGTGATAATTAGACTTTCTTTCTGCCAGAAACATTCTTGACTTCATTTTCAATCAAAATGTGTTAATGTTTCTTTTTTGATTTTTTTTTGTTTGTTTGTTTTTGTGAGATAGGGTCTGGTTCTGTCACCTGGGCTGGAGTTCAGTGGCGCATTCTTAGTGCACTGCAGTCTCTGCCTCCTGAGTTCAAGTGATTCTCATGCCTCAGCGTCCCAAGAAGCTGGAATTATAGGCCCCTGCCACCACACCCAGTTTTTTTTTTTTTTTTTTTTTTTGATTTTTGATAGAGATGGAGTTTTGCCACGTTGGCCAGGTTGGTCTTGGATTCCTGGCCTTGGGGGATCTGCCTGCCTTGGCCTCCCAAAGTGCTGGCATTACAGGTGTGAGCTACTGCACCCGGCCTCTTTTTTTTTTTTTTTGGCAGAGTTTCGCTCTTGTTGCCCCAGCTGGAGTGCAATGGCACAATCTCAGCTCACCACAACCTCTGCCTCCCAGGTTCAAGTGATTCTCCTGTCTCAGCCTCCCAAGTAGCTAGAATCACAGGCATGCGCCACCACAGCCGGCTAATTTTGTATTTTTAGTAGAGATGGGGTTTCACCATGTTTCCCAGGCTGGTCTTGAACTCCTGACCTCAGGCGATTCACCTGCCTCAGGCTCCCAAAGTGTTGGGATTACAGGCATGAGCTATCGTGCTCAGCCCCGGCCCTTTTTTAAAACATTATAAACACCACTGAGAAATAATTTATAGAACACAATTTATATGATTAATAAAAATCATAATGTCAAGATTAAAATGATGCAGATATAATTAAATTGATTTATCTATTTAAAAATAAAATATAAAACAAGATAATTGTTCCTCATTTGTTAATTTGTAATAAAGCACTGTAATATATAGCAGAAACTACAAGTTATTTATGAACTAGAAAGTATGAAACACTTCCAAGTATTATATTACTTGGAAGTATGTATGTATGCATATATTAAGTTCTGGTGTTGGGCATTTAGAAATAACATACACAATTCAATTGATGTAATCCATCACATAAACAGAAACAATGACAAAAACCACATGATTATTTTAATAGATGCAGAAAAGGCCTTGATAAAATGCAACATCCCTTCATGTTAAAAACTCTCAACAAACTAGGTGTTGATGGAACATATCTCAAAATAATAACAACCATTTATGACAAACCCACAGCCGATATCATACTAAATGCACAAAATCTGGAAGCGTTCCCTTTGAAAACTGGCACGAGACAAGGATGCCCTCTCTGGCCACTCCTATTCAACATAGTATTGGAAGTTCTGGCCAGGGCAATCAGGTAAGAGAAAAAAATAAAAGGTATTCAAGTAAGAAGAGAGGAATTCAAAACTGTCTCTGTTTGCAGATGACATGATCCTCTATCTAGAAAACCCCAAGGTCTCAGTCCAAAAGCTCCTTAAGCTGATAAGCAACAGCAGCAAAGTCTCAGGATACCAAATCAATATGCAAAATCACAAGCATTCCCATACACCAAAATAGACAAGCAAAGAGCCAAACATGAATGAACTCCCATTCACAATTGCTACAAAGAGAATAAAATACTTAGGAATACAGCTAACAAGGGATGCGAAGGACCTCTTTAAGGAGAACTACAAACCATTGCTCAAGGAAATAAGATAGGACACAAACAAATGGATAAACATTCCATTCTCATGGATAGGAAGAATCAATATTATGAAAATGGCCACACTGCCCGAAGTAATTTATAGAGTCAGTGCTATTCCCATCAAACTACCATTGACCTCCTTCACAGAATTAGAAAAGCTACTTTAAATTTCATATGGAATCAAAGAAGACCCCATATAGCCAAGACAATCCTAAGCAGAAAGAATGAACCTGGAAGCATCATGCTACCTGACTTCAAACTATACTACAAGGCTATGGTAACAAAACAGCATGGTACTTGTACCAAAACAGACACGTAGACCAATGGAACAGAATAGAGACTTCAGAAATAAGGCTACACATCTCTAACTATCTTTGACAAACCTGACAAAACAAGCAATGGGGAAAGGAATTCCTATTTAATAAATGGTGTTGGGAAAACTGGGTACCCATATGCAGAAGACTGAAACTGGACCCCTTCTCTACACCTTACACAAAATTATCTCAAGATGGCTGAAATACTTAAATGTAAAACCCAGAACCATAAAACTCTAGAAGAAAATCTAGGTAATACCATTCAGGACATAGGCATGTGCAAAGATTTTATGATGAAATTGCCAAAAGCAATTGCAACATTGCTAAAATTGACAAATGGGATCTGCTTAAACTAAAGAGCTTCTACACAGCAAAAGAAACTGTCATCAGAACGAACAGGCAACCTCCAGAATGGAAGAAAATTTTGCAACCTACCCATCTGACAAAGGTCTAATATCCAGAGTTTACAAGAAACATAAATTTACAAGAAAAAAACAAGCAATCCCATCAAAACCGGGCAAAGGACGTGAACAGACACTTCTCAAAGGAAGACATTTATGTGGCCAACAAACATATGAAAAGCTCAGCATCACTGATTGGTAGAGAAATGCAAATCAAAACCACAATGAGAAACCATCTCACACCTGTCAGAATGGTGATTATTAAAAGTCAAGAAACAAGAGATGCTGGTGAGGCTGTAGAGAAATAGGAATGCTTTTACATTGTTGGTGGGAATGTAAATTAGTTCAACCATTATGGAAGACAGTGTGGCGATTCCTCCAAGACCTAGAACCAGAAGTATCATTTGACCCAGCAATCCCTTTACTGGGTATATACCTAAAGGAATATAAATCATTCTGTTATAAAGATACATGCACACATATGTTTATTGCAGCTCTGTTCACAATAGCAAAGACATGGGACTAACTCAAATGGTCATCAGTGATAGAGTGGATAAAGAAAATGTGGTACATATTACACCACGGAATACTATACAGCCATAAAAAGGAATGAGATCATGGTCTTTGCAGGGACATGGATGAAGCTGGAAGCCATCATCCTCAGCAAACTAACACAGGAACAGAAAACCAAACACCGCATGTTCTCACTTATAAGTAGGAGTTGAACAATGAGAACACGTGGACATAGAGAGGGAAACAACACACACCAGGGCCTGTCAGGGGCATGAGGGGAAGGAGATCAGTACAAATAGCTAGTGCATGTGGGGCTTAATACCTAGATGACAGGTTGATAGGTGCAGCAAGCCACCATGGCACACATTTACCTGTGTAACAAACTTACATGTTCTGTACACATCTATCCCGGATCCTAAAGTAAAATAAAATTTAAATAAAAATAAATTTAACAAGTTAATTTTGTTAAATATAATGATCAAACTTTCTACATATTTAATGAGAGATAAAAATACACATTGCTGGCTGGGTGCAGTGGCTCACGCCTGTAATCCCAGCACTTTTGGAGGCCGAGGCAGGCGGAGTTTGAGACCAGCCTGGCCAACAGGTGAAACTCCATCTCTACTAAAAATACAAAATTAGCTGGTCTTGTTGTTGCCAACCTGTAGTCCCAGCTACTGGGGAGGCTGAGGCAGGAGAATCGCTTCAACCTGGAAGGTAGAGGTTGCAGCGAGCTGAGATCGCACCACTGCCCTCCAGCCTGGGCGACAGAGTGAGACTCTGTCAGAAGGAAATAAAAAAGAATACATGTTGCTAAAAATGCTTGGTTTGGTGGTCAGTCAATAATTTGACCTTTGCACAAAGATACAGGAAATATAAAACATTTGATAAATTAATATGAGGGTTATTTAACAGGAATAAATGCTTCAATTTGACAAACTGTTATATAATATCTAATTGAATGATGGATGTTTTATTTGAATGAAAAGAACATGAAATTTTTATCTGCAGATTTTAGCCAGTATATCTAGGAATATTTAATAGTTTTGGAATATATTCTATTTATGCCAAAATAATCAGTATCACTAAACATTTATTTATTTCAGCTGTTTGAGTATTTCTTTCTTTCCTGTGGACATATCGTAACCATTGTGAATAGCAGGAAACGTATGCTTTTTGTCAAATATGTGAGGGAAAAAGCCATTTTCAACATATGGTTCTTTTGCCTTACTTTCATGAGTGTCTCCCTCAACAGTGAAGCCATCTCCCACTGGTCTACTCTACATTGTCTGAATTTAGAATTAAAATACCCTCATTCTAGTGTCAGAGGTTACCTGTAACAGGAATATGTGAAAGACCAGATAAAGCACACATTAGCAGGCCTTACCTGGTCATGTAAATTACTTCACCAAATCCAGTAAAATCCCAAAGGTTTTTACACCTTGAGACAATGCTGATAGTAACTTGAGATAGATAATTTGGTGTCTTTCTTTTGTAAGATAGAAGAAAGTTCAGTATTAAAGCAGCTAGGGAATGGAGAATCTACATGAGTGGATCGATCTTGGAGAACCACACTAGGTCTTGGCAGATCAAATTTAGGAAAGAGAGATATGAAAGGTAAATATCTAGAAATTGATTACATTAAAACTGTTGATGCTTTTGTTGTCCTAGGAAAGTCTCTCAAACCATACCCCAGTCAGTCTTTGGATTTCAAGAGCAAATTTTTGAAGAGAGAGGAAGTGGGAGCTGATAGTTCTTAAGAATTGGTTGGAAACTGGCACAGTATTACTCCTGTCATATTTTATCGGTCAAAGTAGTTACAGAGGCCATCTGAAATCAAGGAGAAGACATCGAACCCACTTCTCTGTGGGAGATGTGTCAAAGGATTTGTGATCATCTTTAATATGCCTCTGCTACTATTTACTAGACACTGTGTTAGGTCATTGGAGTAAAATAATGAATACAATAGACATAATGGTTTGTTGCATGAAGCATATGGTCTAACAGAGGAGACAAACAAGTGATTATAATACTGTGTGATAAACACCATGATAGGACAATATAGGGTGCTATGGAATCATACAGGACGGGTCCCTAAACCAGAGAGAACTGGAATTCAGGCACAGCTCCCCAAAGGAAGTACCCTGAGAACTCTATTGTGAACCAAGTCTTATTGATATGATAATAGTACAGCTATACCATTTGAAAACATATTTCCCACTCATGCTAGACTTGAAGGAAATTAGTGACAGATTTTCAGTAATAGTATAAATTTGAATTTGTGCAGAGATTATCTAGATCTGAGGGAAAATGGGCATTGTTTGGTTTATAAAGAATAGAATTGGAGGGATCATTTTCTCAGTACTCAGCAGTAGCAACCTCCCCTGGAAAATTATTTGGAAAAATGGCCTCATATCAGAAGAATTTGCTTGAACTATATTTGGCAGTTTACCAAGTCTGTCCATATGGCTTATATTTTTCTATTGATAAATGTTCTTTTCTCTGAAAAGAAAAAAACCTGGCAATAAGGCCTGTGAACAAACAGCCGTTTTTCTGTTTAAGGTTTATATAGGCCTATTCCTACAGTTTTCAGCATATGCATGTGAGTCTCTTGTCAGTTTTCTAAAACATTAGAAAGGAAATGAGATTGGTTGGTTGAATGGTTTGATCAGTTAGTTTTGGGTTTAGATACACCAATCTCCAAGAACGTAGAATTCCAATGTAAAGATCAGCAAAAGGAAAGACTTCTGGATAAAGGCTGAGTCAAGGCTGTAGGATTTGCTTTGGTAGCAGTTTGAAAGGAACTTGAAAATAAAACTTAACTAAGAAGCTCTTGCTTTTCAAGAATGCTGTTTATCAGAGAAACAATAAAATTATTAGAATAAATTATTAATGAAATTATTAGAAAGTTTATAACAATGAAAATATGATTAATGAAAGTTGTATTAATGATAGAGATTACCTAAAGATTTGGGGCATGAGATCTTGAGCCAGCATAGGTAAATTTCATGTAAACATTAGGGCAAATCTTAATGGTCTAAGTAAAGTGTTATATGTTTAGAAGTAATTGAATTCTACTGTATCTACTCTTTCTTCATTGCTGTTTTTTGTGCTTTATGCCTTTGACTTCTTACATAAAAGCATGGCTTTACTCTGGTGCACTTCCATCATGGAGTGTCTCTCCTATTTCCACTCTTGGATCCCATTGCATAGTCAGTTTATATTGGCCCTAGATATAACTGTCATTCCCTAGACATTAAGTAATGGAAATATTTTTTCTTTGGATTGCCAATAAATGCTGGATAGGATGTATATATTTTCATTTAACAGTGAGAAGTGCTTTTTCCCCTTTACTTCATTGCTGTTATTTGTAATGTTTGGAAAGGAACCTGAGATACCAGTCTAGATGTGAGACTAAGTAATTATTCTATTTGATAGAATTCACTAACTCAAACAGGATGAGTAAGATGGATACTTGGCAAGCCTTTGGTACTTATGCAGTTGTTTTTTATGCATAGTAGTTTATCATTCTATGGATATTTTTATGTTTTTCAATCCTCTTTTCAAATTATTTTCCTCTCTATAATATCATATTCAAACAATTGTCATCTGTCCCATTAAATATTACGGTGTCTTTGCCACCCTCTTTACTGAAAGGGAGTTTAGAAAAAGCAAGCAAGTTATCACATACGACATTGAATACAGTGTAAGCAAAGTTGACTGTTTTTCCTGCAAAGTTAAGTTGTAGAATTTATTATGCCTTTTCCTGTCACCATATAGTATCTTGAAATAATTACAGTACAGACTGAGAAAGACAGGGATTTGTCAGCTGCTTCATTTCTTTAACTTCCAATGTCACAGAAAAGTATGAACATATCTTCCTAACTTTATCCATTTTAGTATGTAACAGCCTTTACAAATTTTAGCCTGAATCACTTGTATTTTACCTAAGTTTTTATTTTGATTGAGATATAGATTCTTAAACTCATTGCAATAATCCTATAAATATTTAAGAACTATTATCTTTCTCTCTTCATATCTTCTCTGCTGCATCCTTTTAAAACCTTTCCTAAAGGATTTAAAACCTTTCCTAAAACATTGAATCATCTTTACTGTTCTTTTATGACCCTTTAAAAATTCTCTGTGACAGAAATGAAGCCCAAACCTCAGTTCTAAGTACAATCGCTCACTTTTCCATTTCCGTCTTTCAAATAGTCTAGTGCTTCCCGGGACAAATAGACTTTACTCTGAAAATATGTTCTTTTAAAATGCAATTGGAAGACAGATTTCACATACCCTCATTTATGACTGCATTGTCAATGAATTATGTGTATTGATTCAACTTGTGAAAATAAAAGTCAAGTAAGGCTCAGAAAAAAAATTCTCTGTAATCAGTTTAAATCTTACTATACCAAAGTTAATTTGATTGAAAATATATAGAACTTTGATATAGTTGACTGTCAAGTTTTGAACTGAGAAAGACTATATTCCTTCCTCTCAAGTTGTGTTGTTGTATTCTGTGGATTGGATTCATCCCCCTTCCTCTTTTTTCCCTCCCTCCCTACCCTCCCCTCGCCTCCCTCCCTTCACTTCCCTTCCTTCCTTCTTCCTTCCCTCTCGTTCCTTTTCTTTTTTCTTTCTTTTTTTTTTTCTGACAAGGTTGCTCTCTGTTGCCCAGGCCGGAGTACAGTGGCATGATCATGGCTCACTCCAATCTCAACCTCTGGGTCTTAGAAAATAGAAGGATCATTTTTCTATCAGTCATTTGAAAATGGAAGGTGTATCTCCATCTTAGTAAGGATAGCATTTTTATTATATGGTGGCAGATTTTGTACTTAGGTAAAGGGAGAAAATAAGGTCATTGACTTGAAAAAACTCTAGAGAGTTACTTTAATATAATCTGTGAGGCCCAAACCCTCTTAAATAAAGTATATTTTTAAAATTATGGAACAAACACCTCAATTCACTTCAGTAGACATTTAGAGTGCCTACAGTAAGTTCAGTGTCAGGAATAGAAATTTCCAATGACATGTCCTCTTTGGGCTACCAACAGTTAGTTAGGTCTTCGATCTCCCATTCATCACCCTATTCTTCATGTAATGACCCACATGACCTGACACTTAACTGTGTGCCTGGAAGTACAAGGAAGAGTGAGAAAAAATTACAGGAGAAAATTCTTTAAAGAATATGTATCTATTTTTATTTTAAAAGTCACATTCTGCACATGTATCCCAGAACTTAAAGTATGATAATAATAATAAAGTATATTTTTTTTTGAAAGGAAGATTTCTTCATTCAGCTTACCTGCTGTTCTCTGGTTGCTAGCAAATATTGCAGAGGGAAATGAAAATAAAATGGGAAAATCCTTTCTATGGCAAGTTCAGGTTTGGGAAAGACAGTATCATAGACCCAGAGAATATTGAGTCTCAGCTTACTGAATATTCTAGGTCCAGCTCTTCTTATCTCTAAATTACTGAGTCTTGAGAAGATAAATTGACTGTTCTAAGGATTCATAGCCATGACTAAAACTCCTTTTCTTATCCAGTGCCTTTCTTAATAAGAAGCCAAAAAATATGATAGGGTCTACTCAGTAAATTGTATTGTGTTAGTTTTGTAAATCCGTGTTGTAAATGGTGAGATCAGTGCATGTAGTTATATGACATTTTAATTTATTATATGATAACATTTGACTCCTTTGAAGTTAGTGGACTAAATGCAACAAAAATTAGAAACGTGGCCATAAAAGTGACCATAAAAGTAATGTAATTAATAGTTAATATTTAGATCTCAGGCAAAGCATGTGGAAATATTTAATAGAGAACTAAAACCAAGCTTATTAGTACAAGCATGCCTTGTTTAATTTTTGTTCATGTTATTGGACCTTGCAGATAACTTTTTTTTGTTTTCTACAAATTAAAGGTTTATGGCAGTCCTGCATTGAGCAAGTCTATCAGCGCCATTTTCCAACAGCACGTGCTCACTTGTATCTAGTATCTCTGTGTCACATTTTGGTAATTCTCACAATATTTCAAATAATTTTGTTATAACTTTTATAGTGATCTTATATCTGAAATCAGATCTTTGATGTTAGTATTGTAATTATTCTGGGGTGCCACAAACTGCTCCCATGTAAGACTGCAAACTTAAGCCATAAATGTGTGTTTTCCAACCGCTCCACTGATGGCAGTTCTCATCTCCCTTTTCGCGGGCCTATTCCCAGACACATGACAGTGTTGAAATTAGCCCAATTAATAACCTTACAATGGCCTTTAAGTGTTCAGGTGAAAGGAAGAGTCACACATCTCTCAGTTTAAATCAAAATCTGGAAATGATTAAGCTTAATGAGGAAGGCAAGCGGCAAGCTAGGCCTCTTGTGCTTAACTATTATCCAAGTTGTGAATGCAAAGGAAAATTCTTGAATGAAATTAAAAGTGCTATTCCAGTGAACTTATCAATGATAAGAAAGTAAAGCGGCCATATTGCTGATATGGAGAAAGTTTGAATGGTCTGCACAGAAGATCAAACTAGCCACAACATTCCCTTTAAGCCAAACCCTAATCCAGAGCAAGCCCTAACTCTCTTCATTTCTGAGAAGGCTGAGAGAAGTGAGGAAGCTGCAGAAGAAAATGGTAAAGCTAGTAGAGGTTGGTTCATGAGGTTTAAGGAAAGAAGCCATCTCTATAACATAAAAGTACAAGATGAAGAAGCAAATGCTAATGGAGAAGCTACAGCAAGTTATCCTGATCTAGCTGAGATCATTGATGAAGGTGGCTACACTAAACAACAGATTTTCAGTGGAGACAGCAGCCTTGGAAGAAGATGCCATAGGACTTTCATAGCTAGAGAGGAGAATTCAACGCCTGGCTTCATAGCTCCAAAGGACAGACTGATTCTCTTCTTAAGGCCTAATGCAGCCAGTGACATTAAGTTGAAGCCAATACCTACTTAGCATTTTGAATATCCTAGAGCCCTTAAAAATTATGCTAAATCTACCTTACCTATAAGTGGAACAAGAGTCTGGATGACAGCACATGTTTACAGCACGATTTACTGTTTTAAGCCCACTGTTGAGACCTACTGCTCAGAAAAAAGAAGATTATTTTCAAAATATGCATGTGTCTTTACAGCAGCATGATTTATAATCCTTTGGGTATATATCCAGTAATAGGATGGCTGGGTCAAACGGTATTTCTAGTTCTAGATCCTTGAGGAATCGCCACACTGTCTTCCACAATGGTTGAACTAGTTTACAGTCCCACCAACAGTGTAAAAGTGTTCCTATTTCTCCACATCCTTTCCAGCACCTGTTGTTTCCTGACTTTAATGATTGCCATTCTAACTGGTGTGAGATGGTATCTCATTGTGGTTTTGATTTGCATTTCTCTGATGGCAAGTGATGATGAACATTTTTTCATGTGCCTGTTGGCTATATTAATGTCTTCTTTTGAGCAGTGTCTGTTCATTTCCTTTGCCCACTTTTTGATGGGGTTGTTGTTTTGTTCTTGTAAATTTGTTTGAGTTTTTGTAGGTTCTGGGTATTAGCCCTTTGTCAGATGAGTAGATTGCAAAAGTTTTCTCTCCCATTCTGTAGGTTGCCTGTTCACTCTGACAGTAGTTTCTTTTGCGGTACAAGAAGCTCTTTATTAATAATCCCATTTGTCAATTTGGCTTTGTTGCCCTTGCTTTTGGTGTTGAGACATGAATCCTCCCAGTGCCTATGTCCTAATGGTAACCTATTCTTTCTAGGGTTTTATGTTTTAGTCAACATTTATCTCTAACCAGTTTGAATTAATTTTGTATAAGAGTAAGGAAGGGATCCAGTTTCAGCTTCTACTTATGCAGCCATTTCCCAGCCACCCATTATTAAATAGGAATCCTTTCCCCATTTCTAGTTTTTGTCCAGGTTTGCAAAGATCAGATGGTTGTAGATGTGGTGATAATTTCTGATGGCTCTGTTCTGTCCATTGGCTAATCCTGTTTTGGTATCCAGACCATCGCTGTTTAGGTACTGTAGCCTTTAGTATAGTTTGAAGTCAGGTAGCGTGAATGGCCCACTTGTGTTTTGACATTAGGATTCTCTTGGCAAGGGCTCTTTTTTGGTTCCATATGAACTTAGTTTTCCAATCGGTAAGAAAGTCATTGGTAACTTAATGGATGCATTGAAACTATAAATACTTGTGGGCAGTAGGCCATTTTCGACGATATTGATCTCCTATCCATGAGCAATTGGAGCATTCTCCATTTGTTTTTCCTCTTTTATTCATTGGCATGTTGTAGTCTCCTGAAGAGGTCTTTCCACATCCCAATGTAAATTGGATTCCTAGGTATTTTATTCCCTCTTTGAAAGCAATTGTGAATGGGATTCATTCATGATTGGCTCTCTGTTTGTCCCTGTTTCGGGTAAAAGAATCTGGAGTTTGCACATTGTTTTGTATCCGAACTTGCTGAAGTTGTTATCAGCTTAAGGATGATTTGGGCAGATAGGGTTTCTAAATATACAATCATGCCATTTCTGCAAACAGGACAATTGACCTCCTTTTCCGATGAATACCCTTTATTTCTTTCGCTTGCCTTGCCCTGACCAGAACTCCAACACTATATTTGAATAGGGATTGTGAGAGGGCATCCCTGTCGTGTGCCATTTTAAGGGAAGCTCCAGTCTTGCCTGTCAGAATGATATGCCATGGTCCCTCATAAATAGCTCCTTATATTGAGATACGTCCCATCAGACTGAATTATTGAGAATTTTTTTAGCCATAGAAGGGCGTGATTTTGTCAAAAGCCTTTTCTGGCATCATTGAGATAATCATGTGGTTTTGTCTTGGTTCGTTGTATGCTGGATTATGTTTATTGTTGGATTTCATATTTTGACCAGCCTGCATTCCCAGGGATGAAGCCAACTATCATGGTAGATAAGCTTTTGTATGTGCTTGCTGAATTCTGTTTGCCAGTATTTTATTGAGGATTTTGCACGAGTTCACAGGATATTGGTCAAATTCCTTTTTTGTTGTGGCCTCCTGCCAGCCTTTGGTATACAGGAGTGTTGCCTCAATAAAATGAGTTAGGAGATTCCCTTTTCTATTTGATTGAATAGTTTCAGAAGCCAATGGACCAGCTCCTCCTTGTACTCCTGGAGTACAGCTTGAATCCATCTGGTCTGACTTCTTTTGTTGTAGGACTATAGTTATGCCCAATCAGAGCCCTTGCTATCGGTCTAATCCAGGGGTAACTTCTTCCTGGTTCAGTCTTGGGAGAGTGTACTGTGTCCACGAAATTTATCCATTCTTCTAGGTTTCATAGTTTATATTGCGTAGAGGTGTTTATAGTATTACCTGACTGGTACCTTTGTATTTCTATGGGTCGGTGTGAATCCCCTTTAATTCATTTTATTGCGTCTATTGATTCCCTCTCTTTTCTTCTTATTATCTTGCAGTGTCTGTCAATTTGTTGATCTTCAAAAAACCACTCCTGCAGCATTTGATTTTTTGAAGGTTGTTTGTGTCTCTACCCTGTCAGTTCTGCCTGATCCTTAGTTAATTTCTTGCCCTTCTGCCTAGCTTTGCTAGTTTCGCTCTCCTTTTTCTCCTAGTTCCTTGTTACTTGTGATTTACAGGTCAATTTTAAACCTTTCTGCTCTCTCTGTGGTATTTATCGGTTATAAATCCCTCCTACACACTGCTTTAAATGGTCCAGAGATTCTGGTACATTGTGCTTTGTCTCCTTGGTTCCAAAGAACATCTTTATTTCGCTCATTTTGTTGTGTAGCCAGTATCATTCCATGACAGGTTTGTTCATTCCATGTAGTTGGAATGTTTGAATTGAGTTCTTAGCCTGAGTCTTAGTTTTGATGCACTGTGGCCGAGAGACATTGTTATAATTCCTGTCTTTTACATTGGCTGAGAGTGAGCTTACTTCCAACTATGTGGATCGGTTGGAATAAGCATGTGGGCTGAGAAGAAATGTATATATCTTTGATTTGGGGTGAGAGTTCTGTAGATGTCCTGTAGGGTCCACTTGATACAGATGTGAGTCAATTCCTGATATCCTTGTTACTTTCGCTCGTTGATGTTCTAAATGTTGAAAAGGGGGTGTTAAAGTCTCCCATTATTATGGTGTGGAGTCCAAAGTCTCTTGTAAGTCTCAAGGACTTTGCTTAGTGAAATCTGGTGCTTCTGTATGGCATAGGTATTAGATAGTAGCTCTTCCTTGTTGAATTATCCCTTACCATTATGTAATGGCCTCTTGTCCTTTTGATCTTTGATGTGTTAAAGTCGTTTATCAGAGACTAATGCCAACCCCTGCCTTTTTTGTTTTCCATTTGCTGGAGATTCCTCCCATCCCTTATTTGAGCCCTAGTATGTCTCTGACATTGAGATGGTCTTCTGAATACAGCCAAACTGAGGGCTTGACTCCCTTTATCCAAATTGCCAGGTTGTCTTTAATGAAGCATTACTCCGTTTACATTTAAGGGTCATATCATTATATGGAATTTGATCCTGTCATTAGATGTAGCTAGTTATTTGCTTGTTAGTTGATGCAGTTTCTTCCTAGCATTGATGGTCTTTACAATTTGGCTGGTTTTCGCAGTGGCTGGTATCAGTTGTTCCTATCCATGTTTAGTGCTTCCTTCAGGAGTTCTGCTCTTGTAAGGCAGGCCTGGTGGTGACAAAATCTCTCATCATTTGCTTGTCTGTAAAGGATTTCATTTCTCCTTCACTTATGAAACTTACTTTGGCTGGATATGAAATTCTGGGTTGAAAATTCTTTTCTTTAAGAATGTTGAATATTGGCCCCCACCCCCTTCTGACTTGTAGAATTTCTACAGAGAGATCCGCTGTTAGTCTGATGGGCTTCCCTTTGTGGGTAACCCGGCCTTTCTCTCTGGCTGCCCTTAACATTTTTTCCTTTATTTCAACTTTGGTGAATCTGACAATTATGTGTCTTGGAGTTGCTCTTCTTGAGGAGTATCTTTGTGGCATTCTCTGTATTTCCTGAATTTGACAGAAAGGACATCCACAGCAAAACCCCATCTGTACATCACCATTGTCAAAGACCAAAGGTAGATAAAACCACAACGATGGGGAGAAACCAGAGCAGAAAAGCTGAAAATTCTAAAAATCAGAGTGCCTCTTCTCCTCCAGAGGAACACAGCTCCTCGCCAGCAATGGAACAAAACTGGACAGAGAATGCCTTTGACAGCTTGACAGAAGTAGGCTTCAGATGATTGGTAATAACAAACTTCTCTGAGCTAAAGGAGGATGTTTGAACCCATCGGAAAGAAGCTAAAAACCTTGAAAAAAGATTAGATGTATGGTTAACTAGAACAAACAGCATAAAGACCTTAAATGACCTGATGGAGCTGAGAACCATGGCATGAGAACTACATGACGCATGCACAAGCTTCAGTAGTCAATTCGATCAAATGGAAGAAAGGGTATCAGTAATTGAAGATCAAATGAATGAAATGCAGCAAGAAGAGAAGTTTAGAGAAAAAAGAGTAACAAGAAATGAACAAAGTCTCCAAGAAATATGGGACTATATGAAAAGACCAAATCTACATCTGATTGGTGTACCTAAAAGTGACGGAAAGAATGGAACCAACTTGGAAAACACTCTTCAGGATATTATCCAGGAGAACTTCCCCAACCTAGCAAGGCAGTCCAACATTCAAATTCTCAAGTTGTATTATATAAGAAATACATTTTGTAATACTATAGCTGCCATAGACAGTGATTTGTTTGATGGATCTGGGCAAAGTAAATTGAAAGCCTTCTGGAAAGTATTCACCAGTCTAGATGCCATTGAAAACTTTTGTGATTCATGGGAGGAGATCAGAATATCAACATTAAGAGGAGTTCGGAAGAAGTTGATTTCAGCCCTCATAAGTGACTTTGAGGGATTCAAGACTTCAATGGAAGTCTTTTGATTTCTGGAAACTGCAGCAACTACAGCCATCTATGTGTGCTATTTAAATCTGAACTAGCAATGCAATGCATTGGTAATTTGGTCACAGAAGTGGCAAGAGTTGTATACAGCAATACCTGGATAGTACTCTTATATTGATCATATAGCTCCTCAGTGTTCTTCATCCTAGAATTTTTGCCATAGTGTTTCACCCACTTTTGAGCCAGCTAATGCCCCAGTCCGATCTGAACTATCTTTCTTTCTTCTTACCTTTATCCTTTCTGTTTCTCCTTGTTTCCTTCTTTTTTGAAGGCAAATTCCTTCTTCACACAAAATTCCTGACTTCAAGAGTTGGTAATCTAGTAGGACAGACATATAAGAAACTGAAAAATTATATGACAATATGATAAATGTTATAGTAGAGAAAAACAGCAGGGTTCTATGGGATTTCTGAGGGATTCCAAACTCAGATTGAGAATGTGGGTCAGGAAATATTTCCAAGAGGAGCTAACACTTGAACTGCCTCTGGTAAGTAATTAGGAGCTAGCCTAGCAATGAAAAGGAGCTGGAGATATTGGACAGATGCCTAAATGAATCCTTAAAAGATCACTCGGAGTTAGAAACCAGATAGTTCTCAGGCTTAGTTGATCAAATGCCAAGAACAGGGTGGGAACCTTAATGGGAGATGAAGCCAAATGATCTGATATAGCAGAAGCTGAGACAAAGTGGACTTTGAAAATGAGTCCAAGGATTGGAGCAAAGCAAGGATTCCCTAGGCATTCACTGTTCATTAGAGTAAAAAAGAGAAGAGTTGAACATCGGAGCCTAGAGAATGCCAGCATTTAAGGGGTAAGCAGAAACAAAGAGACTGTGAGGAAGACTGAGGAGTAGCCAGAGACTGACAGTGTCAGAGTAAACTGGACTAGAGGACCGAGACACTGACCCTTTATTTATTAATACTATAATGAAGGAAAGGATTGGGATGCGAATGGAAGGAAGTTTATAGATAGATAGCTAGAAGCTGAGTCTCTGTTTGTCTTTGGAGCAAATGAAAGTGTAATAATCTAATGAGAGTATAGAGGGGTGGGAGTGAGGGACAGGGGAAATATGAAGTACCTCTTGTGAAGAATCTAAGTATAGCTAGTAAGGAACTCCTGGCTTCAAGTGATCCTCCCGTTTTGCCCTCCCAAAGTGCTGGGCTTACAGGCACATGCCACTGCACCCAGCCAACAGTAAATAATTATAGCTTGTTTTTGTATACGTTGCACTAGTTTTTCTGTGTTCCTTGGAGGTAACAGCAACAGTCAGGCTGCACCCCTTTCTGCATCATGCCCTTTCTTTCTCTCATTGAAAGGGCTGGGAACCCTGCATGAAATGTTGAAGACTGGGCAGGGTTAAGAACACCCACATAGGGCCAGGCGCAGTGGCTCATGCCTGTAATCCCAGCACTTTGGGAGGCCAAGGCAGGTGGATCACCTGAGCTCAGGAGTTCAAGGCCAGCCTGGCCAATTCCTGAAACCCTATCTCTAATAAAATTACAAAAAAATTAGCCAGGCATTGTGGCAGAAGCCTATAATCCCAGCTGCTCGGAAGGCTGAAGCAGGAGAATTGGTTGAACCCAGGAGGCGGAGGTTGCAGTGAGCCGAGATAATGCTATTGCACTCCAGCCTGGGCAACAAGAGTGATACTTCGTCAAAAAAAAAAAAAGAAAGAAAGAAAGAAAGAAAGAAAGAACACCCACATAGGTTGGTGACCTGCCTTAGGGTGTGAGGACAAGTGAGGTGAGGGGAGAATCTGTGTAGGAGGGCAGCCCAGTGCCAGGTGACAGAGCCTCAGTGGGGTGAGGAGGACTTCCAGGTAGGAGAGCTACTTACTTCAGAGATTGATGTCTGAGTGAGGAGAGTGGGGCATTAACTTGGGGAGGGGAGCTAGTTGGCTTCATTCAGGAGGACTGATCAAATAAGTAAATATGTTAAGCATAATGGAAGCTAGGTTTCTTACTATAAGAAAAAGTGAAAACTGAAGGGAAACAACCAGAATGAACCCTGTTGGAAGTATTGCTGCAAATTTATGTTTCAGATAGATAGATAGGTAGATAGATATGTACATACATACATATATATTCACATACATATGTATAAAGTATATATGTACCTACATATAGTCTCTAGCTCTGTCCATTGGGTTGGCCTGGAAGAAGCAACACACCTGGATCAGAGTACATGGAACACTCACATCTAAATAGCATTCTCTACCAAAAGGAACCAGAACTCCTTAGAAAAACTGCTGATTCCAGGGCTGTGCCAGAGTAAGTAAAAGCTGAGTTTGGATATGTACCAAAAAGTAAGAAAGCACTTGAAAAATGATCAGTGTATTAGTCAGGGTTCTCTAGAGGGACAGAAGTAATAGAATATATATATAGGGGAGTTAATATATTAAGTATTAACTCACACAATCACAATGTCCTACAATAGGCTGTCTGCAGGCTGAGGATCAAGGAAAGCCAGTCTGAGTTCAAAGCTGAAGAACTTGGAGTTCGATGTTCGAGGGCAGGAAGCATCCAGCACAGCAGAAAGATGAAGGGTTGCGGGGGCTAGGCCAGTCTCTCTCTTCACATTTTTCTGCTTGCTTATGTTCTAGCTGTGCTGACAGCTGATTAGATTGTGCCTACCCAGATTAAGGGTGAGTCAGTCTTCCCCAGCCCACTGACTCAAATATTAATCTCCTTTGGCAACACCCTCACAGACACAGCCAAGAGCAATACTTTGTATCCTTCAATACCATCAAGTTGACACTCAGTATTAATCATCACAAGTCCACCCCTTGTCAGCTTGAACCCATACACATCTCCTGAGATCATACATAATCTTCAAATAAAGACAATAATAAGGTCATAATTATGCCTAACATAATACAACTATCCTTCCTACAACTGGAAACCTACCAATCCCCAACCCAAATACTGTTACATAAAGTTAACAATACTTAAATGCTGACATGAAGTTAATAAATCTTATGTCATATGATAAAGGAGGAAGGAAATAAAATGAAGATATTTTCTTAGCACAAGTGTATACATGCACAAACATTTTTTAACAAAAGAAGGAAGAAATACTCATGACAATTACAGTCCTCCTTTCTGCAGCTGGTCACGTGGTTGTAGCTGGTATTGATGACTACCTTCTTCTACTACCTGTTCTGTATTCCCTTTGCCTTCAACAAACACCTCAGCAGGTTGTAGGTTTTTTTTCCTAGTGGAGTGACCCAAACCTCCATTCCTGAAGGGTATTGGTCATTTGTAATCCTGCCTGGATTGGGCTGTTGTAGTTTCTCATTGACCTTAATCACAGGGCATAGTAGTACTAAGGGAAGCCCTAATGGATCTCCTGTATTCCATGCATACACTTCCTTACCTCTGTTGTGAAGTAGTAGACTGATTTCATCTTGATAGTCTAGGTCAATCACCCAGCCAACACTGTTACTCCTTTCTTAGCCTATTGACTTAAAGGTATGAGGAGCCCAAAGTATCTAGGTGGCAATCTTAACTTATAGTTTAATGGAATCATTGTTGTGTCTCCTGGTGGCAGCGTTTCTCCCTCTGGAACTAAAACCTCTGGGCCAGCAGGACGTAATATTGCAGGAACAGGAAGCAAAAATTTTGCTAGTGGATCACTAGGGATGATGGGGAGTGTTGACACTTCCACCCCTTGATTCCTGGACCAGTTAATCCTGGCTATGGGAGAAACAGTGCCATATATTGGACACTGATTGAGAGCATCCACGGCCTTCTGGAGAACTTTGCCTCAGCCCTGCAAAGTATTGTCACCTAGTTGGCATTGTAACTGTGACTTCAAAAGGCCATTTCACCATTCTATCAATCCAGCTGCTTCAGGATGATAGGAAACATGGTAAAACCAGTGAATTCTATGAGCATGAGCCCACTGCCACACTTCTTTAGCCATAAAGTGAGTGCCTTTGTTAGATGCAATGCTGTGTGGAATACCATGATGGTGGATAAGGCATTCCATGAGTCCACAGATGGTAGTCTTGGCAGAAGCATTGCATGCAGGATAAGCAAACTCATATCCAGAGTAAGTGTCTTTTCCAGTGAGGACAAATCTCTGCCCTTTCCATGATGGAAGAGGTCCAATATAATCAACCTGCCACCAGGTAGCTGGCTGATCACCCTGAGGAATGGTGCCATATCAAGGGCTCAGTGTTGGTCCCTGCTGCTGGCAAATTGGGCACTTAGCAGTGGTCGTAACCAGGTCAGCCTTGGTGAGTGGTAGTTTATGTTGCTGAGCCCATGCGTAACTTCCATCCCTGCCACCATAACCACTTTGTTCATGGGCCCATTGGGCAATGACGGGGTGGCTGGGGAAAGAGGCTGAGTGGTGTCCACAGAATGGGTCATGTCCTATCACTTTATTATTAAAATCCTCCTCTGCTGAGGTCACCTGTTGGTGAGCACTCACATGGGATACAAATATCTTCACAGTTTTTGACCACTCAGAGAGATCATCCACATACCTCTTCCCCAAATTTCTTTGTCACTAATTTTCCAGTCATGCTTCTTCCAAGTCCCTGACCATCCAGCCAAACCATTGGTTACAGCCCATGAATTCGTATATAATTGCACATCTGACCATTTCTCCTTTAATACAAAGTGCACAACCAGGTGCACTGCTTGAAGTTCTGCCCACTGGGAAGATTTCCCTTCACTGCTGTCCTTCAGGGATGTCCTAGAAAGGGGCTGTACCAGTGCTGCAGCTGTCCACTTTCGGGTGGTATCTGCATATCATGCAGAACCTTCTGTGAACCAGCCCCTTCTCTTCCTCTGTCAACTGATCATAGGGAACTTCCCATGAGGCCATCGGTGCAGGCTGGAGGAGAGAAGGCAGAGTGGCAGGAGTGGAGACCATGGACATGTGAGCCAATTCATCGTGTAACTTACTTGTGCCTTCAGGACCTGCTTGAGCCCAGTCAGCTATATACCACTTCCATTTGATGAGGGAATGCTGCTGTGCATGGCCCACTTTATGGCTACATGGGTCAGAAAGCACCCAGTTCACGATAGGTAGTTCAGGTTGCATGGTTACTTGATGACCCATAGTCAAATGTTCAGTTTCCACCAAAGCCCAGTAACAGGCCAGGAGCTGTCTCTCAAAAGGACATTATTTATCTGCAGAAGATGGCTGGGCCTTGCCCTAAAATCCTAGAGGCCGCCACTGTGATTCACCTATGGGGTCTTGCCAAAGGCTCCAAACAGCATCCCTATCTGCCGCTAACACTTCAAGCACCATTGGGTCTGCTGGGTTATATGGCCCCAGTGGCAGAGCAGCTTGCTCAGCAGCCTGGACCTGTTGCAGAGCCTTCCTCTGTTCTGGACCCCACTCAAAACTGGCAGCCTTGGCCGGGCGCGGTGGCTCAAGCCTGTAATCCCAGCACTTTGGGAGGCCGAGACGGGCGGATCACGAGGTCAGGAGATCGAGACCATCCTGGCTAACAAGGTGAAACCCCGTCTCTACTAAAAAGTACAAAAAAACTAGCCGGGCATGGTGGCGGGCGCCTGTAGTCCCAGCTACTCAGGAAGCTGAGGCAGGAGAATGGCGGGAACCCGGGAGGCGGAGCTTGCAGTGAGCTGAGATCCGGCCACTGCACTCCAGCCTGGGAGACAGAGCAAGACTCCGTCTCAAAA
>NW_016807519.1:286162-301019 GCF_001698545.2 Rhinopithecus bieti | reverse complement strand
AAAAAAAAAAAAAAAAAAAAAAAACTGGCAGCCTTTTGGGTCACTTGATAAATGGGCTGGAGTAACACGCCCAAATGAGGAATGTGTTGCCTTTCAAATCCAAATTGGCCCACTAGGCATTGTGCCTTTTTCTTGGTTGTGGGAAGGGCTAAATGCAGCAACTTATCCTTCACATTAGAAGGAATATCTTGACAGTCCCCACACCACTGGACCCCTCAAAATTTTACTGAGGTAGAAGATCGCTGAATTTCAGTTGGATTTATTTCCCATCCTCTGGCACGCAAATGTCTCACCATTACATTCAGTGTGTTTGCTACTTCTTACTCACTGGATCCAATCAGCATTGTCATCAATGTAATGGACCAGTGTCATATCTTGCAGAAGCGAAAAGTGATCAAGGTCTCTCCAAATAAGATTATGATACAAAGCTGGAGAATTGATAACCCCTGAGGTAGAACAGTAAAGGTATATTGCTGGCCTTGCTAGCTGAAGGCAAATTGCTTCTGGTGGGCCTTATGGACAGGAATGGAGAAAATGGTATTTGCCAAGTCAATGTCTGCATACCAGGTACCAGGAGATGTGTTAATTTGCTCAAGCAATGAAACCACATCCGGTACAGCAGCTGCAATTGGAGTCACCACTTGGTTAAGCTTACAATAATCTGTCATTCTCTATGATCTGGCTGTCTTCTGGTCAGGACAAATGGAAGAGTTGAACGGGGATGTGGTGGAAATCACCACCCCTGCGTCTTTCAAGTCCTTGATGGTGGCACTAATCTCTGCAATCCCTCCAGAGATGCGATATTGTTTTTGATTTACTATTTATCTAGGTAGAGGCAGCTCTAACGGTTTCCATTTGGCCTTTCCTACCACAATAGCCCTCACCCTACCAGTCAGGGAGCCAGTGTGGGTCTAAGTATGTCTATGCCAATTATGCATTTCTGGCACTGGGGAAATGACCATAGGATGAGTCTGGGGACCCAATGGATCCACTGTAAGTTGGACCTGAGCTAAAACTCCATTAATTACCTGACCTCCATAAACCCCTGCTTTAACTGGAGGACCACAGTAATGTTTTGGGTCCCCTGGAATCAACATCAGCTCAGAGCCACTGTCAGGTAGTCCCCAAAATGTCTGATCATTTCCCTTTCCCCAGTGCACAGTTACCCTGGTAAAAGGCCAGAGGTCTCCTTGGGGAAGGGTAGGAGAAAGATTCACAGCATAAATTGTCAGTAATGTAGTGGGGTCCTTCCTCCAGGGGATCCAGCCTCCCCTTCATTCAAGGAATTCTGGGTCTGTAAACTGGCTCAAGTCTGGAAATTGATTGAGGGGCCTTGATTCTGTTTTTGTAATTCAAATTAGTCTTTTGTCCATTTGACCTAGAAGTTTTCTGCTTGTATAGATTAAGTAGGAATGCAGTAGGTTTCCTATCAATTTCACTTCTAGCTCTGCACAAGTCAGACTATTCTGATTGCTGTTTTGCCTCTTCTGTCTATTATGGTAGCTCCACCCACCTTGTCTTTGAAGGTTGAGTGCTGCCACTTGGCCCCTGCCACCTCAGGATCCAATTATTCCCATTGTATTTAAATTTTGTTGTTGAGTGATGGCAGTTCCCACATTAGATCTGACATACAGAGAAGAGTAAGTACAAGGCTTTTCAAAGATGTAGGTGCTACCCTCACAAATCTATTTTGCAAGGCATTGGTCAAGGGTGTATCTTCTGGACCCACCCTACTGGGATGAGTTGGTCTGAAGTGACTAATTCACTCCACCACCCCAGTCTCCCTAAGCCTTTGGATCCCTTCCTCTACATTAAACCAAGGGAGATCAGGCATTTCCAGCTCACTCACAGTGGGCAGTCTTTTAATCCATATTTCAGCTAAGCAAGCAACTAAACTATTAAAACATTTTGTGACTCCCTGAACCAAGCAAATAAACTATTAGAACCTTTTGTAACTCCCCAAGCTGCAACATTAAATGCAGAGTCCCTACTTAGTGGGCCCAAATCAATAAATTTGGCCTAATACAACTCTGTGTTCCTTCCACCATTATCCCCCACCCTTAATATCCATTCCTATGCCTGTTCTCCAGATTTTTGTTTATATAAATTAGAAAACTCAAGCAGTTCTTTTCCAGTGTAGTGCACCTCCTCATGAGTCACACTCTCAACCTCACCTGTAGGGGCCTGCCGGGACTTTAGTTATAGGTCTAGAAGCAAACAGAGGTGTTGGGGTGGCTCCTGAGGAGAATCAACATTATCTTGCCTGGCAACTGCCTCAGGGGAGGCCATCACTGTTGCCTCAGGCAGCACAGAGTTTATCTCCTCAGACAAATGTGGAAAGGCTGATAGCAGCATGGGTCCAGGAGGGGATGTTGCCACTGATGGAGATGGGGAAGCTGTTCCATCTGGCAAAAAAAGTTCATCACAGTTTATAAACTAGTGTCCCCAGCTTCATCAGGGTCCTTCCACACGTCCCCATTCCAAGTTGCAGGGTCCCATTATTTTCCAATCAATGCCCTCACTTTAACAGTAGACACCTGGCGACGCTGTGCATACACCTTTCCTTGCAGGTCAGCCACTTGCACAATAAGAGCTTGTGTCTGTTTTTCCACAATTTCAGCTCTTTCTTTACAGGACATAAGACTCTCACTCTGAGCAATCTTAGCAGATTTGAGGCTCAGTATATGCTTCTGAAACCAGGAGATAGAATATTTGAGCTCATCTTTTTCTTTCATCACTTTGTCCACTGAACATAGGAGCAACCAACCACCTTTATTATGGTCCTTGGTTCTCCACATAGGGTCAAAGTTATTAGGTATAGAGTCACTAAACTCCTTGCCTCTCATGAGTGATGAATCAAGATTGTCAAATGCATTTATTTTGCGTAACTCTGTAAACAGTTCACGCCAAGGACTATCAGTGTTTTCCATGCTATTAGAAATAGAGTCCTTAGCATTTTGTGGTCTAATCATATTAAGCAGCCAACTCCCCAAACCCCAAAACCAATGAAAGAACTCCATCCTTAATATTCTCTTCTGCTAGAACCACTCCTTATACCAAAATCTATATTAGTCAGGGTTCTCTAGAGGGACAGATGGAATATATACGTATACAGGGAGGGGAGTTCATTAAATATTAACTAACATGATCATTAGGTCTCACAATAGGCTGCAGGCTGAGGAGCAAGGAGAGCCAGTCCAAGTTCCAAAGCTGAAGAACTTGAGTTTGATGTTCAAGGGCAGGAAGCATCCAGTGCGGGAGAAAGATGTAGATTAGGAGGCTAGGCCAGCCTCTTTTCACATTTTTCTGCCTGCTTATATTGTAGCCACACTGGCAGCTGATTAGATTGTGCCCACCCAGATTAAGGGTGGGTCTGCCTTTCCCAGCCCACCGACTCAAATATTAACCTTCCTTGGCAACACCTTCACAGACACACCCAGGATTAATACTTTATATCCTTCAATCCTATCAAGTTGACATTCAGTATTAACCATCACAATCGGGATACCTGAAAAGCCATAGAAGCCAGCTTGAAGGGCCTCCCTCTGGCAAATTTGGGATGATTTGGCCATCAGACACATCATATTTGCAATAATTAAAACCATTCGAATAAGATAATAAACCATAAGCCCATACTGATCTGAATAAATTAAAAGTTGGATGAAGAAACAGTATACTTACAGAGTTTTGAAGAATCTTTCACAAAATACTTGTTAACTATGAAGGTAAAAAAGAATGACTTTGTAGTAAAGAAGCCTGGAGGACACCACTTTAATCAAGTGATGAATGTGAACATCATCACTAATAGGACCAGTCGGCAATGGTGCCACCTGATAGTAAACAGTGAGAAAAAGCCAGCATCACTTCTGTAATATTACTGCAAAAGATGTGTAATCTAAATCTAATTATGAGCAAACAGCATGCAAACTCAAATTGAGGGACATTCTATAAAATCACTAAATTGTTAACTTCAAAAATATTAATAACATGAAAGTTGAGGAAAGACTGAGGAAATAAGATTGACCAAAGAGACCTGATGACTAAATGCTGCACAGCATTTTGAATTACTGTTTTTATTATGAAGGACATTATTGGAACAACTGGTGAAATGTGAATGATGTCTGAGGATTAGATGGTGATAATGTGACAATATTAATTTTCTGGTTAAGATTATATAGGAGAATACAAAATCAATGGGCAAAAATCACAAGCATTCTTATACACCAGTAACAGACAAACAGAGAGCCAAATCATGAATGAACTCCCATTCACAATAGCTTCAAAGAGAATAAAATACCTAGGAATCCAACTTACAAGGGATGTAAAGGACCTCTTCAAGGAGAATTACAAACCACTGCTCAGTGAAATAAAAGAAGACACAAACAAATGGAAGAAAATACCATGCTCATGGATAGGAAGAATCAATATTGTGAAAATGGCCATACTGCCCAAGGTAATTTATAGATTCAATGCCATCCCCATTAAGCTACCAATGACTTTCTTCACAGAATTGGAAAAAACTACTTTCAAGTTCATATGGAACCAAAAAAGACCCCGCATTGCCAAGACAATCCTAAGCCACAAGGACAAAGCTGGAGGCATCACACTACCTGACTTCAAACTATACTACAAGTCAAAGTAACCAAAACAGCATGGTACTGGTACCAAAACAGAGATATAGACCAATGGAACAGAACAGAGTCCTCAGAAATAATACCACACATCTACAGCCATCTGATCTTTGACAAACCTGAGAGAAACAAGAAATGGGGAAAGGATTCCCTATTTAATAAATGGTGCTGGGAAAATTGGCTAGCCATAAGTAGAAAGCTGAAACTGGATCCTTTCCTTACTCCTTATACGAAGATTAATTCAAGATGGATTAGAGACTTAAATGTTAGACCTAATACCATAAAAACCCTAGAAGAAAATCTAGGTAGTACCATTCAGGACATAGGCATGGGCAAGGACTTCATGTCTAAAACACCAAAAGCAACGGCAGCAAAAGCCAAAATTGACAAATGGGATCTAATTAAACTAAAGAGCTTCTGCACAGCAAAAGAAACTACCATCAGAGTGAACAGGCAACCTACAGAATGGGAGAAAATTTTTGCAATCTACTCATCTGACAAAGGGCTAATATCCAGAATCTACAAAGAACTCAAACAAATATACAAGAAAAAAACAAACAACCCCATCAAAAAGTGGGCAAAGGATATGAACAGACATTTCTCAAAAGAAGACATTCATACAGCCAACAGACACATGAAAAAATGCTCATCATCACTGGCCATCAGAGAAATGCAAATCAAAACCACAATGAGATACCATCTCACACCAGTTAGAATGGCAATCATTAAAAAGTCAGGAAACAACAGGTGCTGGAGAGGATGTGGAGAAATAGGAACACTTTTACACTGTTGGTGGGATTGTAAACTAGTTCAACCATTATGGAAAACAGTATGGCGATTCCTCAAGGATCTAGAACTAGAAGTACCATATGACCCAGCCATCCCATTACTGGGTATATACCCAAAGGATTATAAATCATGCTGCTATAAAGACACATGCACACGTATGTTTATTGCGGCACTATTCACAATAGCAAAGACTTGGAATCAACCCAAATGTCCATCAGTGACAGACTGGATTAAGAAAATGTGGCACATATACACCATGGAATACTATGCAGCCATAAAAAAGGATGAGTTCATGTCCTTTGTAGGGACATGGATGCAGCTGGAAACCATCATTCTCAGCAAACTATCGCAAGAACAGAAAACCAAATACCGCATGTTCTCACTCATAGGTGGGAATTGAACAATGAGATCACTTGGACACAGGAAGGGGAACATCACACACCGGGTCCTATTGTGGGGAGGGGGGAGGGGGGAGGGATAGTATTAGGAGATATACCTAATGTAAATGATGAGTTAATGGGTGCAGCACGCCAACATGGCACATGTATACATATGTAACAAACCTGCACGTTGTGCACATGTACCCTAGAACTTAAAGTATAATTTAAAAAAAAAGAATACTTTCACATATTGTATAGTTTTTAAAAATTAAAAGACCATGAAATGCTGTAAAAAAAAATACATTTCTCAAAACAAATATTTTAATGTCAATTCAGGCAATTCCAGGACTCTCTACAACTCACAATTTATTAATCTGGTTATTTAAATCCTAAGGGAAATTAATTTTACCAACTCATAGCATATTAGCATTGGGCATAAAAATTACCCTACAATGAATAGTAATAATGAGGATAGAAAATATGAATTTATTAAAATAATACATCATTCTAAAAGAAAAAAGATTATGTAGGAGAATATTTTTATTTGTAGGAAATGCATTACATCATTTGGTAGTGATGTGGCATCATGTTGGCTATTTAAATCATAGTTCGGAAAAAAAAAACATTTTTATGTAATGTACTTCAAAGAATTCAAAGAATTTACTGCACTTAATGATCATATTGATCTATGCTTTCTTAACTTTTTTTTTTCCCTTGACTTCCTTTGGCTTCAGAAACACTGGTTATCTTACCTGTTAGATTATTTTCCTCTCAAGGACCATTCTTAGTCACCTTATTCTTTTGTTGTGGGTACTAATTTGTAATTTTTTTTCCTTGGCCTTCTCTTCTTTCCCCTTTAATAATTTATTCTATTCCTTTCAACTCTAGGCATATCTATCCTAAATCTGCATCTTTATCCTAGCTATTTCCTGATCTTTAGACCTACATTTTACTTGAAGTTAGCTTTTTTTAGTACTTCTTTTTCTGTCATTCCAGACCTTTGGTATATAACTCAGTACTGGGTTAACTTGAAGGGCTCACTAATGCATACTCATATTTTGTGAAAAATGTGGGGTTTACTTTTCTTATTTCAAAAGATAGTAAAATTGGCTTCTGTAATGGAACAGAGGGTTATTAAGAAAATTTCAGAATGGCTACTTCCTATACTGATCTAGGATCAGGTTCGCAAACTTATTTCCAAAATGAAAGACAAGTATGATTACAGTAGAAGGTTGCATGTTATAAAAAGGTGAATTTTATCTTGATATGAAACAAACTTTTAGGGATACTATCTGAGATAACATGAAGAAGTAAAAATATTATCTCATCTCCCAAATCTGTTTTGAAGGAAGAGGTTATGAGACAAGTTTTAACTGTATATATGAAAAAGGAGTTCATATTATAAAATTGTCTTAGTTCTAACATCAAATAAGAATGAAAATATGAGTATTTTTAGTTGGCATGTTTAAAATTAAACATTTTAAATTGATCAAGAATAACAGGGGTGGTGAAAAGATATTTATTATAATTCCATTCATTTGAAAATGTTGATAAATACCTTTCTTATTTAAGCATTTTATTTTACAGCTGTATGTATGTATATGTTGAAAATTAATGTTTTATATCCAACTCTCTACCAGAAAGTATGAGTCATTTCTGTGCCAAAACACTTTTGGATATCTTATTCAATTTTTTTGCAAATAAATGGCTCTCCCAAAATGCTTGGTTTTGGTGGGACATTAATCGATTTTATTTTGTTGAGCTCTCTTCAAAAGTAATAATTCTTTCTATGAATGAATCTCTACTCAGTGCAAGAGATTACAGGTGGCCAAATGACTCTTTTCCTGAAGCTGAACTCAGATATAATAAACATTGGCATTTAATTGGTGTTAATTTTGGTGTAATTCATTGTCTCTCTTATTTTAAAAAATGGTATTTCTGGAAACCAGTGTTATTTGGAAAACCTTGGCTAACTAGCAAGTTCCTGAGAAATATTATTGGATGCCCCAATAGCCCTGACTTGACCACTGTGCAAGCTATGCATGTAACAAAATTGCACTTGTACCTCCTAAATTTATACAAACAAAAAATAGTGTATTGCCAAGAACATCTTAATAATTCAACAAAAGCGCCTTCTTTAAAAAGTCCAAAAATACTTTAATTTTATAATTATTTATTGAGATCCTGCTGATTTTATAGGCTCACATTGTACTATGACAAGGATCAGAAAGAAATATATACCTTATAAAGAACGTTAATCAATTTTGAGAAACAAAATACATTCATATAAAACAGCAAGAAAACCATGAAAAGATATAATGTAGTGTCAGCTTAGTACATTAATATTCTTGTTGAATCAGACAGTCATCAGTAATCTTCCTATATCACTGACATAATTTTTGGTTACTTAATGAGTCAGTATAAGTCTGGATTTATTTCATGTTTTCTATGCTTTATAATATTTGATTATAAAAGGCTTATTTTTCAGCACTGAAGTCAGCACATATTGTTGGATACATACTACTTGCTAGCACACTTATAGGCATCGGGGTTACATATGTAAGCAGAATAGAGTCTGTATACTTAAGCACCTTACCACTTTGTGTGTACATGTATGCTGGGTGATGATGCCAGGGAAGACACAGACAGTTAACAGTTGAATATATAAATAAATAATTCCAGATATTTTTAAGTATTATGAAGGTAATAAAAATGTTGGGGTGGAAGTGCACTGACTACTGTTATCACAGAAGGCCTGTCTGGGTGCCAAGATTTTAGTTGAAGATTGAATAATGAGAAAGAATTAAGTAGGTAGTTAGATTTATAGTTTGGAGCTCAAGGAGAAGTCTAGGGTGATGATAGAAGTTTGAGAGTCACTATTATGAATATGATATTTAAAACCATGAGAGGCCAAGTGCTGTAGCTCACACCTGTAATCCCAACACTTTGGGAAACTGAGGCAGGCGGATCACTTGAGGTAAGGAGTTCAAGACCAGCCTGGCCAACATAGTGAAACCCCATCTCATGTCTACCAAAACTACAAAAATTAGCTGGGCGTGGTGGCAGGCTCCTGTAATCCTAGCCACTTGAGAGGCTGAGGCAGGAGAATAGCTTGAACCCAGGAGGCAGAGGCTGCAGTGAGCCAAGATTGTGCCATTGCACTCCAACCTGGGTGACAGAGCGAGACACTGTCTCAAAAACAACCAACCAACCATGAGAGTGCTTAAGTTACATCAGTGAATATAACTGGAGAAGAGAGGAGTATAGAGCCCTGGGACAGTTCAACGTTAAGAAGATGAAGAGGAGGAGGAGGCAGCAAAGGAACCTGAGAAGAAGCAGGTGGTGATTAGGAGGAAACCTAGGCAAATGTGGTATCTCAGCAGCCAGAAAAGAAAGTGTTTCACAAAAGGGAAAGCTAACAATGTCAAACACAGTCAAGAGGTCAAATAAGATGGGAGTTGAGAGCTGATCTTTGCCGGCACTAAGGTGAGAATCATCAGTGACTTGGTAAGAGTTGTCTTTGGAGAAATAAGGAAGAAAAGCCTTATCGACAGATAGAAGAGAGAATAGGTGGTAGAAAACCAAGGCAATAAGAATATGCAAATCTTTTGAAGGATTTGCTATGAATCAGAGGAGAATAGGGGATAAAATCCAATGTTTTGAAAAGATGGATAATATAGCACAGGTTTTTGTGCCAAAAACTCCAGTAGAAAAAGCAGTGATGCAGCATAGAGATGGAATAATTACAGGAGTGAAGCCTTTGAAAAGGTGAGATGGGATAGGATCCTGAACAAAGAGGACGGCCTTAATGGTAGGAAAATTTCTTCTCTTATAACAGGGAGGAAGGCAGAAGTTGTGGGGGAAAAAAAAGATGCAGATGGGTTAGTGGAATTTATATTAGAATGATGAAGTAGTTTTTACCATACGGCATCTACTTCTGTTGAAATTCAAGATTAGATTATCAACAAAGTATGACAGGGGAACAGGTGTGCAAGAGTGAGGAGAAAGCAGATGTAGAATTGTCCTCTCTGAGAATAGTAAGTTAAATTTGCTAAGACATCATAGTGGTAAACTTCACAAGAGAAGAGTGCCAGTTGGAAATTTGCAGCCATAAATAGTAAGTAAATCTTATCAACACTTTTGTGATTTTCTAAAACAATACTTTTGCCAATCAGTAACAGTAGGCATCTCTATTACCTAGATGGTATTCTTGAAAACCACTTTCTGCTCAAGGAAACAGGTTAGAAAAATGACTCATTTTAGGTCTGGGGCAGAAAACTTTCAAAATAGACCTGGAACATTTGATCATAACAGAGCAAGGAAGCCATCAAAAACTTCTGTAGTCATGTCAAAAGGACTCAGGGGACAGCATGAAAAGTCTTTCACTTGCTCAAGATGAAATAATATGAATATCAATAAGGAAAATAACTATAATGGATTGAAACACATCAAATATGTTTAAATCCGTGAGTTCAAATTGATCAAAACAAACAAACAAACAAACAAACAAAAAAAAAACCAACAACAAAACCATACACAAAACAACAACAACAACTAAGTGGAAACTTCTGAAGAAATCTAGTTAACCAGCTTTTTAATTTAAAAGCTGATAAAGAAAATCGAGCATTTTCCTTTTTCTATATCAGCCGTGTCCTTGTATACCCATAGATGTGGCGAAATTTCTCTTTAAAGGGGTGTTCCAGTAAATAAATATGAATGATATAATTGGAATATCACCATTTTGTAATTCCAGATTAATTCATGAACTTAGACATTTAGCAAAATAAGCTGCTAACATCACAAAAAGGAATACCAAATATGGTGTGCCTTCTGATAACATCAAACCATGAAATGTCTTGTCCAAAAAAATTGAACATGAATTTGATTATGCTTCTAGATTCAATTTTCAATTACCAATTTTCCAAGAATACAGAAGAAAGATTAACATGTTAATCTATATGATAGAGATTTAATTAGCCAAATCCATATTGAGGGAAACTCTACCAAATTAAACATAGTGCCTATGGAAGGTTTATGATTTGGTGATATAAAACAATACATTAACTATAAAGGAAGTGATACCATCAGAGTGAGGATAGTGGTTACACTTAGAAGGGAAGAGTCTTCGGGAGAAAACATGTGGATGGGTTTTGGGTAGCTGGCAAGATTCTGTTTAAATGAATATTATGTAGAAAGGTGGTTGTCTTATAACAATTCATTAAGCTGTATGTGGTTCTTTATATCTGAGTTATATTTAACAATACTAGAGCAAAACTTTTAAATGAGGATAAGGCATTTACATATTTTAAATTCCATTATTTTAATTTGTGAAGTTACTTGTTAAGCTTTTGTAGGAAATGGGAGGGACAAACAGTGTTAAAGACTTGAGAATAAATGACAGAGTTGCAAACGGCAACTAACATCACAAATCAAAGAAATCAAGTGAGCTCTACATGAAAGAGCTGCTCAGCATTAGTCGGTCACTTCAGCCATCTCTAACACATGTTCTCATCTTCGTGTTGAAAATGGATTAAGTGGAATATACATTGAAAATGCCTGTTTACAGATGCTTCATGTTACTTTTCAAAGTGCTTTTATGTATATTATATCATGACAGATTCTAAATGAATTTGTGAGTGGAACTGATAATGCTATCTAAATTCTCTGTACATAAAAAAAAATGAATGTTTATTAATTTAAAAATATTTTAAAATATCTAAGAAAACAAACTTCCCTTTACTGTAGATATCAATATATTATTTCAAGTAATTTTTCCCTTACTTATAAGAGTTCCTGCCCCTTATTTGTTTGAGGAAATAATGTTCAACAGTTTGATAAAAATTGAGATATATTAAATTGTTCTTTGAGAAAATGTTTAAGATATTCATGATAGTTTGACAGGCCTGAAGTAAATGTAAACTACTCCTTTTTTTTTTTTTTTTTTTTTCCCAGAGGTCTCTTTATTAGTATCCACGATCGAGGGCATATTGCTTCAGTTCTCAATGCATGGCCAGAAGATGTCATCAAGGTAGGTTTTCATGTTTTTCCATTATGGCAACTTTTTTCTTGTTTCTGTCTTATAAAACAGTTTAAAATATACTGACAATTCTCATGATAATAGGTAGCATTCATTAGCTTTTCTAGTGAATATCACCTAATTTATATCCCTTTGACTTTTACATAGTGGGTTAATTTTATTCCGATGCCATTTAGATACTAAGTTTTCCTATTATTTCTATCTAATTTCTTAGTACCTCCATTCTAAGTAATGATAAATGTTGAATGTGTGATAGCATCTGAATTTCTTTAAGCAAACCCTTAAATTCTATCTGTTGTGTTTAATTATCCACTAAGAGGAATCCAAGTAGGCAAGAAAAAAAGTCTGTTAATTCATTTCTTTTGTCATTATGACTTTAAGTAGCTCATTTGACTTCCCTCTGTAAGTGAGCTAATGAAAATAAAAGTAATAATAGTACCTGACATTTGGTAGCATTCCGAATGAGACTTTTTACACGGATTAACTCTTATAATAATAATAATTGATTGAGGAAAGAAAGGCACAGATGGGTTACAAAGTAGCCTAAGATAGTGGTGGGAACTCCATGCAGGCCCCAGAGCTGGCCTCTGAGTCCCTGTTCTTAGACACAGGGCTATGCCATCTTTCTTGTCTAAGGGAGTTGAGAAGTGTTTGTTCTCCCTTTGGTTCCCTCTTTCCTTTCTGTTGAGTGCCTAGCAACTTTGTGGTATCTTTTAGTACCAAGATGGAATAAATCAATGCGTTTTGGTGGTACAAAGGCACTTCAGGTATAACTTCTGAATGTAAGTCCACTAATGATCTTTTTAAAATTGTTTTAATTTTTTTAGAGACAAAGTCCCACTATGTTGCTCAGTCTGGTCTTGAACTTCTGACCTCAAGCAGTCCTCCTGCCTGAGCTTCCCAAAGTATTGAAACCATAGGTGTGAGCTACCATGCCTGGGTGATCTTTCCTATTTGAGATATTGTGGCTATAATTGATTAATTTGGTTCTCTAGGGCTCATGCTAGGAAAACTTGTAAATTAAAGTGGTTTTTATTATTTCCAATGTCCTCAATTTTCTTTCTTTCTTTCTTTCTTTCTTTCTTTCTTTCTTTCTTTTTTTTTTTTTTTTTGCTTTCTCCACCTAAGTTGCTTCCTCAGCTTTTCTGCTATCAACAAGACCATGTTATCCACAGATTCTGGTCTTAGAAACTATCCTAAAAAACATCTTAATTCTATAAAGCATAAATGTCTGGTCACCTAAGGATGTTTACTTTTAATCAGGATCTAAAGGAGATTTAAAGAATTAACAAGTTGGCTAGAAGTGGTGGCTCAGGCCTGTGATCCCAACACTTTGGGAGGCCGAGGTGGGTGGGAGGATTGCTTGAGCTCAGGAGTTTGAGATCAGCGTGGGCAACATAGTGAGACTCCATTTCTAGAAAAAATTTAAAAATTAGCTGGAATGGTGGTGCATGCCTGTAGTCTCAGTTACTTGGGAGGCTGAGGTAGGAGGATCACTTGAACCCGGGAGTTCAATTCTGCAATGAGCTATGATCACACCACTACACTCTAGCCTGGGCAACAGATTGAGACCCTGTCTCAGAAAAAAAACAAAAAACAAAAAAGATTTAACAAGTCAATACAGGAAATAGTTCTGCAGTAGAGAGTTCTAGTCAATATCCCTGTAATCATAAGAGCTAGGCAGTAAGCTATCACACCATGTTTCTTGTTCTTCCAACTAGCTGATCTCTGCATCTTTAACTTTATTCATAGGCTACTTTTATCCTTTGGACTCTTAATACTGGGCTCTTACCGATGTTCTTATCCCTAACTATGCCCTCCTTTATTTAAAAATCTTAGTATAGTGCCTGGCACATAGTAGGTACTTAGTAAATGGCAGCTATTGACTGTAAAAGAATGCTGAAGATAGATAAGTATATCTTATACGGTCTCTCCTATATACTTGAAAGTACCCATGAAATAAAGTCAATTATTAGGCAAAATATAATCAAACTATGTGGTATTATAAGTGCCTTATTTATTCATTTTGAGGATAATATTATTTAGAGAAGGCTGGAATAGTTAAGAAAAGTTTTATAGCAAAGTCGGGACTTAGATCCAACCTTTGATAGTTAGAAAGGGAAAAACATACTACTCTAAGAAGGGAACAGATGAATGTAGGTATCAAGTTCAGTAAGAGAATGGGGTGTTTTTAGACAATAAGAAAATTCACTGGCCTGACTAAAGCTGAGTGTTAATATTGGAATGTAGTGGAATTAAGATTGTTTAAGGGGTAATCAAATTATTATAAAAGGTTTTGAAATTCAGAAAAAGATTTAGATTTGAAAAAATAGAATGTCATATTTAACAAGGAAATCACTTTGTATAAGTAATATTTGAACAAGGTTCACTGGAAACAGATTTTAGAGTAGTTTCAGGAAAGCAGGAAAAGATGCAAACGTTCTGCATTTAGGTAGGCTACAAGAGGATGGGCCTTGGGAAATTAAATGAAGGGAATGAAGACAGGACACATGGAGAGTATCTTTGTGTGTTCAGCAGAAATCTGCATATTTCATACAGAAGTTTCTATTCAGGTAATGCCTAGATAATAATTTGTATAGTGTGGTGAAGATTTAATTTCTGAGAAATGGACATCACTGATAGAATTGTAGTTGTCTTACTGACATTAATCCTGCAGTTGTGATTTAATTATTGTATAGAAAACATCCAACTGCTTCATTTTTCTAAAGCAGGAGATAAAGTAGGTTAAAAAAAAGCAAGAGAATATTAATTTAGTGATAAACTACTTAAGTGACAAAACTTTTTTCTTTGAGAGAATTCTTTTACTGTTAAAATCTACTCTTTTATATGGAAATATTTATGAATTAATGCCATAAATGTATGTTTGTAATAAAGCATAAATATCAAATGTCTCAAAACATATTTTAAAAACTTCTCAAACTACTACATATATAAATGTTCATATATATGTATATAATTAAATAATATAAATAACTCTGAGAGAAGAACTTAGGGAATAA
>NW_016807519.1:275915-278876 GCF_001698545.2 Rhinopithecus bieti | reverse complement strand
AAATAAATAAATAAAATAAAAAAAAATAGTAATAGCTATAAATTTTTAAGAATTTGTAATGTACCAGGTACTGTGGTAAGTTCTTTATATATCATGATTTCATTTTATGTAATCATAGTTTTATTCAATTTACTAATATTTGTTGATTGTTTACGGTGTGCCAAATGCTGTACTAGGTGCTGATGTACAGTGGTAAGCAAAAAGACCCGGTTCCCAATTTCATACAGCTACTCTGAAAAGTACATTTATTACTCCCAATTTACCAGTAAGAAACAGAAGCTTAAATTCACCCAAGGCCAAATAACTGACATTTTCCCACATTTCTCTGAATATGATGATTGTAGCAGTTTGTAGACTAATAAATTGTGTTTCATAAGATTGGTTTTGTTTAAATTCATATAATTGACATGAATCACAAAGATGTTCAATAATGATAGCAAATTACATCGAATTAAAATCTCCACATGATTAAAGTATATGCTTCATAAATATTCAAGTTAATTAGAAATAAACTGAGCAGGCTGGGCACGGTGGTAGCACATGCCTGTAATCCCAGCACTTTGGGAGACTGGGACGGGTGGATCACGAGGTCAGGAGTTTGAGACCAGCCTGGCCAACACAGTGAAACCCTGTCTCTACTAAAAATACAAAAATTAGCTAGGCGTGGTGGTGAGCGCCTGTAATACCAGTTACTCGGGAGGCTGAGACAGGAGAATTGCCTGAACCTGGGCGGCAGGGGTTGCAGTGAGCTGAGATCGCGCCATTGCACTCCAGCCTGGGTGACAGAGCAAGACTCTGTTTCGGAAAAAAGAAAAAGAAAAAGAAAGAAGGAGGAAGGGAGGGAGGAAGGAAGGGAGGGAGGGAGGGAAGAAGGAGACAAAATTCGTTAAATCTAGTGGAAAATGTTCAGGTAAGAGAAGTAGCAGACTGTACTGGACATGTTTCAAAGATATCAAGTGATTATAGGAGTTAAGGAGAATGGGTCAGATTGTTGTAAAAATAGGAGGATAGTGCCAGGATGCATAAACTGAAGATCAGAGCATTTAGGGCAGAGGTGTAACCTCCTCAATCTCTTCAGTAACTATGCAGTAGTTTACTAAGGACACTCTTGCTCAAAACCACCTTCTTTTGGTTCCTGGTGTGAGCTCTTATTTCCTTATGCTTTACCCACTTGCTCCTCTTGATTGAAAACTTAAGTTATTTGGTATGTTTGAATCTTTATGTGCACACATGCCCTTCTTTTTTCAATAACCTAATTAAGCATATTTATAAATCAAGTTCATTTCTTCACCCGATTCTTCCACAATTACAATTTATAAAATCTTTTTCATATATATTTAATTTATGTTTTTTTAACAGCTTAATATTTCACTAGTAGTTACTTCAGAAGTAGAGTCAGAAATTGTGTCTCAGGATTTGTGAAAACCTGTTAATAGGTAATTTTTCTTTTTCTTCTAGGCCATTGTGGTGACTGATGGAGAGCGTATTCTTGGCTTGGGAGACCTTGGCTGTAATGGCATGGGCATCCCTGTGGGTAAATTGGCTCTATATACAGCTTGCGGAGGGATGAATCCTCAAACATGTCTGCCTGTCATTCTGGATGTGGGAACCGAAAATGAGGTAAATAATTTACATCTATAAGGCAGCTATGTACCTTTAAAAATGGCATAAATTCTTGCATTTTGAACTTATTCCAGGAACTTCATAAATTTCATTCTTTTTTGTCTGGTTCTCTCTCTCTCTCTCTCCAAATCTCCCTTTAGTATTATAAAAAAAATTACTTTTCCTGTTCTCCTTTTCCCATCTTTATAACGTGATTAATCTTTTATCTGCTTCCCTAGTGCCTCATGTTGCTTTGATATGTATTTTCACCATTATTCTATAGAGTGTATGTTTTACCTTAAGACAATAGTTTTAAAATTATTTTTTTTATTATATAGGAACTAATCCTACAGGATTTATTAAATTTAATCAGTCTGAAATATTCTTGTTTTAAAAACTATACTGAACCTAAAGTAGATCATTTGGAGTTTAACTTTTCTCATTCATGACTTTATATTTTAGAATCTTAAAGTCGTATGTTAAGTACTACTTTTTTTTGCTCATCCTTTACTGCTAATATTTAGGATTAGTTAGCTAACTGGATACTAGAAGTTAAATGTAGAATTCTCTGAAATAGAAATGAAAGATAATAGTCAGTTAAGGATGAACTTTTAAAAAGTTATTTACAAATTTCAGACCTAGGTCCCAAGCAGATATATCATCAAATAAGACCATAACACAAATACGTACATGCATTATGTTTATTTTCTTTGTCTCCTTCTAAAACAATTGAAGTTAAAACTTTTGATCTGTAAGTAATGTGAAATATATTTTGCATGAACAAAATATATTTACAATAGTGACTCAAACAGTTATGTTTTTTAACCTACACATACAAAATTATAATATTTAACTTGATCTGTACATGAATGCTCACTTAACCTTTATCAAAGGATACATTTTGATAAAAATACAATGCTTATCTGGCATTTTCTTTTCTGATACCAATAGAAATGGCTTAGAAATTATCAAAGCTGGCTTCTTGACCTCTTTAAACAATTGTCCTAAAATTGTGTGTATACATTGAACATAAAACATCAAAGCTGGCTTCTTGACCTCTTTAAACAATTGTCCTAAAATTGTGTGTATACATTGAACATTAACATTTCCTCTTTAAGCCAGGAGAGGTGGTGTGTACCTACAATCCTAGCTACTTAGGAGCCTGGAAGGTAGGAGGATTGCTTGAACTCAGGAGGTTCAGGATGCAGTGAGCCATGATTATCCAATTGGACTACAGCCTGGGCTACAGAGTGAGAGCCTGCTCTAAAAAATTTAAATTAAAATAAAATAAATATATTTCTACTTTATTTTAAAAATATATTTTAAAAATTGTTCTGTGATAAAGTTGCATTGACATAA
>NW_016807519.1:243258-275128 GCF_001698545.2 Rhinopithecus bieti | reverse complement strand
TTTTTTTTTTTTTTTTTTTGTAAGAGATAGGATGTCGTACTGCCACCCAGGCTGTGGTGCAGTGGCACTATCATAGCTCATTGCAGCCTTAAACTCCTGAGCCCAAGTGGTCCTCCTGCCTCAGCCTTTCAAGTAGCTGGGATTCCAGGTGTGCACCACCACACCCAGCTAATTTTTTAAACTGTTTTTTTTTTTTTTTTTTAAGACGAGTTCTTGCTATGTACATTGCCCGGACTGGTTTTGAACTCCTGGTCTCAAACAATCCTCCTACTTCACTGGGATAACAGTGAAGTTTTAAACAGTTTTAACCCTGCGCCATTTATTGAGATTGTTTGTATAATGTGGACATTATAAAAGACTGTGCACTAGTGAAACTGTAACATTAGGACTCTTGCATTGATTGTATTATATGAAAGAATTAATTTCATGAGCGAGATTGTATTATATGAAAGAATTGATTTCATGAAAGTAGGTCTTAAAATTGCCAAATTGATGGTTGTCTTCAATTTTCCACATTATCTCTGTTTAGTGTATGTTTCTTTCATCTTTTGGTATTCATTGCTTTTATGTTATTACATTTCTATCCAGTATCTTACTTCCTCAGCCTGAAGAACCCATCCACCTATCCTTCACGAAATTTCTTAGTTTACCCAGCTGTAGATCTAGCTTTCTCTCTCTCTCTCTCTTTTTTTTTTTAATTAAGACATGTCTGGTTCATACTACATTTCAGAATTTTTAAGCTGATAATTAAAAAATAATCTGATTATCTAAATGAATCTACTGTTAAAATGCTGTGTATTATTTCTAGAGATTTTGCTTACTTCCATTGGACTTTCAGGGATATTGAGGGAAGAAAAGTAAGTGAATGGTGAACCTTTAACTCTTTGACAGGTCACCAGAGAATACCTTTGTCACTTTGAGAGTGACAGAGGTCTTTGAGAGACCTTTCTGAAACTCCTAAAATTGCATTTGGTATTATACCAATATTGAGTACCTACTCATTATGTTAAGTGAAATAAACCAGGCACAGAAAGACAAATATCCCATGTTCTCACACCCGAGCTAAAAAAGTTGATCTCATGGAGGTAAAGAGAAGAACGATAGTTGCCAAAGACTGGGAAGGGTGTGTGTATGTCAGGGTGGGGGTGGGAGGATGAAGAGAGGTTGGTTAATGGGTACAAATATGTCAATTGAAGAAATAAGTTCTAATGTTTGATAGTAGAGTAGGGTGACTACAGTTACCAACACTGTATTGTATATTTCAAAATAGCTAGAAGAGAGGACTTGAAATGCTATCAACACATAGAAATGATACTCAAGGTGGCTGGGCGCGGTGGCTCACACCTGTAATCCCAGAACTTTGGCAGGCCGAGGCAGGCGGATCACCTGAGGTTGGGAGTTTGAGAACAGCCTGAGCAATACAGAGAAAACCTGTCTCTACTAAAAATACAAAATTAGCTGGACATGGTGGCACATGCCTGTAATCCCACCTACGTGGGAGGCTGAGGCAGGAGAATTGCTTGAACCTGGTGGCAGAGGTTGTAGTGAGCTGAGATCATGCCATTGCACTCCAGCCTGGGCAACAAGAGCAAAACTCTGTCTCAAAAAAAGAAAAGAAAAGAAATAATACTTAAGATGATGGACTCCCTGAATACCCTGACTTGATCATTACACATTCCATGCATGTAACAAAGTATCACATGTACTCCATAAAAATATACAAATTTATGTATCAATAAACAAATTTTTAAAAAGTATTGAATATCTGCTATCCATCAAAGCCTAAGCAAAACCTAGATAATATTGGTGTAAAAAATGTAAGATTTTGCCAGCAGGATGCTCTGAATCTAGAAGAGGAGATACACATGTAACTAGTTTCAGTATGTATTAATTGCTTTCTTTGGTAAAGGCATTTGAAGGCGTTTAGCAAGCCAATTCTCTAACAATTATTATATACTGTTGTTATCGGTGAACAAAGAATTGGACAAAACATACAAAGCAAGGAAAGAATGAAGCAAGAAAAGCAGAGATTTATTGAAAATGAAAGCATACTCCACAGAGTGGGAATGGGCCTGAGCAGCCGCTCGAGGACCTGGATACAGAATCTTCTCAGGTCCGAAAACCCCCTAGAGGTTTCCCATTGGCCAATTGGTGTTCACCCCATTTAAATGAAGTGGTGGACTGCAATCAGAGGCTGAAGTGAAGTTACAAAGGTCACACTCCTAGCAAACATCTGATTGGTTGTGGAAAGCAACCAATGGGAGGATAAAGTAAAGTTACAAAACTGCATTTCTATGCAAATAAAGGCTTGGCCCACAGTCAGTCTGATTGGTTGTGGACAGCAACCTATCAGAGGCTGAAGTGAAGTTACAAAGTTACACTCCTGTGCAAACGTCTGATTGGTTGCAAAAACCAACCAATCAGAGGTACTTTGAATTTCTCATCTGCCAGCAGAAAAGGTAGGGGTTTGCAAAGGGAGTAGCCTCTGGTCATTTTGTTACTTAGGCATAGAAAGTTAGGGTTTTCCTTTCAATTTAGTTCTAGGAATCAGTGCAAAACAGCCTTAGGTTCCCTGCCTCCAGACCCTATTCTCCAGCCTCATTCTTATTCTTAAACTCTGTATTACTGTTATTTTCTTGCATCTTGTCTTTTTAAATAAATCATATTTTGGGTATCTAATTGTAAAAATGTATACTAGCAAATGATCAACTAGAGTTCTTATTCTAAAAGGAGAGTAAATTATTTGTTCCCTTTATAAAAGATAGTTTAGCTGTACCCAGAGTTAGTTAAACTACAAAATTTACAGGTATACATACTCTTCAAGACTGCCCTCATTTCTTCCGTCAACTGCAAGTTCCAGAACTTCCCAAAACCAACTTCAGGCTTGGTAATTTGCTAAGACTCAAAAAACTCACTGAAAGCTATTGTACTCACAGTTACAGTGTATTATGGGTGAAAGATAACACATTAAAATCACACAAAAGAAGAAATGTATAGGGAAGAGTCTAGAAGAGTCCCAAATGTGAAGTGTCCATTTTCCTGTAAAATCAGGACATGTTACCCTCCCAGTACAGATATGAAATATCAACATGTGTCCCACTGTTCAGAGTTTTATTGGGGCTCCATTACCTAGTCATGATTGATTGATTGATTGATTGATTGTCCAGGTGGTTGAACTCAGTCTCCAGGTTGGCCTATACTATATGACGCAAAGGCTCTACCCCAGATCACATGGTTAGTCTTTCTGCAATGGCCAGTCTTCACCCGGTGACTCTCAGTTATGGTCGCTAAGCTACTAGATAAAAGGATTAGGCCCTATATAAACTGGTTGAATGCTTGTAAACTGTCACCAGAGTCCATCCACAGAATAAATAAAAGTATAAGAGACAGACAAAAAGGAAAATAGATGTAAATTTTATTGTTAATTAAGCAGAATTAAGTTTTAAACTCAGATAAGATTAAGGATTTGATCATCAAGCTTTTAAGGAAATATAGTTCCTATGCTATATAAACTGTCCCAGAGTGTATTACAATTGACAGCTTAACATTTCAGTTTTTAAAAAGAGCATAACCTTGATATCCAAACCTGGTAAAAAAAATTAGCACATAATAAGAAATTGCTGAGTAGTCTCATATTTACCCCTGCTCCCAGTTTCACCACTTACTAGTGGTGTTTCTGTGTTTTGCTCATGTAAAATGAGTACTTACCTCATAGAGCTGTCATGGTTTAATACATTTAGAATGCTTAAAATTGTGACTGGCATTTTGTGAGCACTTAGTAAATGTTACCTCACATTAATATAGATGTAGAAGCAAAAGTTCTTTATAAAATATTGGCAAGTAAGATCTTGCAGAATATTTTAATGTTGAAATAATGTTTGAAATCTATTCAAACCATTAGCTACATCATAATTAATGGTGATATATTAGAGGCATTATTTTAAAAGACAGAACACCTGTTGTCACGGCTGTTCTCTTTTTTATCATTCAGAAAATTCTAGCCTGTGTAATAAGACAGTAAAACAAAGGGGATATAACTGACAGGAAAAGACAAAATTATCATTATTTATAGGTAATATGTTTATTACTGAAACCCAAGAAAACCAACTAAAAAATATTGTGGTCAAATTATAGCACTCAGTAAAGTGGCTGCTTTAAAACAAATATTGAAAACTTAATAGCTTTTCTATGTAATTGTAATAACCAGTTAAAAATTAACTCATTCACAATAGCAACAATATTCTATTCTGCTATTCTGCTAATGTTATATAGTATTTAACATTTCTAAGCAAAGAAATAGTTACATATTATTTGGTTAATCAGAAGAATTAATTTTGGGGCAAGTATTTTTTTTTCCAAAAACTGATCAAGGTATGCTGCATTTATTAAGCAAAATATGTTTTCATCTTTGACTCAATTTGCCCTTAATTTTATTGACTTTTGAGCTACACATATCAACTGTATTCCGTTAGCAATACAGTACTTTTCAGGGTAAAAATAGAAGCTGTGTAAGATTCTGGGTTAACTTTTCTGTTGCTTAAAATAGATAGAAATACTCCAACACATAACTTTCTATTTAAGCTCTTGGAGTTCAAGATATGTTAGAAATATTGTAGCCTGTAAAACATCCTAATCTAAAATTTTATTGTCTATAACTTATAATGTGTGGTGAAGAATAGAAAAATATTTGGAATCAACTGAGTTGCCACTCATGATGTTCTTATTTTATTCATTCTGACATTTTGTTTTTTGTATTTATTCTTTCACTGCTGCTTTACTGAGAAGACAGAAGGAAAACTTAATTATGACTGAGTCTATGAGTTCGTTTAAAATGTAATGGTGTTTTTATGTAGTGACAGTTTCACATGTGGAAAACTGATTTTAGTCAAAATGTTCCTGTAGTAATACTTTTAATCTTAATTGCGTTTTGAATCTCTGCATAGTTTTACACTTCATAATAAAAATATAGAAACTGCTTGATAATAACACTTAGTTTCTTACCCAGAATAACCTAGCAAATTTTAATAAAAGTAAATCCCCTTTTAATACAAATTATAAATATTTTCCTCTTTTATCATACCTACGTGTACTGGATAGTAATGAAAACAGAAACGGAATTAGCTGCCAGTTAATAAGACACTCTTCACTTGCCATAAAGATACACTTGCCTGACTGCTTTTAAGCTTCTGCAGCTTTCAACTAAAGGAAATTTGAGGAACTAAGACACCAAAACAGAAGTACACAGAAGTACTTGGCTAAAAAATATTGTTATTCTTTTATTTTTATTTTTTATTTTAATAGCTTTAAGGGTACAAGTGGTTTTTGGTTACACAGATGAATTATATAGTGGTGAACTCTGAGCTTTTAGTGTACCCGTCACCTGAAAAACATTGTACCCAATAGATAATTTTTTATTCTTTACCCACCTCCTACCCTCCTCCCATCTGAGTCTCCAGTGTCCATTATACTGCTTTGTGTGCTCCTATGTACCCATAGCTAAGCTTCCACTTGTAAGTGAGAATATGCGGTATTTGGTTTTCCATTCCTGAGTTATTTCATTTAGGTTAATAGCCTCCAGTTTCATCCAAGTTGCTGCAAAGGACATTGTTTTATCCTTTCTTATGGCTGAGTGGTACACTATGATATATATGTGAAAACTTTCTTTATCCACTCATTGGTTGATGGGCACTTGAGGTTGATTTCATATCTTCACAATTGTGGATTGTGCTGTGATAAACACACATGTGCAGGTGTCTTTTTGATATAATGGCTTCTTTTCCTTTGGGTAGATACCTGGTAGTGGAATTGCTGGATTGAATAATAAATCTACTTTTTGTTCTTTGAGAAATATCCATATTGTTTTCCATAGACGATGTACTAATTTACATTCCCAATAACAATGTATAAATTTTCCCTTTTCACCACATGGTGCCAACATCTATTTTTTTTTGACTTTAAAATAATGGCCATTTTGATTTTGTTAAGGTCGAAAATACTCTTATTCTTTAAGTTAATAATACTAAGTATTAAATTAGGTAGGGTGTTTGTGTTTATATTTTCATCTCATCTTTCATCTATTTATTTCACAGTCCACATTTTCTTTAATTGTGAAGTAGTTGCTATATAAAATTTACTTGTTGCCTGAGGTAAATTTTCTTTAGAGCATATCATGTTTGATTCCTTCTTTTTTTTTTTTTTTTTTTTGCTGTTGCCAAATATTTCCATAGAAATTATGTTGATTATATGTCTATTTTTTCTTGTATGTGACTAATATTGAGGCTTGCTATTTGACTAAAAATAATTTGAGTAGATGTTCCTTGTGTTCCTTTCATGCTTCTTTGGACATTATTATGTCTTAAAGAACCTTTTCATGTGTTATATGGTATATTCGTTTTTTAGGGTTATTGTGACATAGTGCCATAGACTAGGTGGCTTAACCGACAGAAATTTATTTTCTCAAAGTTCTGGGGGCTGGAAGTCCAAGATCAAGGTGTTCGTAGGATTGGTTTCTTCTGTGGTTTGTGTCCTTGACTTACAGATGTCCATCTTCCTCTGGTGTCTTAATATAGTTTTTCTTCCGTGTATGTCTGTATCCTAATTTTCTCTTTTTTTTTTTTTTTTTTTTTTGAGACGAAGTCTCACTCTGTTGCCCAGGCTGGAGTGCAGTGGCATGATCTTGGCTCACTGCAACCTCTGCCTCCCAGGTTCAAGTAATTCTCTGCCTCAGCCTCCCAAGTAGCTGGGATTACAGGCACCCGCCACCACGCCCGACTAATTTTTGTATTTTTAGTAGAGATGGGGTTTCACCATCTTGGCCAGGCTGGTCTTAAACTCCGAACCTCGTGATCCACCTGCCTCGACCTTGCAAAGTGCTGGGATTACAGACGTGAGCCTCTGCGCCTGGCCAATTTTCTCTTCTTAAAAGGACCAGTCATACTGGATTAGGACCCACTCTAATGACCTCATTTAACTTAATTACTTCTTTAAATACTCTGTCTCCAAATACATCACATTCTGAGGTACTGGGGTTAGGGATTCAACATACGAATTTGGGGGCAACACCATTCAACCCATAGCACATGGTCAGTCCTCAAGAGGTCATGGGCAGAATGAGTAGGAGAATGTCATTTCTGCATATTCTTTGCTTATTAAACCATTGCTCCAGGTCTCAGCTTTTCTGTGTCTAGTTTTATGTTTAGTCTGGCCTCTGGTTGATGTGTACAGTGTACCCTACTATAGAATCCTTATTGGAGCTTGAACTGGCAAAGTTGAAGAGTGATCTTTCCCATTTAGACAGTTCCCCTGTGTGTTCCAGAAAGTAGTCTTCATCTTTGGCATGAACCAGCTATGTTGGAAAGAAACTGAATGAAGGAAAAACCTTATAGACTTTGTGTATCTTCCAGCCTGTCTACAGAATCTGATGTTGACACTAAAGTGTGGCCTGTGTTTGTTTTCTATTGCAGCTGTAACAAATTGTTACAAACTTAGTGACTTAAAACAACATAAATGCATTTTCCCTATAGTTGTGTAGGTCGAAAGGCCAACACAGTCTCAAAAGGTTAAAGTTATGAAAGGTGTCAATATGGCCATATTCCATTTCTTGGCCATTTCCGGCTTCTAGATTGCCTGCATTCCTTGATTCATGGCCCCCTTTATTCATTTTCAAAGCCAGCAATATAGCAGCATTTCTCTGGCCTGCTTCCATCTTACATGTCTTTCTCTGACTTCAGCCAGGAAAAGTTTTCACTTTTAAGGACTCACCCTTAGTCACATCTGTAAAGTCTCTTTTAGCACATAAGATAACATATTCACAGTTCTCAGGGATTAGAGCGTGGGCATTTTTGGGGTAGGGAGGGGAGTCATTATTTTGCTTATCACGTGGTACCAACTATAGTATCATCATCTGTCTTTCAGCCCTCCTTCACTTCTACCCTTTATCCTTTCATATTGCTTGCCACTTCAGACAAGTGGTCCTGTATTGAAATGAATACCAGTCATCATTAGTAAAGCCAGGGGAGAGAAGAAAATTCCCAACTCCCAGGATTTTGGTTTGGAGTTTCATTTGCTTGCTCTTTGTGGTCTCATTTTGCCTCATCCTCTCTAAATTAGAAGATCATCATAGGTTTTATCAAGAATTTATTTATCTATTTCCTGAGACACTACACTAGTGCCTTGGGAAAGAGAATGGACTTTCTTTAGTTTGATTTTATACACACTATAACTAGCAGGAACTCCTTGAAATTTTGAGGTAAATTTTAGAAATACTGATTGTATAGAACAAAACAGAAAATTTATTTGAATGAGACAGAAACCTAGTAGGAAGTAGAATGGTTTTATTTTAACTTAATAATACAAGTTTGAAATAACAATACCAGTTCCTCACCACTTCAGAATTATCAGGGGCATGTGTTAAGAATGCAGAATTTTGCACCACACTCCAGACATACTGAATCACAACTAAATTTTAATCATTTTTATTTCTAGCACTTTTTAACAGTCATGCCAGCTCATATGCATGCTGACATTTTAGTGGTACTGGTTTTAGACTCTTACCTAAATGTGGTGGTTACTTTGCTTATTCTTGTTGATAACACGAGCCAACAAAACAGCAAAACTTATATATCTTTATAGAATCCGTAACAAAAGAGGAGAAATGGTAACAAAGAAAATAATTTTCTGTAGATTATAAATAAAGTTTAAAAATAAATGCTAAAATGAGGAATAGTTACATTAGTATAGAAGATAAAGGTGTATAATGTTCTTAATATTTAAAGAATACTTTCAGGTCGATAAGAGAATATTAGACTAGGCTCAGTGACTTACACCTGTAATCCCAACACTTTGGGAGGCTGAGGGAGGAGAATCACTTGGGCCCAGGATTTGATAGTGATTACTATTAACTTCAGATAAATGGATGCTTCAGTTATAAACTCTGAAGGGTCCAGAATTGAGATAATGTTAACAGTAAGATAATTAGTATAATTACCAACATATACCCTCCTTATCTCCTTTTTTGAGCTCTCTTATATTTCCATATGTCTTGTTCCTTACCTTTTCCCCAATCTTTTTCCTTTTCTCAGCCTTGTAAATTTTCATAAGTCTTCAGTGGCACCACACGCATTTAACGTAACACCTCGTGCTAAAGAAGTTCCACCCTTTTTTAAGTACTTGCTTAATACCAAGTGTTTATTCTCTAACAGTGATCTATTGAGTGTTCGCTCCTGACAATAAGAAGTTTTTAATCTAGTAAATTAATATCACTTCTGTGCCAGTCTACTTTGTCTGTGGAACCATTATCAAAATGGAATAATGTTGTTAAATTGCTTTTTGTAGATACTAATTTTTTTGTCAGTCAAATCTCTGAGAATGCACTCATTATTCAAGCCTTAATTATCTTAATTAAAAATATGAAATTAAAAAAACTTAATTTTTGACAGGGACGTTATTATGATTGGAAGAATTTTTTTTTTATACTTTGAGTTCTGGGATACATGTGCAGAACATGCAGGTTTGTTACATAGGTATACACGTGCCATGGTGGTTTGTTACACCCATCAACCTGTCATCCACATTAGGTATTTCCTAATGCTATCCCTCCCCTTGCCTTCCACCCCCTGACAGGCCCCGCTGTGTGATGTTCCCCTCCCTGTGTCCATGTGTTCTCATTGTTCAACTCCCACTTATGAGTGAGAACATGCAGTGTTTGGTTTTCTGTTCCTGTGTTAGTTTGTTGAGAATGATGGTTTCCAGCTTCATCCAAGTCCCTGCAAAGGACGTGAACTCATTATTTTTTATGGCTACATAGTACTCCATGGTGTATATGTGCCACGTTTTCTTTATCCAGTCTAACATTGATAGGCATTTGGATTGTTTCCAAGTCTTTGCTATTATGAACAGTGCTGCAATAAACATATGTGTGCATGTGTCTTTATCATAGAATGATTTATAATCCTTTGGGTATATACCCAGTAATGGGATTGCTGGGTCAAATGATTTTTCTGTTTCTAGATCCTTGAGGAGTCGCCACACTGTCTTCCACAGTGGTCGAACTAATTTACACTCCCACCAACAGTGTAAAAGCATTTCTATTTCTCCATGTCCTCTCCAGCATCTGTTGTTTCCTGACTTTTTAACAATTGCCATTCTTACTGGCATGAGATGACGTCTCATTGTGGTTTTGATTGGCATTTCTCTAATGAACAGTTATGATGAGCTTTTTTTCATGTTTTTGGCCACATACATGCCTTCTTTTGAAAATGTCTGTTCATATCCTTTGCCAACTTTCTGACGGAGTGTTTTGGTTTTTTTTTTTGTAAATTTAAGTTACTTGTAGATTCTGGGATGAAGAGCTATTTATGACAAATCCACAGCCAATATTTTGAGATATGTTTCATCAATACCTAGTTTATTGAGCGTTTTTAGCATGAAGGAGTGTTGAATTTTATCGAAGGCCTTTTCTGCATCTATTGAGATAATCATGTGGTTTTTGTTATTGATTCTGTTTATGCAATGGATTACATTTATTTATTTGCATATGTTGAACCAGCCTTGCATCCCAGGGATGAAGCCGACTTGATCGTGGTGAATAAGCTGTTTGATGTGCTGCTGTATTTGGTGTGCAGGTATTTTATTGAGGATTTTTGCATCAATGTTCGTCAGGGATATTGGCCTGAAATTTTCTTGTTTTGTTGTGTCTCTGCCAAGTTTTGGTATCAGGACAATGCTGAACTGATAAAATGAGTTAGAGAGGAGCCCCTCTTTTTCTATTGTTTGGAATAGTTTCAGAAGGAATGGTACCAGCTCCTGTTTGTACCTCTAGTAGAATTTGGCTGTGAATCTGTCTCCCTGGGCTGTTGTTGCTGTTGTTGGTAGACTATAATTACTACCTCAATTTCAGAACTTGTTATTGGTCTATTTGGGGATTCAACTTCTTCCTACTTTCGTCTTGGGGGGGTGTTTGTGTCCAGGAATTTATCCATTTCTTCTAGATATTCTAGTTTATTTGGTAGTTTATTTGTAGAGGTGTTTGCAGTATTCTCTGATGTTAGTTTGTATTTCTGTGGGATCAATGGTGATCTCCCCTTTATCATTTTTTATTGTTTCTATTTGATTCTTCTCTTTTTTCTTCTTTATTAGTCTGGCTAGCAATCTGTCTATTTTGTTAATCTTTTTAAAAACCATGTATTTTTTAAGGATTTTTCATGTCTTTATCTCCTTCAGTTCTGCTCTGATCTTAGTTATTTCTCATCTTCTGCTAGCTTTTGAATGTGTTTGCTCTTGCTTCTTTAGTTCTTTTAATTGTGATGTTAGGGTGTCAATTTTAGATCTTTCCCCCTTGCTCCTGTGGGCATTTAGTGCTATAACTTTCCCTCTAAATACGGCTTTAGCTGTGTCCCAGAGATTCTAATACATTGTGTTTTTGTTCTCAGTGGTTTCAAAGAACTTACTTACTTCTCTGTGTTTCCTGAATTTGAATATTGGCCTGCCTTGCTAGGTTGGAGAAGTTCTCCTGGATAATGTCCTGAAGTGTGTTTTCCAACTTGGTTCCATTCTCCCTGTCACTTTCAGGTACACCAACCAAATGTCGGTTTGGTCTTTTCACATAGTCCCATATTTCTGGGAGGGTTTGTTCATTCCTTTTCATTCTTTTTTCTCTAATCTTGTCTTCACACTTTATTTCCTTAAGTTGATCTTCAATCTCTGATATCCTTTCTTCTACTTGATTGATTCAGCTATTGATACTTGTGTATGCTTCATGAAGTTCTCATGCCATGTTTTTCAGGTCCGTCAGGTCATTTATGTTCTTCTCTAAACTGGTTATTCTAGTTAGCAATTCCTCTGACCTTTTATCAAGGTTCTTAGCTTCCTTGCATTGAGTTAGAACATGCTCCTTTAGCTCAGAGGAGTTTGTTATTACCCACCTTCTGAAGCCTACTTTTGTCAGTTAGTCAAACTCAATCTCCGTCCAGTTTTGTTCCCTTGCTGGTGAGGAGTTGTGATCCTTTGGAGGAGAGGAGATATTCTGGCTTTTTGAATTTTCAGCCTTTTGTGCTGGTTTTGCTCATCTTCATGGATTTACCTACCTTTGGTCTTTGTTGTTGGTGACCTTCGGGTGGAGTTTTTGCACGGTCATCCTTTTTGTTGATATTCATGCTCTTCCTTTCTGTTTGTTAGTTTTCCTTCTAAGAGTCAATCCCCTCTTCTACAGGTCTGCTGGAGTTTGCTGGAGGTCCACTTCAGTCCCTGTTTGCCTTGGTGTCACCAGCGGAGGCTGCAGAACAGCAAAGATTGCTGCCTGTTCCTTCCTCTGCAAGCTTCCCCTGAGAGGGGCACCTGCCAGATGCCAGCCGGAGCTCTCCTGTATGAGGTGTCTGTTGACCCCTGCTGGGAGGTGTCTCTCCATCAGGAGGCATGAGAGTCAGGGACCCACTTGAAGAGGCAGTCTGTTTCTTAGCAGAGCTTGAATGCTGTGCTGGGAGATCTGCTGCTCTCTTCAGAGCCAGCAGGCAGGAATGTTTAAGTCTGCTGAAGCTGTGCCCACAGCTGCCCCTTTCCTCAGGTGTTCTGTCCCAGGGAGATAGGAGTTTTATCTATAAGCCCCTGACTGGGGCTGCTGCCTTTCTTTCAGAGATGCCCTGCCCAGAGAGGAGGAATCTAGAGAGGCAGTTTGGCTACAGTGGCTTTGTGGTGCTGCAGTGGGCTTCACCCAGTCCAAACTTCTCAGTGGCTTTATTTATACTGTGAGGGGAAAACTGCCTACTCAAGCCTCAGTAATGATGGACATCCCTCCCTACACCAAGCTCGAGTGTCCCAGGTCAGACTACTGTGCTGGAGCAATAATTTCAAGCCGGTGGATCTTAGTTTGCTGGACTCCACGGAGATGGAATCTGCTGAGCAAGACCACTTGGCTCCTTGGCTTCAGCCCCCTTTTCAGGGGTGTGAATGGTCCTGTCTCGCTGGCATTCCAGGTGCCACTGGGGTATGGAATAAAACTCCTGCAGCTAGCTTGTTGTCTGCCCAAATGACTGCCCAGTTTTGTGCTTGAAACCCGGGCCCTTGTGGTGTAAGCACCCAAGGGAATCTGCTCTTCTGTGGGTTGTGAAGACCATGGGAAAAGTGTTGTATCTGGGCCAGAGTACATGGTCCCTCAGGACAGGGTCCCTCACAGCTTCCCTTGGCTAGGGGAGGGAGTTCCCCAACCCCTTGTGCTTCCCAGGTGAGGCGATGCCCCACCCTGCTTCTCCTTGCCCTCTGTGGGCTGTACCCACTGTCTAACCAGTCCCAATGAGATGAACTGGGTAGCTCAATTGGAAATGCAGAAATCACCCACCTTCTGCATTGGTCTTGCTGCGAGCTGCAGACCGGAGCTGTTCCTATTTGCTCATCTTACCCGGGAATCAAGAATTTTTTAACTTTCTGATTTACTTCAATATCTCTGTCTTGTTCATAAATCTTTGTAATTGACTACATTGTAGTCAGACTTCTTTATGGTATATACTTTAATCATTAACATGGGAAAGGAGGGAGAAAAGAGAAGGGGAAACATGTAACATTTTTTTCTCAATTTTGTTATTTTTCTAATTCACATTTTAGAAGTCTAAATATATTCTAGACATGTAGAAAGTATTTTAATTCTGGCAGTCATTAGTAGCACATTGGCACTTCAACCTCAGCTGCTCAGAAGCCTGCCAGTAGATTGTTTAAAGTTTTTATGCCTTAAGGAACAGCTGCACTTTACAGCAGCACTTGGTTTCAGTTTTTACATTTCATCTGAAATACATTCATGTGATATAACTTATTAACTTTCAGCTAGCTGGAAATCCTTAACTCTTCTTATGCAATACATTATACATAGGATATATTGGCCAAACCAAAACAATTTCATAACGACAGAGAGTGCCATTACTAATTACAACAGGACAACAAGTGTGAAGAAAGGCTATCATTTCTATTGGCTTTAAGTAAACTCCTCTTCGGATTATTCTTAACATCCGAAGGTTTAACCTTCTTAACATCACCATCTCAGTGGCTTAAAACAATTACTGTTTTATTAATGTTTATGATTCTGTGGGCTGGCAGTTTGGACTGGAATGGCTAGGAAGGCTAGGATGCCTGGCACAGCTGGGCCTTTCTCCACATCGGTTCTCATTCTTCAGAAATTGGTCACATTCCACATGCAAAATGTGCTCATCACCATCCTAGGATTTCAAAAGTTTCATCCCACTAATAGCAGCAGGTCCAAAGTTCAAGATATTGTCATCTAAATCTGGTCTAGATGCAAATGACGTTTCTTGGGTTTTGTTCCTTGGTGGAGCTCATTTCTGTGTTCCCACACATCAAACATACAATGGTGAGGCAGGGACAGAATAACCGCCATCAACATTCTCATTCAAAGCTGGAGGAGTAGGAATCATATGGCTCTAAATGGTACATAGCAATTCTGAAATCTCATGGGACACATGTTGCCAGGCCACCTACATGGGGAAGAGAAGGGAATATTCTTTGAGTAGGGCCCATTCAGTTTCCTCAGGGTGGTTCTGTAGTTCATGGTTCTTTTTTAGGCTTTTGGTTTTGCCCTCTGGGTTCTTGGCTCTGTCCTCTGAGATATCCTTTCTCTTTCATAAGAAATGATCTGTATTAGCAGCTGAATAACTTTCTCAGTCTGTTTACTGACTACAGAAAATTGAGGACCCAGATAATTATTTTCATTTTGAAGTGTCTCTATCTTAATAATCCAAGATAGTACCATGCCCTTAAAAACTCTTTAGACCTTCTCTGTATCAGATTATAGTCTACTCAATGTGACAGAGGCTCCATTCACAATTCTTTTCAAAATACGCTCCTTCCTATATTGGCTGGCATGGCAGAATGTTGTGCGACCAGTTCCTTTTGTCTAGTTAAGGTGATCTATTAGTCTTCACTTTAAATCATTCAGAGATTTCTGAAAAAGTTATTAAAACCACACACTTAATTTGATCTTTGAAGACCTTATTTTACTATGCACATCTTTTACCAGCAAATCCTGTGTCCTATATTCTTTCAGTTTTGCTCACAAACTGAACATTTTCTTCTCTAGCTCTTCCCTGTTTTAGACCTTATTATATAACCACAAGAAACCAAGTCAGCATTCTGCCTGGAAATCTCATTAGCCAGATTCACAAATTCATTATTTCAATTTTCTCTATTCTAGGTTACTGAAGGTGTCACTTTGGTCTTATTTATTTATTTACTTATTTTTGCAGGTTATTCCCAATTTAAGTGTTTTTGAGTTTCTTTCATCAATATTTTGTATTTTCCAGTGAGCAGGTCTTACACATGTTTTCTTAAATATGTCCCTATGAATTTTGCATTTTGGGCTGGTATTATAAATAGAGTTGTACATTTTGTTTCATTTTTAACTGTCCGTTGCAAGTATATAGAAGTACAATTGATTTGTGTATATTTACTTTATAACTTGTGATTGTGTTAAGTTCATGTATTTTTTTCTACTAGGATTTTTTTTGGTAGATTTCTTAGTATTTTCTATGTACACAATCGTGTGTACAAATAAAAAAGGTTTGGCTTCTTTTTTTTTTCAAACTATATTTCTTTCTTTTTCTTGCCTTATTGTAATAGCTAGGGTCTCCAGTATAGTGTTGAGTAGAAGTGATGAGGGTAAATATCTTTATCTTGTTCCCTATCTTAAGTGAAGAGCACTCAGTCTTTCACTGCTAAATATGCTACTATATGTGGGATTTTCTTAGATGTCCTTTATTGCGTTGAGGAAGTTCCTTTCTGCTTCTAGTTTACTGAGATTTTGTTATGAATGGGTATGTTATATTGTATTTAAATTATATCTCGATTTCAAAACTGATTTAATAAAAGTGATATTACATATTATATATACCAAAACTTATACAGGGCAATGTTCTTAGTTTAAGAAACAACTTAAACTGTGGTAAAGTTAAAAATTTTAAGAAAACACCTAGTAATAGGCCTAAAAAATTTTATTTTAAAGTCCTGTTAACTATCTAGTAAAAGGCAAATAAAACTGTTGTTTGTGGTTTTGCTTTTGGAAGTGAAAATTAAGAAAGGAATTGCTATCTTCCATTCTTTTAAGCAGTATTTCAAAACTAAATGTTATTTCTCTGTGTGATTACCTTTGTCTGTAAAATCTCAATTGAACTTTTCTAATTAACACAAATGAAATATTTTAATTTTTTTTTGTTTTCCTCAGAATAGTCTAGAATGTTAACATTCAGGAATTATTTTTCTTTCCTTTTTTTTTTTTTTTTTAATTGCAACAGAGTCTCCTTCTGTCACCCAGGCTGCAGTGCAGTGGTGTGATCTCGGCTCACTGCAACCTCCACCTCCCAGGTTCAAGTAATTCTCCTGCCTCAGCCTCCCAAGTAGCTGGGACTACAGGTGCACACCACCACACCTGGCTAATTTTTGTATTTTTAGTAGAGACGGGGTTTCACTGTGTTAGCCAGGATGGTGTCGATCTCCTGATCTCGTGATTGGCCTGCTTCGGCCTCCCAAAGTGTTGGGATTACAGGTGTGAGCCACTGCTCCTGGGCAGGAATTTTTTTTCTTATTTGGTGTATAAATACTACAATATATTCTATGTAACATTAAGTAATTACCCTGTAGGTTAATTCTGAATCAGTATGGTAAGATTTTATTTCTATTTTTATCCCTTTTATACAGATGAAGAAACTAAGGCTCAATAAATGACTTGGTTATAGTTATTTCTATTATGGTACTTTTTTAAATAGGAGTTACTTAAAGATCCACTCTACATTGGACTACGGCAGAGAAGAGTAAGAGGTTCTGAATATGATGATTTTTTGGACGAATTCATGGAGTCGGTTTCTTCCAAGTATGTATCTTTATTTTATCTATATTTTAGTCAGTAACAATAATGTAACAGACTATTAAAAAATCAAAGATTTATGCAATATGGTTTAATAATTAGAAGTAATTTGACTACATATATCCTATCTATTTCCTCATGACTGTTAACGGACAAATGATAATATCGTGTGTCTATCCAGAAAAGATTGTCTCTGTTGCTGTCCCTGAATCTACTTTTTTTTTTTACAAGAATCTTTAGAACCTGTGGCTGTTGAAATGCATGATTATGGTAAAGGAGACAGTGACCAGTGACTAAATTACCTGCAAACCTTTTTATGTTTATTGACAATCTATACTTTCTGGTTGATGATAAAATCTGATCTTCAGTCATCTTTGTGGCTGATATTTGACTTTTATGGTCAACCACCAGCCACAAAGGAAAAGCAGAAAAAGAGGTGGGGATTGAGCATGAGTTGGTAGAGTCCACAGGGTCCAGAATGGAGCAAGAACAGGGCAGTCCATCATGATCCACACATCTGTGATTAAAACTATAATATTTGATTAAAATGCAGTACTATATAGGTTGAGTGTCTCTTATCCAAATCACCTGAAACCATTGTGTTTATGCAGATTTTGAAATATTTGCATATATATAATGAGATGGTACCCATATCTAAACACAAAATTTATTTATGTTTCATATAAATCATATACACGTTGCCTAAAGGTAATTTTATGCAAAAGTTTAAATAATTTTGCGTGTAAAACCAAGTTTATGTACACTGAACCATCAGAGGCAAAGATGTCACTATCTCAGCTACCCATGTGGACAATGTACGGTTGTTTGGCATCACCATTATCCCTGACTCTGAATTTTATATGCTACCAATAAGCAATCTTTTTTTGCACTTATCACACATAAATCCTTAACAGCAAAAAACATAGTTAATATACCATTAATGCAATGAAAAAAATCATGTGTTCAGGGTAACTTGTGGCATCATACTAGCGCTCAAAAAGTTTCAGATTTTGGAGCATTTTGGATTTTGGATTTTTTGGATTAGGGATGCTCAACCTGTATTTTCATCTTTTCAAGTTGACATTTGATTGTGGGCCAGATGCTATAGTAAATTTTTCCATTTTTTTTTTTCAGAAAAGAGGCTCCCACCATAATTTAGTAGTATATTCGAAGAGAATTTTATCACACTGACAGTCATCCCTTGGTTACTGTATAACCACAGAAACCACACGCTATTTAAAAACACATATGTTGCCTTGGTTTTTCTTAGAAATAAAGTCATCACTAGAATTAACTGTAACTAGAGATGCACTTCTGGTTTCTTTTATTATAATGTTTATTTTAAGAAGTTGTATCCAACAGCAGAAAGTGTTTTCATCAGCTTGCACAACATTTAGAATGTATTTAACCTCTCATTACTCAAGGTTTAAATGCTGAGTACATTTGCCAATTAGTATGGACTACATTTTAGAACCACATGCTTGATTTATTTATTGTAATTATTTAACCTATTTCATTAAGCTACACTTATTTATAAAAATAGTTGAGAAACTCTGCATTTTTTTGAGATCACATAATACAGTTAATTTCTAATAGCTTTTCATATTTAAAGTGCCTTATCTTGTGAAACGCTCATGTAAGGTTTTGAAATTATCCAACTTCCTCAGTAGCACCATTAATCAAGAGATTGTATAGATAATAGTGTAAGGTTGTATAAAAGGAATGGAAATGCAATCTGGAATAGAGTCTATCTAAATAAGACAACTTTAACAAACAGACGCTGCTAACAAGTTAGGTGCACGTAAGTGCTGATGAAATAAGGGGAGAAGGAATTTTTATTATTGGGAACCAATGAAAAGTTTTTGGGAAAAAAATGAGATATGAGTGAATTTTGAATATTTTGTGTCAATCCAGAATCAGAAAAACTGTTGTTTTTTTAATGTGGAATTGAGGAGTTACCTAAGTTCTTTGTAAGGAAACAGGGATTGACAAGTGCCAACAATAATTTTAAATGTAGAGATCACCTATAAATCAGGGGTTGTAGTTCCAGAGAAAAATGCGAAAGACTAAAAAAATACCTTCTGTCATAACATTATTTCAGGGAAATGATTTAGATGTGAAACCTAACACTACCCAATTAAATTGAGAAGTTGTACTGAAGATAAACCCAAGATTATTTTAAAAAGAAACATAACTTAAATTCAAAGTGGGAAATGATTGTTACAGGTTACCTAGACATCAGACTCTGAGATAGAGTTTATTAAGGAGTACCCTTGGGCCGGGCACAGTGGCTCACACCTGTAATCCCAGCACTTTGGGAGGCCGAGGCAAGCGGATCACTTGAGGCCAGGAGTTGGATACCAGCCTGGCCAACATGGCGAAAACCTGTCTCTACTAACAAATACAAAAACATTAGCCAGGCATGGTGGTATATGCCTGTAATCCCAGCTACTCGGAGACTGAAACACTAGAATTACCTGAACCTAGGAGGTGGAGGTTGCAGTTAGCCAAGATCACACCACCGCACTCCAGCCTGGGCAACAGAGCAAGACTCTTTTGAAAAAAAAAAAATGGAGTACCTTTGGGATAAACCTCTTTGGAAGAAAGGGCATAGTACAGAAGTTATAGTGCAACATGGACCCACCAACAGCCATGGATAACTTAGTTGGGACCACCCCTGCATGCTGTTTAGATACTTACATGGACACTAATTTCTGCCCATCAACCTCCCCCTCTTCCTCCTTCAATGCTGTGTTGGTTTTTTTATTTGCCATCTTGGTAGGTTTGGGGTAGAGCAGCTTCAAATTCTTCCTCTTGGTCTTCTCCACAATTAGAGCTCTTCACTCACAGGCTGAGGATTTGATGAGAGTCTTATGGCACTTACCAAGTCTGTCTTTTCTGATTACACATTTAGGGTCTGAAGAATCACCACTAGGTGGATCTGTGGTCACAGTGGACCTATTATGAGCCAGACTTTGGCTGGGGCTCCATTTATTACTGGCTCCTATAAGCCTCTACTCTAACAGGGAAAGGGGAACAGCATTTTGATGCTTCAGGTCACCAGGTATCAGTGTCAACTGTGTGCTCATTAGTCCTCAAACATTTGGATAGTCCTTCTCCAGTGCACAGTTACTTGGGTAAAGTACTGTAGTTCCCTGTGGCTAAATATTGGGGGGATTATTATCCTATACTCTTGCCATGGTGTTAAAAGGTTCTTTCTTCTGGGAACTAGGCCTCTTCTTCAGTTTGTAGGTTCTGGGTCTAAAAATTAACTCAGGTTTGGAAGCTGAGCAAGAGATTGTAACTTCATTGGGGCAGCTGCACTCAACTTTGTGGTCATTCATCTTTGGTTTCTTTTGATGGTAAATATTGAGTAGTAGCTTTATTAGCTCTCTGTTTTGCCTCTAGGGATGCAAGATTCCATTAATTACCTCAATAACGTTTTGTGGGTTAGCCAGCCACACACACACACACCCCACTTTTGCCGCTCTTATGATAATTGTGTCTACCTGGCTTCTGATGGTTAAGCATTCTCACTTGGTCTCAGCATCCTCATTGCTATCAGTCAGCCTGGTTATACATTATCCTTTTCTTCTGTCACTCCTGACCTTCAGGGGAGAACCACCTCTGAAATTTTTAGTAATGTTGGTGTCTTCTCATTGGCCTATTCCTTATGGCTTTGGGAAATGGTGTGTTTTCTGGGTCTTCCTGTGGTATACATTCATCTTAAGGATTTTCTGGCTTTTACCTCATGTCTATATACCAGACTGCCCAGTTCTCTGAGCCTTGCAATCCCCTCTTCTGCCATCTGCCACAGCATTCCTGGCATTTCAGTCATACTAGTATCAGCCATTAATTTGTCCATGTTTCTAGGAACCATCCTAGCAGTGAGTTTGGACCATCTTCTGGGATTCTTGCCCATGTTAAATCCTGCATCTCAGGAGAGTGCCTGCAAATCAGTAAGCTCTTCCTTTTCTTAGGTTCCAGCCCTTTTAATCAAACACCCTCAACATTTAATTCTACATGTATTCTCCTGGCTAATACAGACAATCTAGGTCTTGTGGCTCCTTTGGGGTAAATCTCTTTCTTTCTTTATTAACCCTAGTGTGTCCCAGATAGGTTATATTGTGATAAAACCTTAGTTACTGGCCCAGGGATCTGCAGGGGAGGCAGAGGTAGATGGTAGTTAAGGGGCACATGTTATCTTATAGGGGTGAAATCTCTATCTTTGTCGTCCCAAGAAAGAAGGGGAAGGCCACTTTGTGATTCCCCCAGGTTAGAAAGCTCTGGGGGAATCTGGGGATTCAGGATTTCAGAAGACATCAAACCAGACATCCCATTCCATGTGGCAAATTCCCATTCTTTTCTAACGAGGATTCTGACTTAGCAGATCTGCTTTCATTGAGTTTGGGAGCTTGAATATTCTGATGATTAAGCCCTGTTTCTGTACATAAACTTTCTTTACCCAACAGCTACAGAAGCTGAGAACATCTTTGTATTTATAAAGAAGGCCCTCTGGCTTTCTTCTTGGCAGTTACTTTCCCTGAGCTTTTTGTGTTTTTTCCATTGTCCTTATAGTTACTACTTCTCTCATATTTCTCAAACATCTGAAATACCATTCTAACTAAGATGTTCCCTTCCCAACATCTCAGCTCACCTCTGGTGAGTTTTAATAGTTGGACTGCTACCTTGGACCGGGTGGGGTCCTCATTACCACTGTGGCAGTGAGTTGACTAGCACCAAAGCCCCATCTTATTACCAGCTTTCTCAGACTATTCCAAGATTAGGTTACCTGGAACCTAATCTTGCCTTCCCAAAAGGCAAGCTTTGACCTAGTTTGAATTAGAAAAATAGCAAACAGGTCACAACAAATTGGGCAAGGGGGGAAACTAGCAGGAGATAAAGTGAGAAAGGTAACAGGAAGCCAGAAGTCCCAGGGCCTTTTACGCTATTGCAAGAACTGGTTTTTATTCTGAATAAAATGATAAGCTTTCCTGGGGTTTTGAGCAGAGAAATTACCTAACTCAGAATCATCACAGCTTTTGTGTTGAGGAAGACTAAAAGTCAATAAAGGAGGAAGCAGTGAAACAGAATTTTCAGGCTAAAGGGCAATAAAGGAGAAAGCAGAATTTCATTAACAGTTAAAAAATTGTTACAACAATCCAGGGAAAAGAGGTTCAGATAAGAGAAGTAATGATACTGGCAATGAGAAAAGGTTAGATTCTGGATACATTCTGAAGTTAAAGCTACTAAGTTTTGCAGGTGGCCTGGGTACAAAGTGGTAATTCCAACATTTTTAGTCACAGGAACAGGAAGAATGGGGCTGCCATTTACTGAGATGGGAAAGGATGCATCAGGAGCAGGGCTGGGGGTAAGTGGGAGATTGGGAGTCCAAGTCTGGACGTGTTACACATGCTACGTCTATTACAGATCTAAGTAGCAATGTCAAGGAGGAGTTTTACCACAGGATTCTGAAGTTCAGAGAAGAGGTACAGGTTAGTGATAAAGATTTGGGAGTCACAAATATAAAGATGTATGACTTGATGAGATTATCAAGGAAGTGGAGATAAACAGCAAAAAGAAAAGTTTCAAGCTTCAAGCCCGGAAGCATTTTAATGTGTATAGGTGGCAGGGAGTGGGGAAGATGAAAAGGAATAAACTGAGGAAAACTACAAAGTAACAATCAGTGAGGTAGGGGGAAAGCAAGGGGAGTGTGCTATCCTGGAAGCAAAGAGAAGAAATTCTGTATGTTGGGCTTCAAATTTTTCCTTTACCTGTATTCTTAAAGTATCTTCTTAACCTATATACTCAGACGTAGAATTACTAGGCCCAATTGATACATTTATTGGACAGGCCAGTACTAGGAAATAGATTTGTGCTACTCCACTAGAGATGCTAATTAATATCCAAGCTAATTAATCATTACTTTCTGAATTCAATAATTACATTGAATATCATGATATGCCTCTCAGATCCCCCACTGTTGTTCTGGGGGTTGCCTCAGCTGCAAAGAGTCCTTTCACCATAGACCATGACTTACGCTCTTCCCCAGAGTGACCCACATCCAGTGACTAACTGATGCAGGAATATAAAGCCTTGACCATCTCAGCCCAGCTGGTAACAACTCTGAAAAGCCACTGTAGCTTCAGAGTTCCCCACAGGATCAGGGAAAGCTGTCATCGTGCCTGCAGGCAGCTCAACTTCTCCCTCTGCCCATTCCTGCTTCCTTTGCTGTTTCTTCCACAGAGTTTAGTCTGAAGGGCACTTCTTAAAAACTTCTTAAACACTAAATTTCATTTCCAAATGCGCTTCCCAGCTATTTGCGCTTCCAGATAACTTCCCAAGCTAATTCCCAATTAGCTTGGATATTAATTAGCATCTCTAGTCACTGGATGTGGGTCACTCTGGGGAAGAGCGTAAGTCTTGGACTCCCAATCTCCCACTTACCCCCAGCCCTGCTCCTGATGCAGCCTTTCCCATCTCAGTAAATGGCAGCCCCATTCTTCCTGTTCCTGTGACTAAAAATGTTGGAATTACCACTTTGTACCCAGGCCACCTGCAAAACTTAGTAGCTTTAACTTCAGAATGTATCCAGAATCTAACCTTTTCTCATTGCCAGTATCATTACTTCTCTTATCTGAACCTCTTTTCCCTGGATTGTTGTAACAATTTTTTAACTGTTAATGAAATTCTGCTTTCTCCTTTATTGCCCTTTAGCCTGAAAATTCTGTTTCACTGCTTCCTCCTTTATTGACTTTTAGTCTTCCTCAACACAAAAGCTGTGATGATTCTGAGTTAGGTAATTTCTCTGCTCAAAACCCCAGGAAAGCTTATCATTTTATTCAGAATAAAAACCAGTTCTTGCAATAGCGTAAAAGGCCCTGGGACTTCTGGCTTCCTGTTACCTTTCTCACTTTATCTCCTGCTAGTTTCCCCCCTTGCCCAATTTGTTGTGACCTGTTTGCTATTTTTCTAATTCAAACTAGGTCAAAGCTTGCCTTTCTGTCTACTTGACATCTTCACCATACCTGCCTCTGCCCAGTTTTCCACATGACTAGCTCTCTCACCTCCTTTAACATTTCCTCAGATAGCCCTTTCTCAGTAAGGCCTTCTTTGNCTTTACTGCCTAAAATTCTCTATATTAAAATTTCATTAATTATTATTAACTAAATGAGAACAAAAGCTTACCTCAAGTAAGCTTTAAATAACTAATATTAAATTTTTTAAATGGAATAAATAACTAATATTCAACAAAGACTGTATTTTAAATATTTTTTCTTTTTTGTTTTAAATGACAAAAATTAAAAGTTATTGGGAAGCACTAGGAATGGCCATAAACATGGTTATTATACTATACCCTCCTTCAACCTTGGCTGCCATCACAAATTGTTCTATGATCTGTCACATAAAGTTTAAGAGAAATGATCTTAGTCTGAAGCCATATCATCTGCCATTTGCTGCCAGGTGTGATAATGGAGTTTTCATGAAATTATGCTTTTTTGCTGAGTATGGTTGAACAAAAGTCTTGGCTGTGTGCCTGAAACAGCCCAGACTAGTCAGAGAAGCTATCAAGTTGGTAGTCGTCCTTGAGGGTCACATATCAGATTTCAAGATATATAGCCGCTGAATTGTCAGGGCCAGGTATACTACATTTATTTTTTCAATTATTAATATCCTCTTTTCTAAAGAAGGCATCAAACATGTAAATTAATATGTACTGTTCACCCTCACTCAGGGTTGCAGTTAGACAGAGTTCCCCAACTCTATGCTAAATCCTTGGCTTCCTAACAGGGAAGGGCCTTTTTCTACTGCCCTCTTCTTTCTGCCATTTCTTCTGCAGTTAATATCATGGTTGACTTTCTGTGCTACGTTTTTCCACCCATTCTAATCATTTCTTTTATGTCTGATCATTTTTTAGATGATGAGGATGTATTTATAACTATTTATAACTTACACGATTTTATCTATAAGTCTATGAGGCTCTTTAGATTCCAGCTGTCACTTTGATCAGCATGAATTACTTTGCTTTTCATAAGAAATTTAGTGAAATCATATGATTATTTGGGATACCATCTGCTATTCTTCCTTTGTGAACCCAAGGTGAAATAACCCGCTGAAAAAAATAAAATGCAAAGAATGTCTGTCAATGTGAAAAACATCAGCAGTCGTGTTACTAGGGAATATGACTCAAATCAGGTTTCTGACTCAGAATTTTTTTCCATTTTCCCATCCAAAGAAAGATCAGATTCACAATTAACTATAGCCATATTTTCCTTAAAATCTCAACTATTTCTATTTATACCATTCTCTCTACTTTTTTTTCAAGTGAACAAAAATGGTGGGTCATGAAAGAATTAGAATTAATATTTTATCTGAATTTATTAAAGCTAAATTATTAGATTATTAAAGGTAATCATTATGATTTGAAAATAATCTGTATACCATGTTTCTTTTCTGTATCTCTCTCTTTTTATTCTCTTAACTTTCATTTAGCAAGATTAAGCCCAGTTTCTTAAAAGCTTATGTTTCTTACTGTTTTCCATCTGTATTCCTACATGTAAAAAATTAGAAAATAAGAATGATACATCTGCTCATTGGTAACATAAAAAAGGAGACTCAATGTGATTTCCTCAGTTATAGATTAACCTAAAAACAAAACAAAAAACGCTATCAATAGCAATATCTTGTAGGTTAAAATAAGGTCTTTTGTTTATAATAGTTTTTTCTTGCCATCCTTAATTTACATGTATTTATAGACAAAGGTAAAGCAGGTATGAGCATGTGAAAGCAGTTTATTTTTCCTTTCTAAAGACCATCCATGTGGTTGGTTTGGGGAAATCTTATAACAATATTAGAATGAAGTACATATATTTTCATTATTAGAGATTAAAGATGCTGAAAGGAAAAGAATAATTAAAGAGGAAAAGTTAGAAAATTGGTTTGGGGGTAAGATCAGAAATTAAGGGTACTTTTTTGGTTCTCTAGGAAATTGAAACCCTAATTGAAACTAATATCATATCTGGACCTAACATTAGTATTGACAGTCAGTGCATTTCAGTTAATGAAAGTCTAAATCCTTATAATGACCCTCAAGACCTGATATGGCCCCCTTCCTCACCTCTATGATGAGCTCACTTTCCTGCACCCACATTCTCCACACTTCCTGTACTGTCATTGAACTCTCAAGGCATGTTTCTAACTTAGAATATTTTCACTTGCTTTTCCCTCTGTTTAAAATATTCTTCTCCCATAAATGTGTTTGGTTAAGAACTTAATCTTTTTCATATATTAGCTCAAATCTTAACCTTCTTCTGAGTTTTACCCTGACTACCCTATGTAATACTGAAACCTCCCATCTTCTCCCCACCCAGGCTCTCCTGATCATCCTTGTTTCACTCTAGTTTTCCTTTTTTAAAATATCACTTATTACCATTATTCATTTATTATGTTTATGCTTATTGTGTGTTTCTTCCACTAGAAGGTATACTCTCAAGGACAGGGATCTACTTTGTTCATTTTATGTATCAATGCTTGGCACATAGTAGATAAACAATAAATATTTGTTGAACTGAATTTAGATACTCAAAGGGAGGCCACATAAGACAATGTGAGTGGTTTTGCAGAAATCTTTCACCATTACTAGAAAATTATTTCATTTAAACATGCCTTATTTTTATTGAATTACTAGCATCATTTTTATGTGGAAAGGAGAGCCATCAGCACATGGTAAGTGATGAATGCCCGATTGTCTCAGGTCCCAGGAGCAGATTATCCCTCAAGGAATTAGAAGTTAGTTCTAAAGTTAGCATGTTACATAGAGTAATTTAATGACACTTAATGCAAGTTGGTAGTAAATATTGTTTGAGTTGATATATGTCAAAGTCTCATTATTTAAAGCTACAACAAAATTTGTGTAAAATTTGCCATAATCAAAATGTAAAAACAAAATAATCATTCCTATTGCCAAGATGATCACATTCTGGCTAACTCAGTTTTCCATGATTTGACTGTTACTGTTATTTCACTAACTATAAAGCAAGCCAGAATTAACACAGTGTGCCTTGTTTTTGATTTAACTATGATGTAGTGATTAATTCTCAAGAGTGTTTTTCTTTGTGGTATCCACAGATGGTGACCCACTTTTTTCATATCCTCGTTAAAATAATATCATATTCTGCATATACATGGTAAAAATGCCACATTTGTGAATAGAAAACAAAAAAAGGCAACTGTTAAATTTTTCTTGACCAATATTGTTACATTGGGATGTGTAGAAATTTAGATGGAAAGAAAGGCTAATCCTACGGAGCACATGTTGGAATGGTGTTGCCTGGGACAGGTTTGCAGTCCATTGCTTCAGAGGCGTCATAGAATGAAATTTCCTAATTCAGTTAATTTACCATGGTTTGGAGCCTGACTCTCAGCTCAGGAAGTTTACAAATCTAATTTTGACAGCTTGCAAAGCCCATATCTCAGGTGCATGTGATAAGTAAAACCTGCACTTTGGAGTCAATCCTCATCTCCACCAACTAGTACATTTGTAACCCTGGAAAAATTACTTACCTTCCCCAAGGTTTAATTTTCTTGCCTGTAAATTGGGAGAAAATAGTGATAGTACCTTCAATAGTACCTTCAGACAGTTAATATGATAATTGAGAGAAAACATATAAAACAAATTACTTTTATCAAGTGCTATAAATAGTAACTATAATTTTTATTTTTCAGGAAGGATTACTAGGGCCAATAATTTAGTTAAAAGGTGTAGGCTGGCAAATTTGGCTTAATAGTAAATGGAGCATTTAATAGTTAGAATTGTCCCCAAATAAAATAATGTATATAAAAGTACTTGTGCATAAAAATTACTCAGAGGTTGTTATTCCTTATTGTTTCTGTTGTTAATATTATTTGTGAACTCTCCGTCACTATAAGAACATGGACAGATGTGCTTAAAGATATAAATATTTCTACTTTCATGTGAGATGACGGATTAGAATGAAATGTCTCTAAAGTATTCCAACTTTAGGATTCTATGGAAGTGCTAAAAAAATCGTACTTTGTTTCAACATTCAGGACTGGTTGTTTCATAAAATTCAGTGATTCAGCCATGCTTGTGATCATTATGAGTCTGTTGAAATTGATCATCACAATATATTTGACCCAGAGGAATAAACTTCTCTTTCAACATTGTAAATTATTTTGTTTTGCATAACAAAACAACTTTAATAAACTTCAGTAAACTTTAGCTTTCCCTTGCTACCCAAAGTTTATTTCATAAAGAGTTCAAGGGACAATTGGCAAGGTAAATAATTCAAAAGAAAATAAGTTCACAAAAGTTTTATTTGCTTTGCATTCTATTCCCTATGCTACATATTAATTGTACAATTAGCTTCAAAGTAAGTTTGTAGTAAAAATTACTTTCACAATAAAAAAGGTACATAGATACAAGCAACTATCAAATTAACTTTGCAAAGAATAAGATGTGGGTTTACATAAGCCATTTATGCTTATGTAAATTATACCAATTGACTAGACCAGTTCTCAACTCTCTCTTTTGTTGAAACATCTGTATCAGTATCATCTGATTGTATCCTAAAGCAGATATGGAAATAATTTATTCTTCTTGGGTCTCTTCTATGACCCCATTATTGTCCTGTGCATTTATCTTAAGAGCAGATTCATTATTAAATCTATGCAGACAATTCGTCTATCATGTCCTTGATCCATTTCCATAACCATAATCCAGTTTCTATAACCATAACCCAACTTGACCATTTTATATCTTTACACCATCTCGGTAACTTCTGATTGTCTTTGGGATCACATTAATAAGTATTCAGGAACTTACCTTTACCCTGCTATTGACTATATTCACCTACATATAAATACCTTTGTAATCTGGCCCATGCACTTCACCTTCCTGTCTTGCCATCCTCCACCCTTCCGTGTATCCTTTACACCATTGTATAAATAAATAGTTTTAGTTGCCTGCCCATGTCATTGTTCTGTCACACTTCTCCTCTGTATAAACTGCTCCTTCTTCCCCCAGTGCTTTTGCTTATTTAATTCATGCTTATCTTTCATCACTCAGGTTAAATATCTAGACTGGATTAGAGAAGTTTTCTGTATAGTATCCTAGCATGTATACACTAAAATAGCATGCATCACACTGTATTGTAATTATATTTATTTATTTGGCTTAGCATTAAGTCATCAATATATTAGAGGTCAGGGCCTCGTTCTTTTCCGTCTTCCTTTATAATATATGTTGTTACTGTGATACTTCGTTTTAATAACTTTAAGTTCAGGAGTACATGTGCAGGTTTGTTATATAGGTAACCTTGTATGATGGGGGTTTGTTGTACAGATTATTTCATCACCCAGGAACTAAGCATAGTACTCGTTAGTTACTTTTTTTGCTCCTCTACCTCCTCCCACCCTCCTCCTCTAAGTAAGCTGCAGTGTCTGTTTTTCCCTTCTTTGTATTCACATGTTCTTATAATTTAGCTTCCACTTATAAGTGAGAACATGTGGTAATTTGTTTTTTGTTCTTGCATTAGTTTGCTGAGGATAATGGCCTCCAGCTCCATCCATGTTCCTATAAAGGACATAATCTCATTCTTTTTTAAGGCTGCATAGTATTTCATGGTGCTTATGTACCACATTTTCTTTATCCACTCTTCTATTGATGGGCCTTTAGGTTGATTCCATATCTTTGCTATTTTGAATAGTGCTGGAGTGAACACACATGTGCATGTGTCTTTATGCTACATTGATTTATATTCCTTTGGGTACATACACAGTAATGGGATTGCTGCGTCGAATGGTAGTTATGTTTTTTGCTCTATGAGGAATCTCCACACAGCTTTCCACAACATGTCAACTAATTTACACTCCCATCAGCAGTGTATAAGTGTTTCCTTTGCTCTGAAATTACACCAGGATCTGTGTTTTTTGATGTTTAATTAATAGCCATTCTGACTGGTGTGAGATGGTTATCTCATTATGGCTTTGACTTGCATTTTTCTAATGATCAGTGATAGTGAACTTTTTTCATATGTTCGTTGGCCGCATATATATCTTCTTTTGAAAAATATTTGTTGGCCAGGCACGGTGGCTCGTGCCTGTAATCCCAGCACTTTGGGAGGCCGAGGTGGGTGGATCACCTGAGGTCAGGAGTTCAAGACCAGCCTGGCCTACATGGTGAAATTCCATCTCTAGTAAAAATACAAAGATTAGCCAGGCATGATGGTGGGTGCCTGTAATCCCAGCTATTGGGGAAGCTGAGGCAGGAGAATTGCTTGAGCCCGGGAGGTGGAGGTTGCAGTGAGCTGAGTTGAGATCATGCCATTGCACTCTAGCAGCTAAGCACAACTCCATCTCAAAAGAAAAGAAAAGAAAAATATTTGTTGATGTCCTTTGCCTACTTTTAAATGGGGTTGTTTTTTGTTTGTAGATTTAAGTTCCCTATAGATAATGGATGTTAGACCTTGTCAGATGCATGGTTTACAAATATTTTCTCCCATTCTGTAGGTTCTTTGTTTACTCTGTTGATAGTTTCTTTTGCTGTGGAGAAGCTCTTTAGTTTAGTTAGATCCTATTTACGGTTTTGGGTTTTATATTTTAGTCTTTATTGAGATGATTCTTGTATATGGTATAAAGGAGTCTAGGTTCAATCTGTATATGGCTAACCAGTTATCTCAGCACCATTTATTGAATAGGGAGTCCTCTCCCCACTGCTTGTTTTTGTCAGCTTTATTGAAGATTAGATGATTGCCTGATACCAAAACCTGGCAGAGAACCAACAGAAAAAGAAAACTTCAGGCCAGTATCCCTGATGAACATTGATGCAAAAATCCTTGATAAAATATTGGCAAACCAAATCCAGCAGCACATCAAAAAGCTTATCCACCACAATCAAGTCGTTTTCCTCCCTTTAATCCCTGAGATGCAAGGTTGGTTCAACATACACAAATCAATAAACGAAATCCATCACATAAACAGAACTAAAGACAAACCTGCATGATTATCTTAATAGAAGCAGAACAGGCCTTCGATAAGGTTTGACATCCTTTCATGTTAAAAACTCTCAATAAACTAGGTATTGATGTCACATATCTCAAAATAATAGGAGCCATTTATCATACTGAATGGGCAAAAGCTGATTACCCTTGAAAACCGGCACAAGTCAAGGATGCCCTCTCTCACCACTCTTATTCAACTTAGTACTGAAAGTTCTGACCAGGGCAATCAGGCACGAGAAAAAAATAAAGAGTATTAAAATGGGAGGAGAGAAAGTAAAATTATCTCTGCTTGCAAACAACATAATCCTATACTTAGAAAACCCCAAGGTCTCAGCCCAAAAGCTCCTTAAGCTGATAAGCAACTTCAGCAAAGTCTTAGGATACAAAATCAGTATGCAAAATTCACAAGCATTCCTATACACCAAAAATAGACAGAATGCCAAATCACGAATGAACTCCCATTCACAATTGCTACAAAGAGAATAAGATATCTAGGAATACAGCTAACAAGGGAAGTGAAGGACCTCTTCAAGAATAATTACAAACCACTGCTCAAGGAGGTAAGAGAGGACACAAACAAATGAAAAAACCTTCTATGCTCATGGATAGAAAGAATCAATATTGTGAAAATGGTCATACTGCCCAAAGTAATTTATAGATTCAATGCTATTCCCATTAAACTACCATTGACAGTCTTCACAGAACTAGAAAAAGCTACTTTAAAATTCACGTGGAACCAAAAAAAAGCCTGCATAGCCAAGAAAATCCTAAGCAGAAAGAACAAAGCTGGAGGCATTACACTACCCTACTTCAAACTATACACAAGGCTACAGTAACCAAAACAGCATGGTACTGGTAAAAAAAACAAAAACAAAAACAAAAACCAGACACATAGACCAATGGAACAGAATAGAGATCTCAGAAATAAGACCACACATCTCTAACCATCTGATCTTCAATAAACCTGACAAAAACAAGCAATGGGGAAAGGATT
>NW_016807519.1:229753-242918 GCF_001698545.2 Rhinopithecus bieti | reverse complement strand
TAATTGAACTAAAAAGCTTCTGCACAGCAAAAGAAACTATCATCAGAGTAAACAGACAGCCTACAGAATGGGGAAAATTTTTGCAATCTCTCCATCTGAGAAAGGTCTAATATCCAGAATCTTCAAGGAACTTAAACAAATTTACAAAAAAAAAAAAAAAAAAAAAAAAGCAATAAAAACACACAACCCCATCAAAAAGTGGGCAAAGGACATGAACAGACACTTCTCAAAAGAAGACATTTATGTGGCCAACAAACAAATGAGAACAAGCTCAACATCACTGATTGTTAGAGAAATGTAAATCAAAACCACAATGAGATACCATCTCATGCCTGTCAGAATGGTGATTATTAAAAAGTCAAGAAACAACAGATGCTGGTGAGGCTGTGGAGAAATAGAAACTCTTTTACACTGTTGGTGGGAATGTAAACTAGTTCAACCATTGTGGAAGACAATGTGATGTTTCCTCAAAGATCTAGAACCAGAAAAGCCATTTGACCCAACAATCTCATTACTGGGTTTATACCCAAAACAATATAAATCATTCTATTATAAAGATACATGCAAGTGTATGCTCATTGCAGCACTATTCACAATAACAAAGATAGTGAATCAACCCAAATGTCCATCAATGATAGACTGGATTAAGAAAATGTGATATATATACACCATGGAATACTATGCAGCCATAAAAAGGAATGAGATCATGTCCTTTGCAGGGACATGGGTGAAGCTGGAAGCCATTATCCTCAGCAAACTTACACAGGAACTCATAAGTGGGAGATGAACAATGAGAACACATGGACACAGGGAAAGGAAGAACACACACTGGGGCCTGTCAGGGGTGCAGGGGCAGGGAGAGCACCAGGATAAACAGCTAATGCATGCAGGGCTTAATACTTAGGTGATGGGTTGATAGGTGTAGCAAACCACCATGGCACATGTTTACCTATGTAACAAACCTGCACATCCATCACATGTATCCTGGAACTTAAAATAATATTTTTTAAAAAAGATTAGATGGTCATAAGTGTGCAGCCTTATTTCTGGACTCTCTACACTGTTCCATTAGTCTCTTTGTTTGCTTAGGATTGCCTTGGCTATTCAGGCTTTTTCATGGTTCCATATGAACTTTACAATAGCCTTTTCTAGTTATGTGGAGAATGTAATTGATAGTTTGATTGGAATAGTGTTTAACCTCTAAATTGCTTTGGGCAGTATGGCCATTTTAATGATATTTATTCTTCCTCTTCATGGGCATGGAATGTTTTTCTTTTTGTTTGTGTTGCCTCTGATTTCCTTCCGCAGTGTTTTGTAGTTGTCAATATAGAGCTCTTTCAACTCTGGTTAGCTATATTGCTAGGGTTTTTTAATTCATTTTATGGCAATTGTGAATGGGATTGAGTTCCTGATCTGGCTTTCAGCTTGGCTGCTGTTGGTGTATTTTTATGTGCAGGTACTTTTATATCCCTTAGGTAGCAAGGGAGAGCTAAAGTTTATTGACGTTTATTAATGTTATTTTCTTATGCAAAAGAAAATAATTTACAATGTTGAATGAGGAGTTTATTCCTCTGAGTTAAATATGTTGTGATGATCAATTTCAACTGACTCATAATGATCACAGGTATCACTGAATCACTGAATTTTATGATACAACCAGTCTTGAATGTTGAAACAAAATACAACTTTTTAGCACTTTAATAGAACTCTGAAGTAGGAACACCTTAGAGATGTTTAATACAGGTGATTTTTATACATTGATTTTGTATCCTGAAACTTGGCTGAAGTTGTTTATCAAATGAAGGAGCTTTTGGACTGAGAAAATGGGGTTTACTAGATATAGAATCATCTGCAAACAGGGACAGTTTGACTTCCTTTCTTCCTAATTGGATGCCTTTATTTCTTTTTCTTGCCTGATTGCTCTGGCCAAGACTTTCAATACTATGTTGAATAGGACTAGCGAGAGAGGGCATCCTTGTCTTGTGCCAGTTTTCAAGGGGAATGTTCCCAGCTTTTACTCATTCAGCATGATGTTGGCTGTTGGTTTGTCATAAATGGCTCTTATTATTTTTAAGCATGTTCCTTCAATACATAGTTTGTTGAGCATTTTTAACTTGAAAGGATGTTGAATTTTATCGAAAGCCTTTCTGCATATATTGAGATAATCATGTGTTTTATCTTTAGTTCTGTTTATGTGATGAATCACATTTATTGATGTGTGCATGTTGAACCAACTTTGTATCACAGGGATGAAGCTTACTTGATCATAGTGGAGTAACTTTTTGATGTGCTGCTGGATTCAATTTGCAAGTCTTGTTTTCTTTTTTTTTTTTTTTTTTTTTTTTTTTTTTTTTTTTTTTTTTGAGTATTTTTGCATCAGTGTTAATCAGGGATATTGGTCTGAAGTTTTTGTTGTTGTTGTGTCTCTGCCAGGTTTTGGTATCAGGATGACGCTGGCATCATAGAATGAGGAGGAGACTCTCCTCAATTTTTTGGAATAGTTCCAGTAGGAGTGGTACCAGCTCTTCTTTGTACATTTGATAGAATTTATCTGTGAATCTTTCAGTTCCTGGGCTTTTATGGGGGTGGTAGACTATTTATTACTGATTCAATTTTGGTGCTCATTATTGGTCTGTTCAGGGGTTCAGTTTCTTCCTGGTTTAGTCCTGAGAGGGTTTATATGTCCAGGAATTTATCCATCTCTTCAAAGTTTTCTAGTTTGGGTGCATAAAGGTGTTCATAATAGTCTCTAGCGGTTATTTGTGTTTCTGTGGGATCAGTGTTGACATCCCTTTTGTTGCTTCTAATTGTGTTTATTTGGATCTTATCTCTTCTCTTCTTTATTAATCTAGCTAGTAGCTTATCTGTCTTATTAATTTTTTCAAAGAACCACTCTTGGATTTGTTAATCTTTTGAATACTTTTTCATGTCTTAATTTCCTTCAGGTCAGCTCTGATTTTGGTTATTTCTTGTCTTCTTCTAGCTTTGTGGTTGGTTTATGGAGGCTGGAGAATTGCTTGAACCCAGGAGGCAGAGGTGGCAGTGATCTGAGATTGTGCCATTGCACTCCAGCCTGGGCAACAAGAGTGAAACTTCCATCTCAAAGAAAAAAAAAATAGATTTCTTGAATTGGATTTCAATGTTCTTCCAACTCTCAATGGTCTTCATTCCTATCAGTATTCTGAGTTATATTTCTGTCATTTCAGTCATCTCAGCCTGGTTAAGAATCCTTGCTGGAAAACTCTGTGGTCAGTTGGAGGACAGAAGATACTCTGGCCATTTGAGTTGCTCAAGTTCTTGCTCTGTTTTTTTCTCATCTCTGTGTTTGAGTGTTCCTTTAACTGCCATGTAGATTGAGTACAGTCAGTAGAATTCTTTTCTAGATGTCTCTAGAGGGCTGAGCCTTTGTGCAGAGTCTATTTCTAGCTGTTTTCTTGTCTTTGATTTCACATGGGGGTATGTTACCAAAGTATTTTTTGGTGTTGAAGTTTTGGAGTGTGATCCAGTAGGGGGCACTTAAGCATAATGGTCAGTAGGTAGGCTCTTAATCACGTGGCTCCTCTATATTTACCCACAGCTGCAGCCGTACTCCCTCTTAATGCTCTGAAAGTGGGTTCCTCTCCTATTTGAATGCTGGCTGCAGATTGCAACTTGGCACTCTGGGACTGCACGCCACAGCTCTGGAGCAATCTCAGTGTTTATGTTCCCTCTCCGACTTGGAAACAGCAATGGTTGTGGCTGAGGGTCTTTCACTTCCCCTTTTCTTCTGGAGCTCTACCCCAGAGAGATGTGGCACTGCAATGTGTCAGTGTAATTGGCCTGGGATAGGGAGACTGCGCTGCCTAGTGATGAGCAGGGGGTAACTGTAGGAGACAGATTGGCCTCCCTTCCTTAGGGTAACTGCAGCTTGCTGGAAATGTGGATGAGGCACTTAGGGTCTTTGCTCCTTACCAAGTCTGAGGACAACAGGGGCAGTACCGCTGCAGAGGCAGTGGCAGAAGGGCTTTTGGTTGCCCCTGGGTGCTCCACATCCAAGAATTGTTTAGCTGCTGGGAGTGTTCAGCCAGGGGATTGGGCGGCTGAAATGCTGGCCTGAGCAGGGGACTCTGCTTGTTTGGGAGCAGGGGATCCAGGGCTCATCAGGAGGAGAGACTGCTCTCCTCTCTGTGTGGTGACCGTGGGTGCTGCAAGCTTGGATAGAATACTTATTAGGTGGTCAACAACTGGTTGTTGAATGAGGGCTGAGGTAAAATCTTAGAGTTGGAATGTCAGAGATGGTGTGTCTGAAGACTCTGTAAACTTAAGGGAATTGGATGATTACTTGAAATTAATTCAGAATTCTGGATGAAATAGTGTTTCTTTTTTCCTATGGATTTACAGTGTAAAATTCGCAGTTCTTAATAAATGAGCAAAGCATACATAGAGTAGTTGTATATTTGTCCAGTGTTTTGGGAAAGTATTGTGTATGTATTTCAGTGGCATAAGAATTTCTTGCATAGAAAGTAAAAGTTTAGCCTCAGGCATGTCCCATACTTAATATATAATTTAATATGCAAACATTTATGTTGTTTTCTGGTTACAAATAGTTGAGGATAATACCAACCTTAGCCCTATTTTAGTTTTCTTATTTAAACTCTGGATTAGACTATAACTGTAGTCTCTGTCTAGAAGTATTTGTAGCTAATATAAATCTCAAGTGCACACAGATAGTAAATAGGTGCTATAACTAAATGCAAAAGAAGAATTAAAATGAGTATAGTAGCTCACTTCAGTGATTTTTTTTTTTTTTTATAAAAGTGACTCTGGAGAATTTGTATGTTAGAGATGTCATTTGGAAATAGGAATTGGGCAAAAGAGAAATTGTGGAGATACCCTGGAACGAAGGCAAATGTAGTGAAACAACTGAGTCAGAAGCAGGTATATTATGACAGCTCCTTTCACTTAGTTCATTTCACCCCTTTCTCCATCCCACACATTTATGCAGTTGATTTCCTAGGCAAAATTCATTTCTATTCTATTCAGTTTATTTTTTTTTTGTCCTGGTTAAAGTGTTAGGCACGACTGAATCTTCAGTTTCAGTAAAACATACCTAAATACCTAAATAAAAATTTTGCCAATGGGAAATTGTAATATTATTTCACTCATATGCAATATCTAAAGTAGGCAAAATCATAGAAACAGAAAGTAGAAACAGAAACTAGAATGTGGTTGCCAAAGGCTGGGGGAAGAGAGGAGGGAGAATTAGTATGGGTATAGAATTTCAGTTTTGCAGGATGAAAAAGTTCTAGAGATCCATTGTACAATGTTGTGGATATACTTAACATTCCTGAACTGTATACTTAAAAATGATTACGATGGAGGTAGCTTCCAAGATGACTGAATAGGAACAGCTCCGGTGTGCAGCTCACAGTGAGATCGATGCAGAAGATGGGTGATTTCTGCATTTCCAACTGAGGTACCTGGTTCATCTCATTGGGACTGGTTGGACAGTGGGTGCAGCCCACAGAGGGTGAGCCGAAGCAGTGTGGGGTGTCGCCTTACCTGGGAAATGCAAGGGGTCAGGGGATTTCTCTTTCCTAGCCAAGGGAAGCTGTGAGTGTCTGTACCTGGAGGAGTGGTATGCTCCTGCCCAAATACTGTGCTTTTCCCACGATATTCACAACTGGCAGACCAGGAGATCCCTTCCCATGCCTGGCTAGGTGGGTCCCACGCCCATGGAGCCTTGCTCACTGCTAGCGCAGCAGTCTGAGATAGACCTGGGACACTGAAGCTTGGTGGGGGGAGGGGCGTCTGCCATTGCTGAGGCTTGAGTAGGCAGTTCTGTGCTCACAGTGTAAGCGGAGCGGCAGGGAAGCTCAAACTAGGCAGAGTCCACCACAGCTCAGCAAGGCCTACTGCCTCTCTAGGTTCCACCTCTGGAGGCAGAGCATATACGAACAAAAGGCAGCAGACGGCTTCTCCAGACTTAAATTCAGGAGACCCATCTTACCTGCCTGACAGCTCTGAAGACAGCAGTGGTTCTCTTAGCCTGGCATTTGAGCTCCGAGAACAGACAAACTGCCTCCTCAATTGGGTCCCTGACCCCTGTGTAGCCTGACTGGGAGATACCACCCAGTATGGGCCGACAGACACCTCATACAGGTGGGTGCCCCTCTGGGATGAAGCTTCCAGAGGAAGAATCAGGCAGCAATATTTGCAGCTTCTGCTGGTGATACCTAGGCAAACAGGGTATGGAGGGTACCTCCAGCAAACTGCAATGTAACTGCAACTGAGGGGCCTGTTAGAAGGAAAACTAACAAACAGAAAGGAATAGCATCAACATCAACAAAAAGGACATCCACACCAAAACCCCATTCATAGGTCCCACCATCAATGACCAGTGGTAGATAAAACCACAAAGATGGGTAGAAACCAGAGCAGAAAGGCTGAAAATTCCAAAACCCATAACACCTCTTCTCCTCCAAAGGAACACAACTCCTTGCCAGCAAGGGAACAAAACTGGACGGAGAATGAGTTTGATGAATTGACAGAAGTAGACTTCAGAAGGTCAGTAATAACAAACTTATCTGAGCTAAAGGAGCATGTTCTAATGCATTGCAAGGAAGCTAAAAACCTTGAAAAAATATTACATGAATGACTAACTAGAATTACCAGTATAGAGAAGAGCTTAAATGATGGAGCTGAAAACCACACTACAAGAACTTCATGAAGCATACATGAGCTTCAATAGCTGGTTTGATCAAGCAGAAGAAAGGATATGAGTGATTGAAGATCAAATTAATGAAATAAAGCAAGAAGACAAGATTAGAGAAAAAAGAGTGAAAAGAAACAAACAAATCCTCCAAAAAATATGGGACTATGTGAAAAGACCAAATCTACATTTGAGTGGTGTACCTGAAAGTGACAGGGAGAAGAATGGAATCAAGTTGGAAAACACTCTTCAGGATATTATCCAGGAGAATTTCTCCAACCTAGCAAGGCAGGCCAATATTCAAATCCAGGAAATACAGAGAACACCACAAAGATACTCCTCAAGGAGAGCAACCCCAAGAAACATAATTGTCAGATTCACCAAGGTTGAAATGAAGGAAAAATGTTAAGGGCAGTGACAGAGAAAGGTTGGGTTACCCACAAAGGGAAGCCCATCAGACTAACAGTGGATCTCTCTGCAGAAACGCTACAAACCAGAAGAGGTTAGGGGCCAATATTCAACATTCTTAAAGAATTGTCAACCCAGAATTTCATATCCAGCCAAACTAAGCTTCATAAGTGAAGGAGAAATGAAATCATTTACAGACAAGCAAATGCTGAGAGATTTTGTCACCACCAGGCCTGCCTTACAAGAGCTTCTGAAGGAAGCACTAAACATGGATAGGAACAACTGGTACCAGCCACTGCAAAAACAGGCCAAGTTGTAAAGACCATTGACGCTAAGAAGAAACTGCATCAATTAATGGGTGAAATAACCAGCTAGCATCATAATGATAGTATCAAATTTACACATAACCATATTAACCTTAAATGTAAATGGACTAAATGCCCCAATTTAAAGACAGACTGACAAATTGGATAAAGAGTCAAGACCCATTGACATACTGTATTCAGGAGACCCATCTTACATGCAAAGACACATGTAGGTTCAAATAAAGGGATGGAGGAAGATCTATAAAGCAAATGAAAAGCAAAAAAAAAAAAAAAAAAAAAAAAAAAAAAANAAAAAAAAAAAAAAAAAAAAAAAAAGAAAAAAAGAAAAAGAAAAAAAAAAGCAGGGGTTGAAATCCTGGTCTCTGATAAAACAGACTTTAAACCAACAAAGATCAAAAGAGGCAAACAATGCCATTACATAATGGTAAAGGGATCAATTCAACAAGAAGAGCTAACTATCCTAAATATATATACACCCAATACAGGAACACCCAGATTCATAAGGTAAGTTCTTAGAGACCTACAAAGAGACCTAGACTCCCACACAATAATGTTGGGAGACTTTAACACCCCACTGTCAATGTTAGATCAACAAGACAGAAAATTAACAAGGATATCCAGGACTTGAACTCAGCTCTGGACCAACCAGACTTAACAGACATCTACAGAACTCTCTACCCTAAATCAACAGAATATACATTCTTCTCAGCACCACATCACACTTATTCTAAAATTGACCACATAATTGGAAGTAAAACACTTCTCAGTAAATATAAAAGAACAGAAATCACAACAAACTGTCTCTCACACCACAGTGCTATCAAATTAGAACTCAGGATTAAGAATCACGCTCAAAACCACACAACTACATAGAAACTGAACAACCTGCTCCTGGAATGACTACTGGGTAAATAACGAAATGAAGGCAGAAATAAAGATGTTCTTTGAAACCAATGAGAACACACACACACAGACACAACATACCGGATTCTCTCGTACACATTTAAAGCAGTGTGTAGAGGGAAATTTATAGCATTAAATGCCCACAAGAGAAAGCAGGAGAGATCTAAAATTGACACCCTAACATCACAATTAAAAGAATTAGAGAAACAAGAGCAAACATATTCAAAAGCTAGCAGAAGGCAAGAAATAACTAAGATCAGAGCAGAACTGAAGGAGATAGAGACAGACCAAAAAAAAAAAAAAAACTTTAAAAAATCAATGAATGCAGGAGCTGTTTTTTTTAAAAAGATCAACAAAATAAACCACTAGCAAGACTAATAAAGAGGAAAAGAGAGAGACACAATAAAAAATGGTAAAGGGGATATCAGCACCGATCCCACAGAAATACAAACTACCATCAGAGAATACTATAAACACCTATATGCAAATAAACTAGAAAATCTAGATGAAACAGATAAATTCCTGGACACATACACCCTCCCAAGACTAAACCAGGAAGAAGTTGAATCAATTTCAACTTGTTGAAGCTTGTTGAACTTGTTGAACAACTTGAAACTTTTTCAACTTGTTGAAACAATAACAGGTTCTGAAATTGAGGCAATAATTAATAGCCTACCACACAAAAAGTCCAGGACCAGATGGATTCACAGCCGAATTCTACCAGAGGTACAAAGAGGAGCTGGTACCATTCCTTTTGAAACTATTCTGATCAATGGGAAAAGAGGGAATCCTCCCTAACTCATTTTATGAGGCCAGCATCATCCTGATACCAAAGCCCGGCAGAGAAACTACAACAAAAAAAAGAGAATTTCAGGCCAATATCCCTGATGAGCATTGATGTGAAAATCCTCAATAAAATACTGGCAAACTGAATCCAGCAACACATCAAAAAGCCTATGCACCACGATCAAGTCGGTTCCATCCCTGGGATGCAAGACTGGTTCAACATATGCAAATCAATAAACGAAATCCATCATATAAACAGAACCAATGACAAAAACCACATGATTATCTCAATAGATGCAGAAAAGGCCTTTGACAAAATTCAACAGTCCATCATGCGAAAAACTCTCAATAAACTAGGTATTGATGGAACATATCTCAACATAATAAGGGCTATTTATGACAAAACCACAGCCAATATCATACTGAATGGGCAAAAACTGGAAGTTTTCCCTTTGGAAACTGGCACAAGACAAGGATGCCCTCTCTCACCACTTTGATTCAACATAGTATTAGAAGTTCCGGCCAGGGCAATCAGTCAAGAGAAAACAATAAGGGGTATTCAAATAGGAAGACAGGAAGTCAACTTGTCTCTATTTGCAGATGACATTATCATATATTTAGAAAACCCCATCATCTCAGCCCCAAATCTCCTTAAGCTGATAAGCAACTTCAGCAAAGTATCAGGATACAAAATCAGTGTGCAAAAATAACAAGTATTCCTATACACCAATAACAGACAAACACAGAGCCATGAGTGAACTCCCATTCACAATTGCCACTCAGAGAATAAAATACCTATGAATACAACTTGCAAGGGATGTGAAGGGCCTCTTCAAGGAGAACTACAAAACACTGCTCAAGGAAATAAGAGAAGACACAAACAAATGGAAAAACATTCCATGCTCATGGATAGGAAGAATAAATATCATGAAAATGGCCTTACTGCCCAAAGTAATGTATAGATTCAATGCTATCCCCATCAAGCTACCACTGACTTTCTTCACAGAATTAGAAAAAACTACTTTAAATTTCATATGGAACCAAAAGTGTCCGCATAGCCCAGACAATCCTGGGCAAGAAGAACAAAGCTGAAGGCATCATGCTACCTGACTTCGAACTTTACTACAAGGCTACAATAACCAAAACAGCAGGGTACTGGTACCAAAACAGATATATAGACCGATGAAACAGAACAGAGGCCTCAGAAATACCACCACACATCTACCACCATCTGATCTTTGACAAACCTGACACAAACAAGCAATGGGGAAAAGATTCCCTATTCAATAAATAGCGTTGGGAAAACTGGGTAGCCATATTCAGAAAACTGAAATTGGACCCCTTCCTCACATCTTATACAAAAATCATCTCAAGATGGATCAGAGACTTAAATGTAAGACCTAGGACCATAAAAATCCTAGAAGAAAACCTAGGCAATACCATTCAGGACATAGGCATGGGCAAAGACTTCATGTCTAAAACACCAAAAGCAATGGTAACAAAAGCCAAAATTGACAAATTTGATCTAATTAAACTGAAGGGCTTCTGCACAGCAAAATAAACTATTATCAGAGTGAACAGGTGACCTACAGAATGGAAGAAAATTTTTGCAATCTATCCATCTGAGAAAGGACTAATATCCAGAATCTACAAAGAAACAAATTTACAAGAAAAAAGCAAACAACCCCATCAAAAAATGGGCAAAGGATATGAACAGACACTTCTCAGAAGAAGACATTTATGCAGCCAACAGACATACGAAAACATGCTCATCATAACTGGTCATTAGAGAAATGCAAATCAAAGCCACAATGAGATACCCTATCACTCCAGTTAGAATGGCGATCATTAAAAAGTCAGGAAACAACAGATGCTGGAGAGGGTGTGGAGAAATAGGAATGTTTTTACACTATTGTTGGGAGTGTAAATTGGTTCAACCATTGTGGAAGACAGTGTAGCGATTCCTCAAGGATCCAGAACTAGAAATACCATTTGACCCAGCAATCCCATTACTGGCCATATACCCAAAGGATTATACATCATTCTACGATAAAGACACATGCACATGTATGTTTATTGCTGCACTATTCACAATGGCAAAGACTTGGAACCAACCAAAATGTCCATCAATGATACACTGGATTAAGAAAATGTGTTACATATATACTCTGGAATACTATGCAGCTATAAAAATAGGATGAGTTCATGTCCTTTGCAGGGACATGGATGAAGCTGGAAACCATCATTCTCAGCAAACTATCACAAGATCAGAAAACCAAACACCACATGTTCTCACTCATAAGTGGGAGCTGAACAATGGGAGTACACGGACACATGGAGAGGAACATCACACACTGGGGCCTGTGGCAGGTGTGGGACTAGGGGAGGGATAACATTTGGAGAAATACTTAATGTAGGTGACAGGTTGATGGGCACAGCAAACCACCATGGCATGTGTATTCCTATGTACGTTCTGCACATGTAACCCAGAACTTAAAGTATTATTATAAAAAAAGATTATGATAAGATTAATGTTACATATTTTTTACCGTAATAAAAATGTTTTTAGTATTCACTGATGAAAATTTTCATAAAAACAGTTTCTAAAGGATTGTTGAAATATTTAGTGTTATATACTAACCTGTTTTATTATTTTTATAGTTCATGTAAAGTGCTTGGACTAGTACCTATAGTAAATGCTTAATAATATTAAATAACATCTGCTTTCCAAAGCAATTTGATGCTTTCTTTTTAGGCTTTTTAGGCTGTTTTTACTGAAAGGGTACTTGCACTGTAACTCAAAATGATCTGATGTAGTTCATAAGGGCTATTTATAGTCATAGAGCACTGTGAGGCTACAAGGAAAATTTTAATATAAATATACATTCTTCAGGAATATTTTATGCTTTGTTACAACTAATTTTCCTTGAAATAGCCAGCCTGCTCCTGTGTTTATCACTTGTTTGTGTTTTTCTCTTAAATGTTATAAATGCAAAAGAATTTCTTTCAAGTATGCCTTTTATATATTGCTGACTACTCATAAATATTAGGTATTACAAAGAATATTTTCTTCTAATTTAGATATTATGAGAAGGTAACTTAATTTGAATTCATTGTTTCTTAATATTTAAAATTATCTTTTTAAGGGTAAGAATAAATAATTGATATGTATTCAAATATTAGCATGGATTTGAATCTTCAGGAATTGAAGAATGACTTTAACTATTGACATCAAGAGAGAAAAATAGAAAAGTTAAGGAAGCATTTTTTTTCTTAGTTTGACTATGACACATCAAAACACCCACCTGATCTCTTCCATCAATGTTAATAACAAGAGTCACAGCTGGTACGTTTATTAGTTATGTGCCAAGCCCAGTTCTAAATGCTTTAAATTATTTTTATTCTCAAAACAACTATGAGATACTTACAATTATTTATCTTAATTTTTCAGGGTAAGAAAACAGAGGCACAGAGTAACGTAGTATAGCTACCCAATCAGAAAGTGGCAGTCTGAGATTGAAATCCAGACTCCCTGGCTCCAGAACCCATACTTTTAATCAGTACACGACACTCCTGTCTTATTTAAAGAAATCTTATTCAGATATGTCAAGTGCAAACAGGATGGCATCTCTAATACATTCTGAATGGGTGAAAATAGAAATGACAATGACTGTATGCTTTTGGCTGAATTTTAAACATGAAGATAAGCTGTATCCAAACAACTGAAAAAACAACTATGGAAAACTCGGTTATTCAGTTGAAAATTATGCATTCTCCTCTTTTCCTAAACATAACTTCCCTAAAAAAGACAAAACAGTTTGATAATCTTTTATCGTATTTGAAATTCAAACAAATGGGAAATTTATGTGAATTCAATAGAAGTTTCATTCAATGGCATTCCAAATCTTGCTATTTCTTGTACACTTCAGGTGCACTCCCACCTCAGGGTCTTTGCTTTTGCTGTTCTCTTGAACCTGAAAACTCTTCTAGGTGTCTCCATGCCTTTCTTTATCACTCTCTCCTCTTCTGCAAGTCTTTTTTTTTTTTTTTT
>NW_016807519.1:218178-228490 GCF_001698545.2 Rhinopithecus bieti | reverse complement strand
TTAAATGACTTCAAACTATACTACAAGGCTACAGTAACCAAAACAGCATGGTACTGGTACCAAAACAGAGATATAGACCAATGGAACAGAACAGAGTCCTCAGAAATAATACCACACATCTACAGCCATCTGATCTTTGACAAACCTGAGAATGCAAGTCTTTACTAACTTGTTACCTTCTCAGTGAAGACTTCCCTTCAACATTTGCATATCTCACAGTGGCTTTCTCCTTCTTCCTTCTTTACAGCACGTATCACCTTATAACATGGTATATAGTTTATTTATTCTTATTTATTATCTGTCTTCAACAAGTACAATAAAAACTCTATAAAGGTAGGGATTTTTTTTTTTCTATTTTTTTTACTGCAATATCCCCAGAGTCTGATTGCACGTAAGCACTCACTACAATTTGTTAAATGTATTCACTTTATCTCTGGTTTCAAAGTAGTTTACATTAAGATTTATCTGACAGTCTAGTAGAATTAAAGCTTTTATGCTTTTTGATGCAGGCAAAAGAACAAAAGAGAGAAAAACCAATCCATTTTGTTTTGAATAGTCCCTAATACACATAAATTTTCAATAACTGTTAAATATATATTATACTCTCCTGGTTAAGGTTGTTGTATTAATCAGTTTTATAATATATTATACCCCCATTCACTTATTTTCAGTCTAATGTTAAGAAAAGACAAAACAGGAAAACAGATCATCATATCAAAAAGATACCTGCACTCATATGTTTATCGCAGTGCTATTCACAATGGAAAAAATCATAGAATCAATCTAAGTGTCCCTCAACAGATGACTGGATTTTTAAATGTGATAAATATACACCATGGAATACTATGCAGAGAGATTATTTACTTCTTTTTCTATTTGGATGCCTTTTATTTCTTTCTGTTGCCTGGTTGATCTGGCTAGGACTTGCAGTACTATGTTGGACAGGAGTGGTGAGAGTGAGCATCATTGTCTTGTTCCTGTTCTTAAGGAGAATGCTTCCAGCTTTTGCCAGTTTAATATGATGTTGGCTGTAAGTTTGTCTTAGATGGTTCTTATTATTTTTAGGTATGTTCATTCTATGCCTAGTTTGTTGAGGTTTTTTATAATGAAGGGATGTTGGATTTTATTGAAAGTTTTTTCTGCATCTATTGAGATGATCATATGGTTTTTATTTTTAAATCTGTTTATGTATTCCAAGAATAAATCCTCCTTGATCATGATGTATTAACTTTTTATGTGCTGCTGGATTTGGTTTGCTAGTATTTTGTTGAGCATTTTTGCATATGTGCTTATCAGTGATACTGGTCTGTAGTTTTCTTTTTTTGTTGTGTCTTTGCCAGGTTTTGGTAGAAGGATGATGCTGGCTTCATAGAATGAGTTAAGGAGGATTCCCTGCTCCTTGATTTTTTTGGAATAATTTCAGTGGAATATGGACCAGCTTTTCTTTGTACATCTGGTAGAATTTGACTGTGAATCCATTTGCTCTGGGTTCTGGGGGAATTTTTTTGGTTGGTAGGGTTTTTATTGCTAATTCAATTTTGGAAGTTAATATGGTCTTATTAGGGTTGCAACTTTTTCCTGATTCAATCTTGGGAGGTTGTGTGTTTCCAGGAATGAATCCATTTTCTCCAGATTTTCTAGTTCATTTGCATAGAGGTGTTCATAATAGTCTCTAAGAATCTTCTGTGTTTCTGTGGAATTGGTTGCAATGTCACCTTTGTTGTTTTTGATTGTGCTTATTTGGTTCTTCTTGCTTTTTCCTTGTTAATCCAGCTAGCAGTCTATTGATCTCATTCCCTCTTTCAAAAAACCAACTTTTGATGTCATTGATTTTTTTGTATGGAATTTTGGGTCTCAATTTCATTCACTTTTGCTCTGATTTTAGTTATTTATTTTCTTCTACTAGCTTTAGGGTTAGTTTGTTCTTGTTTCTCTGGTTCCTCTAGGCATGATGTTAGATTGTTAATTTGAGATCTTTCCAAATTTTGATGTGGCAAGATTAGGGAAATTGTCTTGAATTATTGCCTCAAATCTATTTTCACGTTGTTTACTTTTTCTCCTTTTCTCTCAGGAATGCCAATAATTCCTAGATTTGGTTGCTTTATATAATCACATATTTCTTTAAGATTTTCTTAATGTTTGGGGATTTTTTGTTTGTTTTTTTTTTGTTTGTTTGTTTGTTTTTGTTTTTTACTTTAAGTTCTGGGATACATGTGCAGAACGTGCAGGTTTGTTACCTAGGTATACATGTGCCATGGTGGTTTGCTGCACCCATCAACCCATCATCTAGATTTTAAGCCCTGGATGCATTAGGTATTTGTCCTAATGTTCTCCCTCTCCTTTCCCCCCACCCACTGAGAGGTCCTGGTGTGGGGTGTTCCCCTCCCTGTGTCCATGTGGTCTCATTGTTCAGTTCCCACTTATGAGTGAAAAATGCAGTGTTTGGTTTTCTGTTCCTGTGTTAGTTTTCGGAGAAAGATGGTTTCCAGCTTCATCCATGCCCCTGCAAAGGACATGAACTCATCATGTTTTTATAACTGCATAGTAATCCATGTTGTATATGTGCCACATTTTCTTTATTCAGTCTATCATTGACGGACATTTGGGTTGGTTGCATGTCTTTGCTATTGTGAATAGTGCTGCAGCAAACATACGTGTGCATGTGTCTTTAGAGTAGAATGATTTATAGTCCTTTGGATATATACCCAGTAATGGGATTGCTGGGTCAAATGGTATTTCTGGTTCTAGATCCTTGAGGAATCGCCACACTGTCTTCCACAATGGTTGAACTAATTTATACTCCCACCAACAGTATGAAGTGTTCCTATTTCTCCACATCCTCGCCAATGTCTGCTGTTTCCTGAATTTTTAATGATTGCCATTCTAACTGGAGTGAGATGGTATTGTGGTTTTGATTTGCATTTCTCTAATGACCAGTGATGATGAGCTTTGTTCATGTTTATTGGCCACATGAATGTCTTCTTTTGAGAAGTGTCTGTTCATATCCTTCACCCACTTTTTGTTAGAATTGTTTGTTTTTTTCTTGTAAATTTGTTTAAGTTCTTTGTAGATTCTGGATATAGCCCTTTGTCAGATGGATAGATTGCAAAATTTTCTCCTATTCTGTAGGTTGCCTGTTCACTCTGATAATAGTTTCTTTTGCTGTGCAGAAGCCCTTCAGTTTAATTAGATCTCATTTGTCAATTTTGCCTTCATTGCAATTGCTTTTGGTGCTTTAGTCATGAATGATTTGCCCATGCCTGTGTCCTGAATGGTATTGCCTAGGTTTTCTTCTAGGGTTTTTATGGTTTTAAGTTTTACATTTATCTTTTTTCTTTATTTGTCTGTCTTGATTAGTTCAAAAAACTAGTCATCAAGTTCTGAAATTCCTTCTTCTATAGGGTCTAGTCTATTGATGAAACTTTCAATTATATTCAGAAATTCCTTAAGTGAGGTTTTCAATTCCAGAAGCTCTGATTGGTTGTTGTTGTTTTTTTAAGTTGTATTATCTCTTCCTTCATTTTCTGGATTTTCTTACAAGTTTCTTTGTGCTGACTGAGAACATTTGGTGTTTAATTTTCTATTTTTTCTCTTTTTTTTTTTTTTTTTTTTTTTTTTTTTTTTTTTTTTTTTTTTTTTTTTTTCCCCCCTTTTTTTTTTTTTTTTTTTTTTTTTTTAAGACAGAGTTTCACTCTGTCACCCAGGCTGGAGTGCAGTGGCACAATGTTGGCTCATTGCAACTTCTGCTTCCCAGATTCAGGTGATTCTCATGCCTCAGCCTCCCGAGTAGTTGGAATTACAGGCTCCCACCACCACACTCAGCTAATTGTTGTATTTTAGTAGAGACGGGGTTTCACCATCTTAGCCAGGCTGGTCTCGAACTCCCAACCTCAAGTGATCTGCCCACATTTGCCTCCCAAAGTGCTGGGATTACAGGCGTGAGCCACCATGCCTGGCCAGAAGTTTGTGTTGATTTTCAACCTTGTTTTGACATTTTCTTTTTTTTTATTATTATTATACTTTAAGTTCTAGGGTACATGTGTACAGCATGCAGGTTTGTTACATATACATACATGTGACATGTTGGTGTGCTGCACCCATTACTTCATCATTTACATTAGTTGTATCTCCTAATGCTATCCCTCCCCCCTCCTCCCACCCCATGACAGGCCCTGGTGTGTGATGTTCACCACCATGTATCCAAGTGTTCTCATTGTTCAGTTCCCACCTGTGAGTGAGAGCATGCAGTGTTTGGTTTTCTGTCCTAGGGATAGTTTGCTGAGAATGATGATTTCCAGCTGCATCCATGTCCCTACAAAGGACGTGAACTCATCCTTTTTTATGGCTGCACAGTATTCCATGGTATATATGTGCCACGTGTACTTAATCCAGTCTATCACTGATGGACATTTGAGTTGGTTCCAAGTCTTTGCTATTGTGAATAGTGCTGCAATAAACATACGTGTGCATGTGTCTTTATAGCGGCATGATTTATAATCCTTTGGGTATATACCCAGTAATGGGATGGCTGGGTCAAATGGTATTTCTAGTTCTAGATCCTTGAGGAATCGCCACACTGTCTTCCACAATGGTTGAACTAGTTTGCAGTCCCACCAACAGTGTAAAGGTGTTCCTATATCTCCACACCCTCTCCAGCATCTGTTGTTTCCTGACTTTTTAATGATCGCCATTCTAACCGGTATGAGATGGTATCACATTGTGGTTTTGATTTGCATTTCTCTGATGGCGAGTGATGATGAGCATTTTTTCATGTGTCTGTTGGCTGCATAAATGTCTTCTTTTGAGAAGTGTTTGTTCATATCCTTCACCCACTTTTTGATGGGGTTGTTTGATTTTTTTCTTGTAAATTTGTTTGAGTTCTTTGTCGGTTCTGGATATCAGCCCTTTGTCAGATGAGTAGATTGCAAAAGTTTTCTTCCATTCTGTAGGTTGCCTGTTCACTGTGATGGTAGTTTATTTTGCTGTGCAGAAGCTCTTTAATTAGATTCCATTTGTCAATTTTGGCTTTTGTTGCCATTGCTTTTGGTGTTTTAGACATGAAGCCCTAGCCCATACATATGTCCTAAATCGTATTGCCTAGGTTTTCTTCTATGGTTTTTATGCTTTTAGGTCTAACATTTAAGTCTCTAATCCATCTTGAATTAATTTTTGTATAAGGTGTAAGGAAGGGTTCCAGTTTCAACTTTCTATGTATGGCTAGCCAGTTTTCCCAGCACCATTTATTAAATAGGGAATCCTTTCCCCATTTCTTCTGTCAAGTTTTTCAAAGATCAGATGGTTGTAGATGTGTGGTATTATTTCTGAGGGCTCTGTTCTGTTCCGTTGGTCTATATCTTTGTTTTGGTACCAGTACCATGCTGTTTTGGTTACTGTAGCCTTGTAGTATAGTTTGAAGTCAGGTAGCATGATGCCTCCATCTTTGTTCTTTTGGTTTAGGATTGTCTTGTCAATAAGCCCTGAAGTAAAAATTAGTTTAGATAATGTAAGAGGATATAGAAAGAGTACCTAATAAGTAATGTTGTTGGATGAGTTATCAGAGATGATGTCTCACTTATCTCTTCTGGCTTTTGTAGAAAGAATAATTTAGTAGTAATTGTTCTTTTTTAAGTGCCAAGCCACATGAAATTNTTTTTTTTTTTTTTAAGACAGAGTTTCACTCTGTCACCCAGGCTGGAGTGCAGTGGCACAATGTTGGCTCATTGCAACTTCTGCTTCCCAGATTCAGGTGATTCTCATGCCTCAGCCTCCCGAGTAGTTGGAATTACAGGCTCCCACCACCACACTCAGCTAATTGTTGTATTTTTAGTAGAGACGGGGTTTCACCATCTTAGCCAGGCTGGTCTCGAACTCCCAACCTCAAGTGATCTGCCCACATTTGCCTCCCAAAGTGCTGGGATTACAGGCGTGAGCCACCATGCCTGGCCAGAAGTTTGTGTTGATTTTCAACCTTGTTTTGACATTTTCTTTTTTTTTATTATTATTATACTTTAAGTTCTAGGGTACATGTGTACAGCATGCAGGTTTGTTACATATATATACATGTGACATGTTGGTGTGCTGCACCCATTACTTCATCATTTACATTAGTTGTATCTCCTAATGCTATCCCTCCCCCCTCCTCCCACCCCATGACAGGCCCTGGTGTGTGATGTTCACCACCATGTATCCAAGTGTTCTCATTGTTCAGTTCCCACCTGTGAGTGAGAGCATGCAGTGTTTGGTTTTCTGTCCTAGGGATAGTTTGCTGAGAATGATGATTTCCAGCTGCATCCATGTCCCTACAAAGGACGTGAACTCATCCTTTTTTATGGCTGCACAGTATTCCATGGTATATATGTGCCACGTGTACTTAATCCAGTCTATCACTGATGGACATTTGAGTTGGTTCCAAGTCTTTGCTATTGTGAATAGTGCTGCAATAAACATACGTGTGCATGTGTCTTTATAGCGGCATGATTTATAATCCTTTGGGTATATACCCAGTAATGGGATGGCTGGGTCAAATGGTATTTCTAGTTCTAGATCCTTGAGGAATCGCCACACTGTCTTCCACAATGGTTGAACTAGTCTCCAGTCCCACCAACAGTGTAAAAGTGTTCCTATTTCTCCACACCCTCTCCAGCATCTGTTGTTTCCTGACTTTTTAATGATCATCATTCTAACCGGTATGAGATGGTATCACATTGTGGTTTTGATTTGCATTTCTCTGATGGCGAGTGATGATGAGCATTTTTTCATGTGTCTGTTGGCTGCATAAATGTCTTCTTTTGAGAAGTGTTTGTTCATATCCTTCACCCACTTTTTGATGGGGTTGTTTGATTTTTTTCTTGTAAATTTGTTTGAGTTCTTTGTCGGTTCTGGATATCAGCCCTTTGTCAGATGAGTAGATTGCAAAAGTTTTCTTCCATTCTGTAGGTTGCCTGTTCACTGTGATGGTAGTTTATTTTGCTGTGCAGAAGCTCTTTAATTAGATTCCATTTGTCAATTTTGGCTTTTGTTGCCATTGCTTTTGGTGTTTTAGACATGAAGCCCTAGCCCATACATATGTCCTAAATCGTATTGCCTAGGTTTTCTTCTATGGTTTTATGCTTTTAGGTCTAACATTTAAGTCTCTAATCCATCTTGAATTAATTTTGTATAAGGTGTAAGGAAGGGTTCCAGTTTCAACTTTCTATGTATGGCTAGCCAGTTTTCCCAGCACCATTTATTAAATAGGGAATCCTTTCCCCATTTCTTCTGTCAAGTTTTCAAAGATCAGATGGTTGTAGATGTGTGGTATTATTTCTGAGGGCTCTGTTCTGTTCCGTTGGTCTATATCTTTGTTTTGGTACCAGTACCATGCTGTTTTGGTTACTGTAGCCTTGTAGTATAGTTTGAAGTCAGGTAGCATGATGCCTCCATCTTTGTTCTTTTGGTTTAGGATTGTCTTGTCAATAAGCCCTGAAGTAAAATTAGTTTAGATAATGTAAGAGGATATAGAAAGAGTACCTAATAAGTAATGTTGTTGGATGAGTTATCAGAGATGATGTCTCACTTATCTCTTCTGGCTTTTGTAGAAAGAATAATTTAGTAGTAATTGTTCTTTTTTAAGTGCCAAGCCACATGAAATTAAGATTTGAGGCAAATTTTTGCTCACTTTATTCATTTTCATTCACTATAGACCCATGATGTTTTGAAAAGTTATATTAAACATCCATAAAACTTTACCATGGCATAAGTCTTCCTAAATGTGCATATATATTTGAAAAGCTTTGAAGTATTTTTTCACAAGGGGATAGTTTATGTTCAAAGACTTGGATAGCTATTCTAAACACCTTTAATGTGCTAGATATATGATCTTTTCTTAGCATGCTCTTCAATATTTTTGTAAAGTTGGATACAGAACTGCAAAACAATATAGTAGACTTCATTTTATTTGTGAGATGGTTGTTAAAGCAAGTTGACAATAATAAAAGTGATTTTATTAGTCCTCAACAGGGATTAAATATTCTCCCTTTTAATGTCAATTAATTTATTCCTTCAACAAATATTGAGTATTTGCCATATGGCAGCTTTTGTTCTAGGCACTGCAGATACAAATATATTATTATGAATATATTCAGACTCACCTGCACAGCTATGTTATATCAACTAATACCTAATTATATGTTCATGGTGAGGCAAAGGCTCTAAAATTCTGACACATTTCCACCTGTTTAGCTAGTGTAGTTGTTGGAACAATTCTTTTAATTTTATGGACAGCATTTTTTGTTTATTTACCATCTGCCAAAACATGGACAGCAAAAAGAGCAGTTAGTGGGGACAAAATGTGAAATGTATATAGCTCCAAAAGAGAAGGTTAGCAGATATTTCAAGTAAGAAGTTAATTCATTTAAGGAGAAACAAATATTATCCCTAGGTTCATTTTCTCTCTGGTTTTAGCCTATCAATTGTATACTTGTTTTTAAAAAATGTTTAGTGGTTGCCCCAGAGTTTATAGTATACATTTATAACAAATCCAAGTCTACTTTTAGATAATACTATGCTGCTTCATGAATACTGCAGATACCATATAACCGAGTATTTCCAGTTCTTCCCTGCTGATGGTCATAACACTGCTTTCATTTGTTTCACTTGTCCATAAACTATAATTATGGAATATATTGTTGCTGTTATTATTTTGAAAAAAAAAATGGTTATTTGTTAGGTCAGTTGAGAAAAAGAAAAATTTTACCTTAATTTATTTCTTCTCTAATGCTCTTCCTTTCTTTATGTGGATATAATATCCTACGTAATTCCTGACATATCATTTTCTTTTTAATCTTTTAATATTACTTGCAAGGCAGGTCTGTTGACAAGAAATGTCTTCATTTTTTGTCTGAGAAAGTCTCTGTTTCTCCTACAGTGTATTACATGATGCAGAATTGTAGGTTGTTGGGATTTCTTTCCACAACTTGAAATATTTATCCCCACAGTCTTCTTGCTTGTTTGGTTTCTGAGGAGAAGTTTCATGTAATCCTTATTCTTCTTCCTGTGGAGAGTTTTCTTCAAACTTCTTTCAAGATTTTCTTCTTCTCTTTAATTTTCTACACTTTAACTCTGATATGCCTATGTATAGATACTTTGGTATTTATACAGCATGATGTTCTTTGAGATTCCTGGATCTGTGCCTTGGTTTCTGTCATTAATTTTGTAAAATTCTCAGCCATTATTACTTCAAATACTTACTTCTTCCTTCTCTTTCTGGTATTCGCATTGTGATTATTTTACAACTTTTGTAACTGTCACACAATTCTTGGCTATTCTGTTACTTTTTTTCTCTCTCTCTCTTTTTTTCTCTTTGCATTTCAATTTTGGAAGTTTCTGTTGACATTTCTTTGAGCACGCAAATGCTTTCCTTGTGGTGTCTGGTCTACTGATGAGCCCATCAAAGGCAGTCTTCATTTCTGGTACTGTTACTTTGATTTCTATCATTACCTTTTGTTTCTTAGAGTTTCTATTGCTCTGCTTAAATCATTTAGCATATTAATCATAGTTATTTCAAATTCCCAGTCTGTTTATTCCAAAATTTCCACCATATGTGAATCTCACTGTGATGCGTGCTTTGTGTTTTCAGACCGTATTTCTTGCCTTTTAGGATGCCTTGTAATTTTGTTGACAATTGGACATGATATGTAGGGTAAAAGGAACTTAAGGGAGATACGTCTTTAATGTGCTGGTTTTTGTTTATCTGGCTAGGAGTTAAGCTGTGTTTAATGTTTGCTGTAGCTGTAGTATTAGAGGCTAAAATTTCTTCAGTGTCATTGTTTTTATCTAACCTCTCGTCTTTGGATTTTTCCAGAGTCTTCTGAAATAGACTTTGAGGCTAGAATTTGTTTTAGCTGTAATCTGCTGTTATTCTACCGGAGCCCTGTTGGGGCAGTGATAGGGTGTGTGGGAAGGGGATGTTTAGTATAGTCCTATGATTGGCTGTCAGTTTTTTAGTGAGCCTGAGTTTTGAGTATTTCCTTTCCTCCATTTGAAAGCCCAGGGAGTACTGTAGTTGGATATTTCCCCTCCCCCAGTTTAGATAGGCTTTGGTGAACCCCATTAAGTTAGGATCTGGTAAAATAGTTTCTCTCAAGGGTAGGTTCTATTAAGAAGAACACAATGCTCCCGCATTTAAAAAAAAATGATTACGAGGCTGGGTACAGTGGCTCATGCCTGTAATTCTCGTGCTTTTGGAGGCTGAGGTGGGAGGATTGCTTGAGCCCAGGAGTTCAAGACCAGCCTGGGCAATGTAGGAGGGCCCTCATATCTACAAGAAATTAAA
>NW_016807519.1:210160-217713 GCF_001698545.2 Rhinopithecus bieti | reverse complement strand
AAAAAAAAAAAAAAAAAAAAAAAAAAAAAAAAAAAGACTCTAGCCAGGCACCAGGCATGGTGGCAAGCACCCATAATCACAGTTAGTTGAGAGGCTGAGGCAGGAGGATCATTTGAGCCCAGGAGTTCTAGGTTACAGTGAGCTATGACTGTGCCCCTGCACTCTAGCCTAGGCGACAGAGCAAGACCTCCTCTCTAAAAATAAAATAAATGTAAACAATCAAATTTTTAAAATGGTTACCATTCTCTCCCCACTTGCTGGAAGCACAAGGGGGGCTTTTCCTCACATCTTCAGTCAAAACCTAATGAAGCTCCTGGAGATAAAACTTAGGAAAGTGTGGAGGCCCCCATAAGACTGGACCTCCTGGTAGTTTTTAATTTGTAAGTTAGTATATACTGAGTCTCCAGCAATTCATTAATTACAGTTTAAAGCTTTGCTACTGATACTGGCTCTTGCTGCAGCGTTCTGCTTCTGGGCTTCTGCTCAAAGCCATGATTCTCTGTATTTGCCTGTCTTTCTAGTTTTGGGGGCAACCTAATGCATCATGATGGATTGAGTTGTTAACTTGTAGTTTGTTCAGCATTTTTCTTGTGAGATGGGAGTAACAGTTTCCAAGCTTTTTACATGTAAGAACCGGAATCTCTGAGCCTAGATTCAGAATTCTAGGGTTCAAATGGCAGGAGGTCCAAGAAGATAAGCAAGCTTTGTGTCACACTGAGTTGAATTCCAAATCTTGCTTTTCTTTTCTTTTCTTTTTTTTTTGAGATACAATCTCACTGTCGCCCAAGCTGGAGTTCAATGGTGCGATCTCAGCTCTCTGCAACCTCCACCTCCCGGGTTCAAGCGATTCTCCTGCCTCAGCCTCCCATGTAGCTGGGATTACAGCCATGTGCCACCACACCAGGCTAATTTTTGTATTTTTAGTAGTGACGGGGTTTCACCATGTTGGCCAGGCTGGTCTTGAGCTCCTGACCTCAAGTGATCTGTCCCCCTTGGCCTCCCAAGGTGCTGGGATTACAGTAGTGAGCCACCACATCTGGCCCCAAGTCTTATTTTTGTTCTTAGTTTTAGTTTGATAATCTAAGCTATAGATTAGAATGTACTATATGAATCCATTCCCCATGTTGTGTTACCTTAAACAATATGGTATTCTAATTATTCTGCCATAACCCCGAGTCTCTCATCTTCCTTGGCCTGTGGCTCTCCATGACATAGAGCCAACGTACTTGTAGTGGACATTGGTTTTCAGTTGTGTTTTCTGCTAATGTAAAATTACTGGTTCATTCTGATTAAACTGGGGGTACTGAGGCTAGGCCTGCTGGGGAATTTATATCCAGATTCAAAAGCCATTGAGTTTCATGGTATAAAAGAAGTTGTGTAGTTAAGGGGTCAGCATTACACAACATACAGGCAGTAAATATAAGAATGTAAATATTCTCTTTATAAAAGACAACATAATGGATATGTAAGTACCCAGGCTTGTTTTGTTTGGTTCACAAAATATATTAAACGTTTTATTTAAGACAATATTTATTGCTGTTTTTTCTTCTAAAGAAATGCCATCTTATACATTCATCAATTGTTAAATATTTCTTTGAGGTGGGATGCAGTTTACTTTAATACAGATGGCTGTCTGTCTTAAGACAGTATGCTAAAATTCAGTTTTAAAATCTTAACCACTTAACAGTTTATTGCAGAGCTACAGAACTGCAGTGTAGCGTATAAGTTATTAGTCTCTTTCTTATAGCAATTTGTTATCAGTGACAGAACTTTTTGTAAGTAAATCAGTGATAATTCTAAATGACCAGGGAACCTGAAACTGTGATTATTCGGTTATCTTAATAACCAATAAGAAAATTGAAATTTTGTGACCTTTAAAATTTTTTTGTCAAAACATTAAAAGCTTTCTTAATGTTGGTTATAAGTATATTGGGAAATGAAAAAATAGTAAAACTAATTTTTTTGTAGTATACTGTAATTGTAAACATCAGAAACATTCAGAATTAAAGTTTTATTTCTTTGTAGAAACTTTTCAAGAGTAGTTTGAACCCTTCTTGACTTGTTTTCATTGTATGGAGCAAGAAGTTTTCTATGCCTTGGCAAATTATCATGCTCCTTTCCAAATGTGGATAAGCTGTCCACTTTTGATCTGTGTATTTTTAATGTCATGGAATATCTGAGAGGTCTTTTAATGTGAAGGTCTTTGCTGGCATCACTGCTCCTGGGACATTGTCATGCTTTGCATCACAACTACTTTCCTGAGTTTATAAAGTTCTCCTGGGTATGAATTTCACAGCAGAATCTTTATTTGCACCAGCAGTTCACCAGATAGCTTAACATTATCAATTCATGCTGACTTTTGAAACAAAGAAATCAGCCTTTACTGGAGGTTAGAGATTCATCTTCAGTCTTCTTGTAATTACTATTTTCAATTACTATATTCAAAGTTGGTGCTTGAACCTAAATGCTAGCCAACTGCATCATGAATTTGTTTTATTATACAGTCTTCAATGCGAAAGAGTCAGTGCTTTGTTTCAACCATAAGTGACTTTCTGTATGTTGCGCAGATTAAACTAAAAAAATGTCCGCCGGGACGCTGTGGCTCACACCTGTAATCCCAGCACTTTGGGAGGCCAAGGTGGGCGGATCACGAGGTCAGGAGATCCCGACCATCCTGGCTAACACAGTGAAACCCCCTCTCTACTAAAAATACAACAAAAATAGCCGGGCGTGGTGGCGGGCGCCTATAGTCCCAGCTACTCCTGAGGCTGAGGCAGGAGAATGGCGTGAACCCGGGAGGCGGAGCTTGCAGTGAGCCAAGATCGCGCCACTGCACTCCAGCCTGGGCAACAGACCTAGACTCCGTCAAGAAAAAGTCAAAACTATTGTACCCCATTTTCAAAATATTCACTGGACTTTTCAATATGGTTTATACTATAGCTTCATGTAGTGGTAGGTTTTTTTTTTTTTTTTTTTTTTTAATTGTTTGTTTGTTTGTTTGAGATGGAGTCTCACTCTGTCCCCACAGGCTGGAGTGCAGTAGCACGATCTCGTCTCACTGCAACCTCCAACTCCCAGGTTCCAGCAATTCTCTTGCCTCAGCCTTCCATGTAGCTGGGATTACCGGCTCCCGGCACCACACCCGGCTAATTTTTGTATTTTTAGTAGAGACGGGGTTTCCCTGTGTTGGCCAGGCTGGTCTCGAACTCCGTACTTCTTGTGATCCGCCCACCTCGGCCTTCCAAAGTTATGGGATTACAGGCGTGAGCCACTGAGCCTGGCCAGTTTTTGTCCTACCTTAACTTTGCTGTTACTGTTTTAAAATCTTCCAGTCACATCTAATTTCACTTCCAGTGTCACTTTTCATTTCTTCGTTGTACTTTCCTGGGGCATTTTTGGAAATTTTCTCTTTTGATTAAATATTTTTGTAAAATATCGCTGCGAGTTTATTACTTGGAGACAACACAATTACATACTTTGCTGTCTGTGCATGCGCCGACTAGCAGACATATGATGAACAATCAGTAGTAGGCTCTGAAAAGAAGTGACGTGATTCGTCACTGATCATAATGTGCATCTCTTATTTATGTAGTGATTTGTAAATAGCAGCAAGCACATCTGGTTTGGTATATTTTCCATATCAGATTTCAAAATGTAAATCAATTGCTTACTTGTTGGTTTTAAGTCCCAATATATGTCTTATACGCTGAATGTATTTTATGTTGATGCTTAGTGGTTGTTTAAATGGCCTTCTATCCTGGAATTAAACTACAAAGATTCTCACTTATATGCAACAAAATAATGGACACTAAATAGAACTGAAACAACCTTTTATGAATCCTTTGAAAAAAAAGATTTTTAGTACATTTCTGCTAAATTAACTATTATAGGTTCATCTATAATATACTATTTATATGTTTACATAAAGAGAAATTACTACCAAAAGATCAAATCCTTCAATTTTTTCTTAATGTTCCCTAGAGTTGAAGAGATGAAGCATTTTTATAAGCTCCTGTGCTTCCTTTTTTTCATCTATCCACTGCTTAACTTCAGGCAGTATTTTTATCAAACATGTTCTTTTTCTCTATTTTCATGGCCCAAGATACATATTCCATTTATTCTTTTTAATTTAACCATGGGCATGAACACTTATCAATATGGTAAGAGAAATCAGAATGGAAATTTTAAAAATCAGGTAGCAAGCATAAAATAGTTTCATATTATTCTTCTCCATATTTCATTGTTAGCAGAGCATTAGGTGACAATATTTGAATATTAGCACATCAGAGGAAAGGAGCCAGATTTTGGAAAGGTAGCAGTGAAGCTCAGGGATACGAGTTTGAAAAAAGAAGGGATTAATAGGGCCAAACATAGGGAATCAAGCAAGATAAGCATTTAACAGTTTCCATTGAAAACTCACTTTTACACTATAAAAGTAGGATACTTTCACATGAAGGGGTTAAAAGGCACTTAACCAAATAACTGAAAAGGTCAGTGGAGCACTGGTGAGTATAGTTACAAAGACTTGGCAGAATAAGACTTGACTGAAGCAGCAGAGATGGTGTCATATAACATTCGTTTCATAACACATAACATGAAGTAGATTCTTGTCAGCTGACACAAAATCTTCTTTCTAAAATGGTAATGATTTTACCTGATTTGTCACTGTAAAATCAATCATCTGAATCTATTAGTATAATTATATTTCAGAAGTTTAAAGGAAAATCAACCTATTTTTTATATGTAAAAAATACTTCTTCATAGAAGAAAACTCTTTTAATCATGGAATGTTGCTTTAGTTCATGGAATAAGACTTAAGTTTAGGATTTTGTTGGAACGTTAAGTGTTGAGTTAGGTGGTTGATTGTTTTAGAACCTTTTAAAACTTTTAAAACTTTGTTTCAAAGTTTTAAAAAAACAAGTTTTAAAAGAACTTGGAGAGCAGTGTTTAAACCAAGGTTCTTATGAAGACAACCTAGAAAAAACAGCATTCCTGTATATTTTTAGTCAATTGTTTATCTTTATTGTTTTACACAAGATTTGCTCATAGTCATATTAAAACCTTCTTATTTTATGTCTTCTTAGAAGGGGCAATTTGAAATTCTCAAATTCTCATTTTAGAAAGTAATATTACAGTTTTATACAGTGTCTTTTGCCTATATATATTCTTTTTCTTTTTTTTTTTTTTTTTTTTTTTTGAGACGGAGTCTCACTCTGTCGCCCAGGCTGGAGTACAGTGGCACCACATTGGCTCACTGCAACCTCTGTCTCCTGGGTTCAAGCAATTATCCTGCCGCAGCCTCCCAAGTAGCTGGGATTACAGGTGCCCGCCACCATGCCTGGCTAATTTTTTAATATTTTTAGTAGAGACGGAGTTTCACCGTATTGACCAGGCTGGTCTTGAACTCCTGACCTCTCGTGATCCACCTGCCTCGGCTTCCCAAAGTGCTGGGATTACAGGCGTGAGCGACCACACCCGGCCCTTTTGCCTATATTCTAAGGAGCTATTCATTGCTTTTAGAGAATGAGTTTACATGTAAAGATTAATTCTATAAATACTCATGTAAATATTAGTATAAATATATACACATATAAATATTATCTGCATATACACCTGCTAAATCTATAAAGAGAGACTAATTCTGTGAACATGATATGTATGTCCTCAGTTTTAGAGGAAGCTTTATTTTGCATTTAGTTGTTTGAATCTAATCCTTGGACTTGGGGGTAAGTAGCTTACTTCATTGCCTTTCCAATCACCCCTAAAAGAAAAAAGCACAGCTTTTCTGAAGTATAGAACCATGGGAATATTTGCAAGCATAATATGTAAGTCTCCCCAACTTTAACCTGGGTATCCTTTGTTTCAACTTCTCCTCTTTCATATGGTTTATTAAAATATTACATACCTCAATTTTAAGGCCTGGAATGTTGTTTTTAGATAGAATTAAAGTATGTTACACACAAATTATCTTCTGTAACACTTGAAATTGGTACCTTTAAAAACTTAATACATACCAATATGGAAATTCAAGATAGCACATTATATTTCAGAAAAAAAAATCTTCTCTGTTAGGATTTGATGACAGTGTTTAGACTTTTCTGTGTCTATTTACAGTAAAATTTTCTAGATTTGTTCGTTTGGTAGCCCTGTTAAGGATATTTCATAGTCATATCTTTAGGATCCTTTAATATATCAGGTAAGTTGGTTTAATGATGGCCACATTTTAAAATGAGCACAAAAATAGAACGAGTAGTATTTGACAGCAAAACAGGGTGACTGTAGTCACCTGTGCATTTTGTGCATGAAAATTTGAAATGCAAAATTGTGCAGTTTTAAATAACTAAGAGAGTATAATTGGATTGTTTGTAACACAAAGGATAAATGCTTGAGGGAATGCATACCTCATCTTCCATGATGTGATTATTATGCATTGCATGCCTGTATCAAAATATCTCATGTACTCCGTAAATATATACACCTACTATGTACCCACAATTTTTTCAAAAAGTAATAAAAAATAAAATGTTGCCCTTACTGTCTTACATTTTTATTATGAATTTGAATATTTTTACTTGAAGTTATAACTTCCTATGTCTTTACATTCCTTGGTGTGTGGAGAATTTGGAATGTCCCATACTTAATATTTTGATTTGCCACCAGGATCGCTCTGAATCGGTATTCTCCTTTATTGCCAAGTTTCTTCTTAACTGGGGGTTTGAAAATATAAACTTTAACCTTTTTTTCTGGATACCACAGAACCCACAATATGTTACTGTTATCAGCTTACAGAAAAACACAATGACTAATATGTGACTAACGACTGATGTAGTTGATATGAGAAAGACTAATCATGTCAATGACTGATATAGTTTCATATGAGAAAGAGGAATGGGGACCTCTTTATTCCACATATGCTTATTATTCAACATTGCCAAATTTCAAAAAACCAATTGCAGCCTCCATGTGACTCAGTTGTAGCCACATTCTCCCCTTTTCCATTAAACTGCCACACAGTTCTTTTCACTTATGACCTGATAGAGCCACCCCAGGAAAAGAGAAAATTGTTTTCAGACTATTCATGTCTGTAAATTGTCATTTAACTCACTTTGTCTTTAAATTTTTATCCCTTTCAAATTTTCTGGAGCTTTGTGAAGTTACTTATTACTTAATAACCCTATCTTTGAAAAGAGTTAGTGCTGTACCAAGTAATCCTGAGGTAGGAGTAGTCCTAAATTATGGGCCCATTCATCTTGAGATCTTTTCATTTTATATTACCGGAAAGTAAAAGCGCCTTTCCTGACATTGTAGTGTGGGTTTTCTAGTTAGATTTTTTTTTTTTTTTAACCCAGGGATTTATTTACTTATTTATTTTAATTTTTTTTCTTTTTTTTTTCTTCTTTTTTCTTTTTTTTTTTAATTATACTTTAAGTTCTAGGGTACATGTGCATAACGTGCAGGTTTGTTACATATGTATACTTGTGCCATGTTGGTGTGCTGCACCCATCAACTCGTCAGCACCCATCCATTCATCATTTATATCATGTATAACTCCC
>NW_016807519.1:200231-209796 GCF_001698545.2 Rhinopithecus bieti | reverse complement strand
CATGGTGTATATGTGCCACATTTTCTTAATCCAGTCTGTCACAGATGGACATTTGGGTTGATTCCAAGTCTTTGCTATTGTGAATAGTGCCGCAATAAACATACGTGTGCATGTGTCTTTGTAGTAGAATAATTTATAATCCTTTTAACTCCTTCGCCTAGACACAACTTTACTTCATTTGAAATTAACTAAATTTTTTTTGGCTTTGATTATAAATTTATATTGTTTGTTTAAATTTTCCCCTCCAAAAATGATGTTCTTATGTTATTTATTAGTGTGGAACAGTCATGAATCATTTCCTTTTTATTATAAACTGTTGAACAACTTAGAACTTTTCTTACTCTGTTTTAAGAATAGCATGTGTAGAGTCTTTTCAGTAATCTTTTCAACTCTTTTGGAGTGTGAAAAAGTATTTTCTAGTAAAATAAGAATGAGAAATTCCACATATTATGCATCCTCTTCTCAGAGATTATTAGTTTATAGAAGCATGTTAGGGTTTAGATAACTTGAATGCTGAGTAAAGAAACCCCTTTGTTGTGCTTTGCCAAGTGTTTCCAAAATCAGTTAGTCAGGATTGCTATTTTTGCAAAATCCCAGTTAATGCCCTCCATTAGCATGCAGCTACTGCATGCAGTAGTGTGCAGTTCTGAGAAACCCAGTTTCTCAGGTGTTTCTAATCACTATAGGATACGGTGATCACTTTTGCCAGAGAAAAGTATAATAATTAAATAGGATTTGTCCTATAGAAATATCAGAATTTTTTTTTTTTTAGAAGGCTTTAGGGAGAAAAGAGATTTTTAAGTAGAGTAGATCATTTAACAAGAAATCTGGGACCTGATTTGTTCTGCAGTTTAGCTAACAACTTCAAAAAGAAAAGGAATGAAGAGTGGCAATTTAGAACATATAGAATGTAAAAAGAAGATATGGTCTGATAAGAAATATGTTTTTTAAATGTGTATGTCTTAGAAAGATCAAATAGGAATTTATTATGCAAATCAACTGAAGTATGGTAATATCATTCATTTTACTTACATGAGTACAGGTCACCCCACCCCTTGCCCCAGAACCATTTTTTGATATACAATGTTTTTTCCCATTAGATGGATTAAAGAATGAGATATATATTTGTAAAAAAGCATTACAGAGATCTATAAATCCAGCCCTATGGGTCTATATTTCACAAGAAGTTTTGGAACAATACAGAGGTTATTTTTCTTGCTACAGAGTAATATAGAATTTTGGAATGAGACAAAGATATTTTTAAAAGTTAATGAAGACTTTTATTTTTATAACCACCTACATATTCCAGAAGTTTACATTTGGCCAGCCTCCTAGTTTAAAAACTGAAGATAGGCACTAGAATCTCATTGTAATAGATCTGTTTGGGTCATTTTGGAAGACTTAATGCTCTTCCAAATTCTCATTAACCTAGTCTCCGAGGACAAGAGCACAACCAGAATGCGTTAGTTACTGAACTTCTATCCCAATCTCTTTTTATAGATAGATTCTTTTAGGCCTGTAATTATTTCAAATTTTATAACATTATTGATGTAAAAAGGGGGAACAGTTGGGTATGCCTGAAAAAATGCATTTCAGGAGGGAAAGCCAATTAGCCAATTTAGAAAACTGGCTGTATTTTGACTTATGCATTGTCTTAGTAGCATTTTATGTTATTGTTTGACTACTTCATAATACCTCCCCTAAAGTAAACTAACGGAACAGTCTCAAGATTTGTATATTATGACATCCAGATATGGTGTACTTTGTGATAGAAAAGGCATATAATCAAAGCCTCCCAAGAATATTTCTGAAATGTCACAATTAATATTCCTTAATGTTACTTGCATATACACTTTATTATATATGTGTTGTATATGTATTATATACTTGCATGTACATTTTATTATAGAAAAAACAACATAAATGATAGAGGAACAAGATTTAGAGTATAAATGAATCAACTGAAAGGTAATTAGACTGGAACTGTTTATTAGCACTGAGTATTTCATTTGGGATCATACTACCTTTCCCCACATGCTATAGTAACACTTACCTAAATATACACAGATATCTAAGGAAAGGACCAGTAGATATTCCTGGGTCATTGTTTACTCATTCATGCACCACCAAGCTTACTCACAGCTCTTGTGATAAACAACAAAATCCCACTGGGCAAGCAATAACTAATGTTTAGTGAATCCTTATTATGTGCCAGAGTTTGTTCCAAGGGTTTGTATTAATTTAACCTCTCAAAAGTGTGAGCCAGCTCCAGTGGCTCATGTCTGTAAGCCCAGCACTTTGGGAGGCCGAGGCTGGCAGATTGCTTGAGCTCAGGAGTTCAAGACCAGCCTGGGCAACATGGTGAAACCCCATCTCTACCAAAAATACATAATAATAGTAATAACTGGGCATGGTGGTGCACGCCTGTGGTCCCACCTACTTATGGGGCTAAGGCTGGAGGATCGCTTGAGCCCAGGAGGTAGAGACTGCAGTGAGCTGAGATTGCACCACTGCACTCCAACCTGGGTGACAAAGTGAGACTCTGTCTCAAAAAAGTTTAATCTCCAGCAGTAGAAAGCAGATCAGTGACTTTCTGGGGCCCTTGCTGGACTGGGGATTTACTGAGGTGGGCCACAGGAGAACTTTTGGGGATGTTGTGAATATTCTACACCTTACCTTTGTAAAGGTGAGACATAAGATACATTTATCAGAACTTACCTAATTGTATACTTAATAGGGGTACTTTTATTATATGTAAATAATACATCATTTAAGTTAATTTAAAAGAAAGCAAGGCACAGAAAAAGTCTTACCCTCAAATAAAACTACTATAGTACCTTATGGTTTATCTAGGCAACTTTATAGATTTTATTATCAATATTTAGATTTTCCAAGCATTTTCTTTATAGGATTTGTCCCATATAAATATCAATTTTCTTATTTTTGAGAAGGCCTTAGGCAGAAAAGAGATGAGTAGATCATTTAGCAAGAAATCTGGGACCTGATCTGTTCTGCAGTTCAGCTAACAACTCCAAAAAGAAAAGGAATGAAAAGTGGCAATTTAGAACACACAGAATGTAAAAGCAGATGTATTTTCTTTATAGAACATACCACCTCTGTTCAGTTTTCATTATTCAGTATAAACTGTAATGGAGTATGAAAAAAAGAATGTGACACTTGAATTGGTCACTTAGGCTGTCTGAGTGAGGAGAATGTTGGACCTATTGGCTTTTAATAAAAGACTATCAAATATCATCTATCTGTGTTCTTGTTCTGCTAATATTTTTCAATGGATATCACATATACATAATATCTGTGTTTAAATATTAAAAGAAAACAATATATGAGAGATTTATTGAGTATTTCTTTTGACCTTATTAGTCTATTAGTTTCAGAAGTGAGAATGGAATTCTAACGCATTTGCAAGCATGAACCATAATTATCTGTTTCAGAAGTTACTTATGTTTCTTGCACATCTCTGGAAAACAGTTGGACCAAAATACTCCTATCTGGAAAATGCAAAGTTTATACATCTTGTCATGTATGCCTCATTAAGAGACATAGTTTTATTTAGACATTTTTCATCAGAGAGGCTAAAACTGTTCTCCTCTGACTGGACTGCACTGAGAGCAAAATTATCGGATTTTTATTTCCTCACTTTGACTAATCAAGTTACTGACAGGGTCAGGCTTTTTCAAAACCTGAATATTTTATTAGTAATCAGTGGCCTTATTTGGTCTCTGTTGAGTATCCTTTTCCAGTTCTTTTATTGATTTAGAATTGCACAAGGAATTCTTAGAAGGGCAGTGGAGAGACTTGAGATGTTAACCCAAAAGTCTCAATTTGTTTGTAATAATCTGCTGGATTATTGGGTTCCGTTTAGTAAGCATTGCTTAAGGCACAGAAATTTCTTGTGTTGGTTTATGTTTCTCGGTGATACCAGAATAAAATTATTAGTTTAAAAAATGATAAATTATTGAGCTTCCATACATCCCTATATATGTTAGTAAACTCAGTAACCTACCAAAATTACCCTTCCTACAAGATAAACTACCTACAATATAGCTTTGTTAATCAGATTATGGAAATTTGTCAATTTGGCAGAGACGAAGTTGCAATCTTGAAAAATTAGGCTGAAATATAAGCATACTTGTTAATTCAAAAAAGTTCGAGAGTCATTCATAAATGGTTTAGTGTGAAAGGAAGTCCAAATGATTATTAGGGCTACATAGATGGCATCATGTTTTGTCCCTAAAAATTGTTAGGAATTAAGCAGAGACTCTGCCAGTAGAATTCTAATTTTAGTAGTATGTCAGAACAAATCAACTAATTATTGCACTATTTTAAGGGTGAGTAGAGGTTGACATGCAGGTAATTGTACCCATACTGGTACCAATGGAAACAATTCTAAAACAGTTTGGCCTTAAATATCTTCAATAACACTGGATGTATGATGGCTTACTTCATGACGTCCTCAGTATATGAGAGGAAAAGAGCTTATTTATAAAACAGGGAACATAATATTTTGGCATTTTATTAGTATTAGACAATAATACTGCCATAAGAAACACTATTAATTTGGAATTATAAATAGACATAACTCAGGACATGTTATTGATAGGTGAGTGCTAATTATGGAAGATGGTTAGTATTCAGACTTTGACATTATTCCAGGTGATTGTGCCAGAGAAGCTAGATTTGTACTTTACATTGGACTTGTGCTTTCAGCTATTTCTAAATGTACCATTCTGATTATTCTTGAATAATGTGCATGGATTTCCATTACTCTGTGGCCTAAGAATGGATATTGGCTTTCAAAGTTTTTATTTTAAGCAGTTATACATGCAAATTCATTTTTTACTTTATATTTTGATTTTGAGATTTCACTACAAAATTGTTTGCTTTTAAAACAAAGACCTGAATGATTGTTATCTTTTCTAAGTAGTACTCTGGAATGCTGTACAATGATAACTGCTAATATTCATAATACTTTTGGAATGCCTCTTTGAAGATTATGTATAGAACCTACAAGCAATTTTTTAAAGTATCATAATGGTGACAGTTCAGAAAAAATCCTTTCAGGTGGATATTGACTTTTGAGAATAATCAGAATGAGAATATTGATCCAATTAGTATTCATATTCAATTATAGTTCACAAAATACTTGTTCAAATCTGTTGTTGCCAGTAAAGAAAAAGGATAGAAAATTACCTACAAGATATAACTATCAAGCAATAAATTTGATTTTAAATTCACCTTGTAGTTGAAAGTAGTTGAGCAGTTGCAGCATCATTGCATAAATATATAGTCTAAAAGTGTGCACAGAAAGATAAATAACATTCATATTCATTTGAATACAGGCATACCTCAAAGATATTGCAGCTTTGGTTCCAGACAACCACAATAAAACAAATATTACAGTAAAGCAAGTCACATGAACTTTTTGGCTTCTCAGTGAATATGAAAGTTATGTTTAAGGCCAGGCCCGGTGACTCATGCCTGTAATCCCAGCACTTTGGGAGGCCGAGGCAGGTGAATAGTTTGAGCTGAGGAGTTTGAGACCAACCTGGGCAATGTAGTGAGCCCTTGTCTCTACAAAACATTAAAAGAAAAATTAGCCAGGCACGGCGGCACACTCCTGTGGTCCCAGCCACTAGGGAGGCTGTGGTGGGAAGATTACTTGACCCTGGGATGTTGAGGCTGCGGTGAGTTGTGATCATGCCACTGCACTCCAGCCTGGATGATGGAGTGAGACCCTGTCTCAAAAAAAAAGAGAAACTTGTGTTTACACTATACTGTAGCATATTAAGTATGCAATAGCATTATGTTTAAAAATTTGTATACCCTAATTAAGAAATAACTTTATTGCTATTAAATGTGAATGATCATCTGAGCCTTCAGAGAGTCATAATCTTTTTGCTGGTGGAGGATCTTGCCTTGATGTTGACAGCTGCTGACTGATTAGAATGGTGGTTACTGAAAGTTGGGTGAGTGTGGTAATTTCTGAAAATAGGACAGTAATGGAATTTGCAATATCAATTGACTCTTCCTTTCATGAGAGATTTCTCTGTAGCATACAATGCTGTTTGACAGCATTATATCCACAGTAGAACTTCTTTCAATATTGGAGTCAATCCTTTCAAACCAGGTTGTTCCTTTATCAAGTGAGTTTATGTGATATTCCAAATCTAAATATTCTAAATTGTTGTCGTTTCAACACTATTCATAGCATCTTCACCAGAAGTAAATTTCATCTCAAAAAAAAAACACATTCTTTACTCATCCATAAGAAACAATTCTTCAGTCATTCAGGTTTTATCATGAGATTGCAGCAATTCAGTCCCATCTTCAGGCTCCACTTCTAATTCTAGTACTACTTGTTATTTCCACCACATCTGCAGTGACTTTCTCTGCTAAAGTCTTGAACCCCTCAGAGTCATCCATGAGAGTTGGAACTAGCTTCTTGCAAACTCCCGTTAATGTTGATGTTTTGACCTCCTTCCATGAATCACAAATGTTCTTAGTGACATCTAGAATGGTGAACCCTTTCCAGAGGTTTTCAATTCACTTTGCCCAAATTTATAAGAGGAATTATGGTCTAGGGTAGCAATAGCTTTAGGAAGTGCATTTTCTATATAATAAGACTTGAAAGTTTAAATTGCCTCTCTATGCATGGGCTGCAGAATAGATGTTGTGTTTGCAGGCATGAAAACATTGTTCTTGTACATCTCCATCAGAGCTCTTCAGCTGGCTAGGTGCATTGTCAATAAGCAGCAATAATTTGAAAGCAATCTTATTTTTCTGAGCAGTAGGTCTCGGTAGTGGACTTAAGATATTCAGTAAACCATGCTGTAAACAGATATGTTGTCACCCAGGCTGTGTTGTGTCATTTAGAGAGCACAGACAGAGTCTATTTAGCATAATTCTTAAGGGATCTATGTTTTTCAAAAGGGTAAGTGAGTATTGGCTTCAGATTAATGTCACCAGCTGCATTAGACCTTAACAAGGGTCCTATTCTTTGAAGCTTTGAAGCCAGGCATTGACTTCTCCTCTCTAGCTATGAAAGCCCTAGATGGCATTCTCTTTCTACAGAAGGCTATTTTGTCTCCATTTTTAATCTGCTCTTTAATGTAACCACTTTCATGTATGAGCTTAGATAGATCTTCTCGATAACTTGCTGCTGCTTCCACATCAGTACTTTCTGCTTCACCTTGCATGTTATGTTATGTTATGTTATGTTATGTTATGTTATGTTATGTTATGTTATGTTACAGAGACAACTTTTTTCCTTAAACCTTACAGATCAGACTCTGCTAGCATCAAACTTTTCTTCTGCAGTTTCCTTACCTTTCTCAGCCTTTATAGAACTGAAGAGAATTAGGGCCTTGCTATGGATTAGGCTTTGGCTTAAGGAAATGTTGTGACTGGTTTAATCTATCCAGATCACTCAAACTTCCTCCCTATCAGCAAAAAAGACATTTTTTTGCTTTCTTATCATTTATCTGGTCAATAGTGTAGCACTTTTAGTTTACTTCAAGAACTTTTCCTTTGTGTTCACAACTTGAATAACTGCCTGGTACAACAGGTCTAACTTTTGTCCTGTCTCAGCTTTCAATATTCCTTTCTCACTAAACTTAGCCATTTCAAACTTTTGATTTAAAGAGATGTGTCTCTTCCTTTCACTTGAACACTTAAAGGTTATTGTAGGATGTTACTTGGCCTAATTTCAATAGTGTTGTGTCTCAGGGAATAGGGAGGTTTGGGGAGAAGCAGAGAGTCATGGGTATGGCCAGTCAGTGGAGCAGTCAGAACATACACAACATTTATTAAGTTTGCCATCTTGTATGCAATTATAGTGGTAACATGAAAGATCACTGATCACAGATCAACATAACACATATAATAATAATGCAAAAGTTTGAAATATTATGAGCATTACCAAAATGTGACAGAGACACAAAGTGAGCACATTCTGTTGGAAAAAAATGGTCCCAATAGAGTTGCTCGACAAGGGTTGCCACAAATCTTCAATTTGTAAAAAAATTTCAGTGTCTTCAAAGTGCAGTAAAGCAAAGCACAATAAAATGAGATGTGCCGGTTATAAATTCTGATAAACTTATCTGAAAATATATTGTATTCTTATAGTATGAAATAAGATAGAAGGTATCTTACATTACAAAAAAGTCTACTCTACCATAAGAGGCTATTGGACTTATTCCTTCTGGCTTTTTCTCTTAGATGGCAATACTCACTAGCATATATTTTTTTGGAACCTTGGGTGTTTTTTAACCTTCCTGGTCATTAGTTATTGCTAAATGGTCTCTGAGGACATTTCTAGATCTAAAATTTTATGACTGTAATATTCTTCAGTAAAATAATGTACAATTCTCTTTTCTGCTGAATATGTGACCCTTAGTGTTTTGTAGAAGTTGCTGGCTTTTAGAAATAAACAGTTTGATTCAGACTAAATGGAGAAAAAGACACAGATTTAGTGATTCAAACTACAGAAGTAAATGACATGATTGAGGTTGGAGATGAGGTATTTACTGGAACATGCATCTGAGGAGACCTTTAATTCTTTATTGTAAGTTTGCAGATGGAGTTTATAAAAGCATTTTCTAAATTTCTGCATCCCTTATATGAAAGCATTTTAGGCATAAGGAATGGTACAAACTGGAAATAGAAGATAAGAATACAGTGGTATGTTGAAGCACAGATAAGTCCTTTAGAGCCAAACTTCTCTGAGGATTTGAGCCTGTACCCACGCTGCCTTCAGGTCAGAGGCCATGATGTTCCCTCTTTCGCATATTCATCTGCCCATGCTCCACCTCTGCAGTCCATCAGATGGCCTGTGCATGTAATTAGAAAGTCTTGCCTCACATTATTGTTATACTTGGTTGCCTATTATAATGTAAAAATAACATGTCATTTGTCTCTTTTCATGTATGCCTCCACATACTTCATGCTTTTTCTTTTCTTTTCTTTTCTTTTTTTTTTTTTTTTTGTGATGGATTCTCACTCTGTTGCCTAGGCTGGAGTGCAGTGGTGCCTTCTCAGCTCACTGCAACCTCCGCCTCCTGGGTTCACGTGATTCTCCTGCCTCAGCCTCCCGAGTAGCTGGGATTACAGGTGCCCACCACCACACCTAGCTAATTTTTGTATTTTAGTAGAGACGGGGTTTCATCAGGTTGGCCAGGCTGGTCTCGAACTCCTGACCTCAGGTGATCCAGCTGCCTTGGCCTCCCAAAGTGCTGAGATTGTGAGCCACCACACCAAGCCTATGCTTCTTCATACTTCATGTTTTGTGCTTTATCTTCCCTAAACCAGACTCCCAACACTCTTCTTCTTAGATCTTTCTACTGTTTACCTGGAAACCCACACTTTAACAACAGGCTCCTTTACCTCTTCACTTCCTGGCTGGATGTTCCCTTTACCTCCTTGCTTTCCTGAGAAATGGCTCTCTGAACATAGGAACAGGCAAAGATTTCATGACAAAGATGCCAAAAGCAATCACAACAAAAGCAAAAATGAACAAATGGGATCTAATTAAACTAAAGAGCTTTTT
>NW_016807519.1:198197-199483 GCF_001698545.2 Rhinopithecus bieti | reverse complement strand
TATATATATATATATTGCTCTGATATATATACATATATCAACAGAGTCAACAAAGAACCTACAAAATGGGAGAAAATATTTGCAAACTATGCATTTCACAAAGGTCTAATATCCAGAATCTTAAGGAACTTAAACAAATTTACAAGAAAAAAACAACCCCATTAAAAGGTAGGCAAAGGAAATGAAGAGACGCTTTTCAAAAGAACGTACATACGGCCAATAAGCATATGAAAAAAAGCTCAATATCACTGATCATTAGAGAAATGCAAATCCAAACCATAATTAAATACCATGTCACACCAGTCAGAATGGCTATTATTAAAAAGTCAAAAAATAACAGATCCTGGCAACGGTGCGGAGCAAAGGAAATCCTTATACACAGCTGGTGGGAGTATAAATTAGTTCAGCCATTGTGGAAGCACTATGGAGATTCCTCAAAGAAATAAAAGCAGAAGTACCATTTGACCCAGCAATCCCATTAGTGGGTATATACCCCAAAGAACATAAATCATTTTACCACAAAGATACATGCACACATTTTTTGGCTTATTGGAGCACTATTCACAATAGCAAAGACATGGAATCAACCTAAATGCCCATCAATGATACACTGGATAAAGAAAATGTGGTACTTACACACCATGGAATACTATGCAGCCATAAAAAATAATGAGATCACATCCTTTGCAGGAATATGGATGGAGCTGGAGGCCATTATCCCTAGCAAACTAATGCAGGAGCAGAAAACCAAGTACTGTATGTTCTCGCTTATAAGTGGGAGCTAAAATGATGAGAACACTTGAACACAAAGAGGGGCACAACAGACACTGGGGCCTAGTGTCCATGTGTTCTCATCTCCACCCCAGAGGTTGGAGGATCAGAGGAGGAAGAGGAGCAGAAAAAGTAACTATTGTGTACTAGGCTTAGCTTCTGGGTGATAAAATAATCTGTACAACAAACCTCCATGACATGAATTTACCTATAAAACTACCTTGCACATGTACCCCTGAACCTAAAATAAAAGTTTAAAAACAACAACAACAAAATAATAAAATCACAAGGGAAAAGGTTTCACAAATTTTGGAGATAAGGAGGATTTTTAAAATGCTTTTAGTAAATTATACTAAATAGCAACTTTAATTATAAACAGAACTTCAAAGTTTGTTGAATTTTAAGGAACTCAGAATCTCAGGTTTGCTATTTTTTTTGAAAAGCAGAAAACACCTAAACACAATGATTCCATTTTGCTTGTGATTCTTTTTTTTTTTTTTTTTGGTCCTTGCTAT
>NW_016807519.1:170712-195154 GCF_001698545.2 Rhinopithecus bieti | reverse complement strand
TTTTTTTTTTTTTTTTTGGTCCTTGCTATAAATGTCGTGTGATTTTTGATACTATAGATACTTTTACAGAAATAAATACTAAATAAAATGGTTGGAAATACCATTTTAATTATTTATCTCTCATTCTAAAAGAAAAAAGATTCATAGTGTAACATTTCTTCAAGTCCTTGGTATCATTTTGGAAACAGAGTTATTTCTTTGAAAGGTCAGCAGCAGATATATAAATTTAGAAGTCATTTATGTAAAACGTGATTGTCATATCCTTAAGAATACAAGAAACTTAAGGGGATGAATATATGGGGGAAAAGAATGAATGATTATGGCTGAATCTTTATCATTTCTGCTGTCACAAAGAATAAGAAGTAACAGTAAAATATAATAAAAGGAATGGTAAGAAAAATGAAAGGACTGTCTAAATGTTACAAAATAATACGGAAGTAAAGTAGTAGGAACAAAAGCCATATTGCTATGAAAGAAGTTAACACATCCATCTTCTTTATTGTTACCTGCAAAGAACAATTGAATTCCAATGGTTCTTAGCCAGAGATAACTTGTGTCAACTTCAGATTACTTATTCTAACATTCAAGACCATTCATAATCTGAAATTCAGCAACCAATACTGATCTTCTAAAGTCCTTGAAGCTAATGTTTGTTATCTCCCCAGTACAGATTTTGGGACCTCTATTCTATGATTGATTCTTTACTCCACTCTTTCCCTTATTTGAGTTCTACCAAGGCCCCATCTTAAGCCTCACCTAATTCATGTTGTTTTCCCTCAGTGCTTTAGTGATCAGTGTGCACTGCTTTTGTTTTTAATCTGAACCTCCTTTAAGTTATTTATTTGCATCCTTTTGTCTTCCCAATGAGACTGTTTCCCAGTGAGCATTTCCAGGGCATGTTTCTTATTTGCTGCTTAATTCATTGAGCACTCTCAAGCTTCAATACATTATCAAAAATGAGTAATTTGGAATAAGCTATCCCTAAGGTACTTATCAGAGCTAAAGTGCACTAGATCTTGAATGTTCCATATGTAGTAAATCCTATAAAACATTTTACTATATCTCAGGAAAAATTAAAGCATACTTGGTTAACCTGGTTACAGCGAATTCTTGATCATTTATAATCAAAGAAAGATTCATGTTCTCACCAATATCTGTTCATATATTTCCTATAACAAAAGGACCTGGTATGTTGAATGCATACAAATGCTGTTTTGCTATTAATAGTTTTGTTATAAAATTATAACACCCTTATTTTATCAGTGCAATCTTTTCAGATGTAAATATACTATTCATTTCATTGTCTTGATAACTCTGTTGGTGCTCAGTATATATAGCAGCAGGCCCTGTGGTTCAGTCCAGACCTTACCACCTATTAGCAGTATGAACTCATCCATGGCTTTTTTTTTTTTTTTTTGAGACGGAGTCTTGCTCTGTCGCCCAGGCTGGAGTGCAGTGGCTGGATCTCAGCTCACTGCAAGCTCTGCCTCCCGGGTTCACGCCATTCTCCTGCCTCAGCCTCCCGAGTAGCTGGGACCACAGGCGCCCGCCACCTCGCCCGGCTAATTTTTTGTACTTTTAGTAGAGACGGGGTTTCACCGTGTTAGCCAGGATGGTCTCGATCTCCTGACCTCGTGATCCGCCCGTCTCGGCCTCCCAAAGTGCTGGGATTACAGGCTTGAGCCACCGCGCCCGGCCTCATCCATGGCTTTTAATCTTACTGAGTTCATTTATTTATCTGTTACATGGATAATAACGCTGCCTTCTTCACTGGGTTGCTGACAGAATTGAGATAATCCATGTAAAGTATGAAGCCTAGTGCCTGACACATAGTGCTAGATATAGTGATTAGTCACTGTAATAAGGTATTTGTCAGATTTAACAATGCCACAAGAGCAAAATCTCTGCAGTTTTTACATGTTAATTTTATGGGTGCTATTTCTGTTAACTTTTAAAACCATTTGCACCTAGTATTTTATGTGGTATTTTGATCATAAAATAGTAGGTTCTTTTCATAGTTATGTAGAATTGAATTGGCTAACTTTTCAGTGTTCCACTACTTATAATTTTATAGTGACAAAGTGGGTTCAAATTGGAACTAACTATCCCTTACGTGGCTTTCTTTTATTATATGATGCAAGATGTTTGTATCACAAAATGAATTCAGAATGCCTGTCTCTAAATCTTTAGGAGTCAAATCAGAGTTAACTACCAGGTAGAGAAAAGTCATGAAACTAAAACTGATATATAGTTTCTAAGGGATACTTCTAAAATAAACTTTTGTAAATGATAAGGTATCCTGTACACCATTTTACTACCTATGCCTATTCCCAGATTTCACTTAAGAAACATTATAAATTTATAGCCTGACCACATTGTGTCCTAAACATTGAAGGCAAACCATATTGTAGGATTTCATTTTAACCACAGAGAAATTGTAACAAGCGCAAAACCGCAGAACCAAGTAAGTAGTAGATCCGGGAATAGAATTGAGAAGGCTCTGATTCCTCCTCACATACTGAGACCACAGGGTTCTGCTCCTTCTGAACAGAATGACAGCTCATCCAATGTTTCTAGACCACCAGTATATGAGACATTAGGAGCAAACCATACAGCACTCTCCAAAGGCTCACAGTCTTTGCTTTCTAAAGGCCTGCTTGGAAACCAGAGAAGTAGGAGGAGCCATTACAAGCACCTCATGATTATTGACTGATATTTGTGTTTGGGGTACTTAGTTGCTATGACGAAGTTTGCTTCTCTTCTAGGTTATAATAATGTAATAATTTGTAACCATAGAAATGGTTTTACCAGTTTCTAGTAACGTTTTTATAATTATTAATACAGCTAGCTAAAGTGTTTCCTTGGAGGATGAACGACATCATGCATAAAGGGAGTAGAAAAAGTTTATGTTCCCTTCAAGAATTGACCCCACTATCCCATTTTACTTTTAAATTGTTGCTTCTTTTTGTCTTTAGTGATTTACAGAGCACTGAAATGGTTGTTTTAAATATTTTGTCTTGCAATATTGTTGCTGTTTGGGGAATGAATTTGCCAACCTCTTCACTGTGTCACGCTAGAAGTAGACTTATTTTATTACTATTTTATATGGATAAAATTGCTTGTATTTCCCTACATTTTACCATTTTATTATACATAGACCTTTTATACTGGTATTATTTTTGTTCTTTCTGAAATATGCCTTTTAGAAGTTTCTTTAGTAAAAGTATTTTGATTTTTATTTATCTAAAGATGCCTTAATTTTATTTATTTATTTTTAATTTATTTTTATCATTATACTTTAAGTTCTGGGGTGCTTGTGCCAAATGTGCAGGCTTGTTACATAGGTATACATGTGCCACAGTGGTTTGCTGCACCCATCAACCCATCATCTACATTAGGTATTTCTCCTAATGTTATCCATCCCCTAGCCCCTACCCCAAACAGGTCCTGGTGTGTGATGTTCCCCTCCCTGTGTCCATGTGTTCTCATTGTTAACTACTACTTATGAGTGAGAACATGCTATGTTTGGTTTTCTCTTCTTGTAATAGTTTGCTGAGAATGATGGTTTCCAGCTTCATCNCCAAATGTGCAGGCTTGTTACATAGGTATACATGTGCCACAGTGGTTTGCTGCACCCATCAACCCATCATCTACATTAGGTATTTCTCCTAATGTTATCCATCCCCTAGCCCCTACCCCAAACAGGTCCTGGTGTGTGATGTTCCCCTCCCTGTGTCCATGTGTTCTCATTGTTAACTACTACTTATGAGTGAGAACATGCTATGTTTGGTTTTCTCTTCTTGTAATAGTTTGCTGAGAATGATGGTTTCCAGCTTCATCCATGTCCTTGCAAAGGACATGAACTCATCCTTTTATGGCTGCATAGTATTCCATGGTGTATATGTGCCACATTTTCTTTATCCAGTCTATCACTGATGGGTATTTGGGTTGGTTCCAAGTCTTTGCTATTGTGAATAGTCCTGGAATAAACATACATGTGCATGTGTCTTTATAGTAGAATGGTTTATAATCCTTTGGTTATATACCCAGTAGTGGGATTGCTGGGTCAAATGGGATTTCTGATTCTAAATCCTTGAGGAATCATCACACTGTCTTCCACAATGGTTGAACTAATTTACACTCCCACTAACAGTGTGAAAGCGTTCCTATTTCTCCACATCCTTGGCAGCATCTTGTTGTTTTCTGACTTTTTAATGATCACCATTCTAACTGGTGTGAGATGGTATCTCATTGTGGTTTTGATTTGCATTTCTCTAATGACCAGTGATGATGAGCTTTCTTTTTATACGTTTGTTGGCTGTATAAACCTTACTGTTGAAGAATAGCTTTGTCTAGGATGACAGTTATTTTCTCTTAGCCCTTTGAGGATATTATTTACCTGCCTGTGGCTTCTATTGTTACTATTAAATAATTTTTTAAAATCTGTAGATTTTCAAATGGCTCTAGAGTACTTATGTGCCAGTCATTGCATTGAGCACTTAACGTTTATCACTTCATTTGATCCTGCTAACAACCTTATGGTAATAGGCTGTTACTATTCTCATTTTTCTGATAGGAAATCAGAGGCACAGAACAGTTAAGGATGCACAGTATGTAAGGAGTTCTAGATTGGTCCCAGGAGCTCTGACTCCAGAGCCTATGCTTGTAAACCAGTATGACAGCCAAGTAAATACTTTAAAAGAAGGATAAAAGATGATTAACAGTACTAAATATTAAAATTACTATAAAGCTGTAGGAATTAAAGCAGGGAGGTATTATTTTCTTTATAGATTAGTAAGATAATCATTACTGTTAGACTATATTACTGAGCAGTACCGATGTGGTATACCTGTGTGCCTGTGTCCTCATCTATTAGATGAGAATAATAATAGTATTTACTTTATAGAGTGGTTGTGAAGAGTAAGTATGCATGTGTAATATCTTATAAAGGAAAACATATTTGTTGTCATCAGCAGTAGTAGAATAAAATAAGAAAGCACAGAAACAGACCCTACTATATATCAGAATATAGTATCTAATTATAGGTGATGAGGAGAAGGATGAACTGTTAAATAAATGGTGCTGGCATAGTTGGGTGATTATACAGAAAACAGAAATTTTGGTATAGCTTGCTTTTTTTAAATCTATGGCCTAACAGCAAAAGTATACCAGATTTAGAGGTTAACTATTTTCTAAATCTATAATATAATTAGAATAAATTTTTCATTAATAGTTAAATAAATATATGTAGATGAGACTGTTGTAAGCATTTCATCAAAGGAGAAACCATAAATAAAAGGATTGAAAGATCTAACAACATACAAATTTAAAATTTATTTGTGAAAACAGTTAGGAACACTGTCTAAATAATTAATGGCACAGTGTACTAGATCAGAAAAACTATTTGCAACATATGTAACAGAAGGTACTATTCTTATGAAATAACAAAGAAAACAACTATAGCAATAGAAAAATGAACAAACGAACATATAATCTTCCAGAAAGAATTACAAATGACGAATAGACAGATAAAGATGCTAGGCTACACTAGTAATAAAAATAAATAAATAAAAAGTTAATACCAGTTTTCACCTATGACTTTTATAGTAATTTAGAAAGATAGTCTATCCAGGAAAAATATATAATTATATATAAATTAACATAATTGAAGGGAAATAACAGACTTACAGAGTTTTTTTTTATTGTATCAGAAGAAAAAGAGAGAAAACTCATCTGCCTTGTGATATCAGGGGGTAGTGGTTTGAGACTGTCCTTGAATTAGAATGTTGACAAGAAGTGAGAAATGAGTGCAAGGTTTAATATTCTCTGTTATGAGACATTTGACATCAGGGGGAAGAAGCATAAGTAACTATAGCTTTGATTTTGTCATAGTCAAGGGAGGTGGTTTTAAAATTAGGTAGTCCTGAAAATGCTTGGGGACAGGAAAGGAGCAGTGGTAAAGGAGAAATTGAAGTTGTTAGTATAGAGAGGTGCAGTTGATTCAGTAAGGTCCATAGGGAGATTCGAAACAAGGAAGCAAAAATCCTTCTCACAAGTTGAGGAAGAAAATAGAAATAAAAGTACAAAATATTTTAATGTAGGGGGAAACTGAGAAGGTTAATATTATTCTCTCTAGCATTGATCTTAGTGACATAGTGACTGGTAAGAGACTTGGGAGAACAGGAGAATAAAAGAAGGTTTGTGAATGCTGCTGTGGTCTAATCATTACTATTACATGTTAAGTTGTATATGTTGAAATGTAGTTGCCATTGTGAAAGTATTAAGAGATGGGGCCTTTTGAGAAGTGATTAAGCCATGAAGCCCCATCCTTCATGAATGTTTTATGAGTGCCGTTATAAAAGAGACTGAAGAAAGCATGTTTACCCCTTCTCCCATGCAAAGATGTAACAAAAAGGCACTATCCATGGGGAAAAGACCCTCACCAGACACGGAATCTGCTAACACCTTAATCTTGGACTTTCAGCCTCCAGAGCTGTGAACAATAGACTTTTATTGTTTATAAATTACCTGGGCTGAGGTATTTTGTGATAGCACCTGCTTTGGAGATTGTGTTGTGGACCAGTAACAGATGAAAACAAATATTTCAGGATATTATTGAGATCCTGGCTGAGATTCAATAGCATTGATTTATGTGCTATCTTAATAGAAAAGGAGATTTGGAATGATGGAGAACAAGGGGACAAGGGAGTCTAAGGAGACAGCCAATACACTGTTGCGATAACTGTCTTTGCATACAGAGATGAAGCTAGATGGGAGGAATGAAGATCTGACTGTATCTTTCACTACACCCTTGCATTTACTACCACATTATAGCCAAACAGGGCTTTTAAACCATTTTTTAAAACAATTTTTTCTTTTTTATCTTTTACCTCAGTTATTTTGCTTCTATTTTTCCTCACCTTATAAAACCCTACATCTCTACTTTTGAAATTATAACTATTCATTAAAACTCAGTTCATTGGTTGCTTTGTCTTTGATCACAGCCAGAAGTGATGTCTGTCCTCGGAACACCTATCATTCCTTGTTTATACCACTTTTATATTACTTTTTATTTACTTCAAAAATTTTTGTTTCAACTAAAAGTTAAATTCCTTAAGGAAAGGGAACATATTTTGGTCATTTTGTGTTATTTCACAGTGCCAACACAATGCCTTTTCTGTAGTAAGCATATAGTAAATATTTGTTGAACAGATATTATATTACATATTTATACTTAAGCAGCAAGATAGAACCTTTAAAAGGAAATATGTTTTCCTGTTTCTATGGGCTAATTTTAAAAGTTTATTTTTAAATAGCATTTTATTAGCCTCTTCTAATATGAATGTTTTTGTCCCATAGGTATGGCATGAATTGCCTTATTCAGTTTGAAGACTTTGCCAATGTGAATGCGTTTCGTCTCCTGAACAAGTATCGAAACCAGTATTGCACATTCAATGATGATATTCAAGGTAACATTTTCACTGCATATGGATCAATAACATGTCAGAAATTAGTTCATAATTTTAATAATGATTCAAATTCAATCAGTATATGCTGAGTACCTTTTAAATTCCAGGAAGTATGCTCGCTGATGTCATGTATTATTTCTCATCTAGTTGCATGTATTTGAGAAAAGTACTCTCTGACTCTGTAATATACCATATTATCCATTAGCTAGAAAATAAGCTCCAAGAAATCTGACAAAATCCCTGGTGATTATGGCTAAACAAAGAATGAAATGTATGAGACCATATTATTCATTGTTTAAAAATAAAAGTGTATATACTTCTCTCTTCAGACTATCTTAGGCACAATTTTTATGCTTTACCCCAGTAGGAGCTGCATTTTACTATTTGTCTTTGATTGTAGATGCTTGGCTACCTGTTTTTGTCTAAGCTGCCAAATTTTTTCCTCTTTAAGTTCTAGTTTTTTAATCCTCTCCAGATTCATGCAGAGCCCACCCCCAATACACATGTCTTACTATGAGAATCTTAGGGATTCTGTTTCATTATTGGAAGGTAGGGGGAAAGCACAGGTAGATGTGCTGAGGAGAAATACCGTAAAGAGTTTTTGCAACTTGAAATAAGATTGCAAATGGCTTCCATTTCACTAATTCCAATTAATGTTTTTCAGTATTTATCTTACTTGAATTTTCAGCAGCATTCCACATTGTTGACTCACCTTGTTTCTTGAAATACTCTTTTTTGTTGGCTTCCATGTCATGGCATTCTGCTGATTTCTTCTTATCTCTTTGGCTGTTTGCCTTTCCTTTTTCCTCTGCAAGTTCATCCTTTCCTGTCTAGCTATTAAATGACAAAACACTTCATTTTTAAATGACCTGCTCAGTGCCAGGTCATTTTCTTTTTGTTCTGCTATATGTTCTTAGGTATATACTCCAAGTCCAGACATTCAGTTAGCAAATTTATATTGCCAGTCCAGACTTCTTTGTATTCCAGGTCTATATACCCATGTCTTTATTTAAAATCTCCTCTTAGGCACCTGTAATCCCAACACTTTGGGAGGCCAAGGCAGGCAGATCGCTTGAGCATAGGAGTTCGAGACCATCCTGGGCAACATGGCAAAATTCTTTCTCTACAAGAAAGTATAAAAATTAGCCTGGCATGATGGTGTGTGCCTGTAGTCCCAGCTACTCAGGAGGCTGAGGTGGGAAGGATTGGATTCCTTGAGTCCAGGAGGTCGCAGCTGCAGTAAGCCATTCTCATGCCACTGCACTCCAGCCTGTGTGACAGAGCGAGGCCCTGTCTCAAACAACAACAACAGCAGCAGCAGCAACAACAACAAAATTCCTGTTGGATATCTCAAAGTTATCTCATACTTCTCATACTTAACCTACTCCCAAATCAAACTCTTATTTCCCCACCAAACCTGACCTTCTTCCAGTGTTCTCATTTTCAGTGAATTACTGATAGCTCCCTCTTCAGCTTTCCCACCAAATACAGTCTGTCACTAAAGCTTTCTCATTTCCTGTCATCAAAATCTGTGTTTTTCATAGAGTTCTCATCACCCTAGTATAAATTACTATCATCTAAGTAATCTATCCACATTTACTCTTGCTTCCCTTTCTTATATGTTTTCTGCATAATATCTCTACAGTTTGTCAGATGTAGATCTAAGTGCTGAGGTTTTTGTGGTGAACAGAGATAGTTTTCTTTTTGCTATAGAAATCTGATCTTGTTATTTCTTCCTCAAAATAATTTGATGGATTTTCATTGTACTTAGGATGATGGATTTTCATTGTACTTAGGATAAAGATGAAAATCCTGAATGTGGTCAAAATGCGTGGTCTGACCCCTGTTTCTCTCTTCAGCCATTCTAGCCACACATCCCTTCTCAGTTCCTGAAATGAGCCAGGTTTCCTCCTATTTAAGGGTCTAGCCAAATGTTGATCTCTCTTTCTAGAATACCCTTTCTTCCCCTTTTCAAATCTCATCTCAATTATGACATTCGTCAGTAAACCCTTCTGAATTTCTGGGTCTGGGTCAATTCCACCTCATAGGCTGCCATAGCAGTAATTATTTTTCTTTCTTCCTTATCATAGTAGCATTTTTATATATTTATGCAAATTTTTTTGAGACAGAGTCTTGCTTTATTGCCCAGGCTGGAGTGCAGTGGTGCATTCTTGGCTCACTGCAACCTCTGCTCCTGGGTTCCGGTGATTCTCTTGCCTCAGCTTCCTGAGTAACTGGGATTACAGGTGCATGCCACTGTGCCCAGCTAATTTTTGTATTTTTAGTAGAGATGGGATTTTGCCACATTGGCCAGGCTGGTCTTGAATGCCTGAACTCAAGTGATCTGCCTGCCTCAGCCTCTCGAAGTGGTGGGATTACAGGCATAAGCCACCATGCCTGACCTATTTATGCAATTAAAAAAAAATTAGTATCTCCATCCCAACTAAATTTTAAGCTCTGTGAAGGCAGGGAACATGGCTATTTTGCTCATCACTGTATCATTAACTTGTCATTACCACAGCCCCAAGCCCACAGAAAGTATTTAATATTAGTGGAACAAATCAATGTAATATGTCTAAAGCAGGAGTTGGCAAACTACAACCTGTGAGCCAAATCTAGCCCACTGCCTGTTTTTGTGAAGTTTATTGCAACATAGCCATGCCCACTTGTTTATATATTGTTTACAGTGGCTTTCATGCCGTAATAGCAGAATTAAGTCTGGGATAGACACTGAATGGCACACAAGCCCTAAAATATTTACTCTCTTGCCTTCTATGAAAAGAGTTTGCCAACTTTTGATCTAAAGAATTAAACATGAAGGAGTTGGTGAGAGTTGAACTAAGGAGTTGGTAGGTTGGCTCGGATAGGTTTGCATTTGGAAAGATTACACTGTCTTCAGTCTAGAGAACAGGATTGAATTGGAGAACAGGACTGAGTTTGAAGGCTATTGCTGAAATCCATGATGATGGCATCTTGCTCTAAGAAAGTGCTAGTGAAGTTAGAAGTAGACAGATAATTAGTTGTTGATAGTGAAGATGAAGAAGGATCCAAGGATGGAGCCTAGTCTTTTGCCTTGAAGAACTAGAAGAATGGCAGGGCAGAAACTGAAATGGATAAAGTGGGAGACACTCTTACATGTAGATGTTAAGAGCATGGACTATAAAGTCATACTGATTTGCTTTGCCCTTTACTAGCTATGGACTTTGACCAATCTACATAACTTCTCTGTGTTTAATTTCTTACCTGTGGCAGAAAGTTACATGACAGCTTCTATTTTTTTCTTTGAAACAATAGATCAGAAGTTTGAGGAAAACAAAAAATATATGTAACAGTCTCCAATTTTTCTTTGAAATAACAGGATTGGAAGTTTGAGGAAAATGGAAGAAAAAAACAGATCTGAAAGAACTATTGTAGAGAACTAGAGAGCCAACGGATTATGAAACATAAAAGGATTCAGTCAGCAGACACTGCAGATTTAATTGAAATTAATATCGTAAATGTATCATGATGCTGGCTGAGCAGCTTGAGTTCAACAGTTCAGGAAGAGGCAAGGCCACAGTGAACAGCTGGATTCATCTATGTTAGATATTTTATTGTATTTGTGCAAAGAAAGGACAATGGGATAAGAGCTGAGGTTAAAGTGATGACCATGACACTAAGCTGGATAGAGAAGGAAGTGAAGATAAAAAGAAAGTTAGATGGGGGAAAGGCCTTGACATTCCAGTAGGGTTGAAGCATGGGTATAATAAGGATGATTGAATAAGAGACCTGGGAAGATAGGAGACTGTAGACCACGAGTAAAGTATTCTAATGTAATACTTTCAAGGATTGGTTCTGAGTGATGGCAAGCACCAAGATGAAATTTAGAAGGAAGTCGGCCAAAGTGGAATAAAGGTGAATGCTACTGGAAATGAGATGATCAAAGAAAATTTAAATGTAAAATGGGGAGGATAATGTTTCTCTCATGGAGTTTACATTGCGGACAAAATAATTATTTGTAGAAATACCCTATAAACTGAAAGGTACTTTATAAATAATAATTTTTAGGCCAGGCACAGTGGCTCACACCTGTAATCTCAGCACTTTGGGAGGCCAAGGCGGGTGGATCACGAAGTCAGGAGTTCAAGACCAGCCTGGCCAATATGGTGAAGCCCTGTCTCTACTAAAAATACAAAAATTAGCAGGGCATGGTGGTGCATACCTGTAGTCCCAGCTACTAGGGAGGCTGAAGTGGAAGAATCACTTGAACCTGGGAGGCAGAGGTTTCAGTGAGCCAAGATTGTGCTGTAGCCTGGGCAACAGAGTGAGACTCCATCTCAAAAAAAAAGAAAAAGAAAAAAGAAAAAATATATACATAAAATAATTTTTTAAATTCACTGTGCTTAAGTATTTAGTATTGCAGCTATATACATTTAACGACTTTAAAATCCTGAGTCTTTAGTCTTTTGAGATACATGAAAGTAATTGGTCAAATCTTTCTTTTCCCCAAATTCTTTGTGATGTTAATTACATTGTTCCTTCAGTGCCAACTTTCATGACAAAACCTGCTTAAGTTATATGAACTGTATTTTATTTTTTTTTATTAAATTTCTTTTTGAGTATTCATAAAAGTGAATATTTATAGGATTTCAGAAATGGAATAATCTGGAAATTTCCAGGTGTTAAGAATTGTGAGCTATAGAAAGACAGCCTGATTTTAATGTTATTTGCATTAGTCTATTTTCACACTGCTACAGAGAATTTTCCTGAGACTGGGTAATTTATATAAAGGAAAGAGGTTTAATGGACTCACACTTTCTTATGGCTGGGGAGGCCTCAGGAAACTTAACAATCATGGTAGAAGGCAAAGGGGAAGCAAGCACCTTCTTCACAAGGCAACATGAGAGAAGGAAGAACTTCCAACCACTTATAAAACCATTAGGTCTCCTGAGAACTCACTCACTATCACAAGAACAGTATGGGTGAAACCGCACCCATGATCCAATCACCTCCCTCCTTCGACACATGGGGACTACAAGTCCCTCCCTCAACATGTGGATATTACAACTCAAGATGAGATTTGGGTGGGGACGCAGAGCCAAACCGTATCAGTATTGCATACTAACTTGAAGATACCATGTATAATAATGATAAAGTGCCTTTGGGTTCCATTACAGCCTTACCATGTAAATAAATGTGTTTACACTGGACCCTTGGGTGGACTCTTCTCTCTCTCTTTTTTTTTTTTTTTAACAGATGTGTTATTTAAAGATATGATTTATGAAAAGTATTTGATGAAAATTATATATACTTAGAATTCTACTAAGTCAGTTATCTAAAATAACCTTAAATAATATAGATTTTGGTTCAAAATGTATTTTAGACATGAATGCATTGTCATTATAAATTGTTTTAAACTGGAAAAATGCACAAATTGAATCTATTAAGAAATTGGCCATGTAATTATATAATCTGAAGACAATCAGAATTCAGCAAATTCAGACTGAAAAAAATAAGGTTTCAAACTCTAGTCATTTAAAGTAAGTTAAAAAAGAAATTTTTCTTTTCATAATAGCCTCTGGAATGACTACTCTGTAACATGACACTCTAAATATTGCACATAGAAATTTTGCCATAATAAACTAGTTTGACTATTAGTATTTTAAAAAATACATTTAATATATTAGGCTACATTGTTGTAAATATAGTGAAATCTTATACTGAATGCTTTGATAATTGAAAAGATCAAAATCACAAAAGAATGCCATGGCCAGTAAACATACTTTTGGAGTTTAGCCTTACTATTAAGTTTTAAAAAATTTATTAAACAGCAAGTGAGAAACTGATTTTCTGTAACTTCAACCTCTTTCTCTCTATTGCCTTCTTCCCCTTAGTCTATGACCATAGACCATATTTAAATTGCTTTAAGTCTAAAATTATTGCCTCAATTCTACTTTCTTCCCTCCAGCAACCCGTGTCCTTCTTCACTTAAAAACTTAAAAATAAGATACTTGCTTCAACTTTGTTTCCCTCCCACCCCATCTCCATCCTCATCCCATTCTTCCTTTTCTTATCTAAACTTCTCCAAGGAGTACTCCACACCTGCTATCACTGTTCTTCACCTTTTATTTCTTCCTCAGAATACTGCCATACATCCTCAGCCCTAACATGCATGCCACTAAAAACAGCTCTCTGATAGGTCACAAGTGATGTGATTGCAAGATCTAATAGTAATTTTTCATTTCCTTTCTTGATTGACCTTTGTTCTTTGTCACTACTTCTCTCTGTTTTCAGGTAACTATATGCTCTCTTACTTTCTCTTACCTCTTTGACCATTTTTTTTCTGTCATCTTCCCCATATCACATTTTTCTGCTCTCTATTCCTTAAACGTCCATGTTCATTTAGGTTCTCTCCTTTAGCCACTCACTCTGAATAATGTTATCATTCCTCATGACCTCAATACAACTACGTTTTAAAATTCTAAATATTTTTCTGTGGCGCAGATTATATGTAACTATTTCTTGATATTGCCACCAGAATAACACATAACAGGAAGCACAAGCTTTGTGCAAAAGCTCAAAATTGAACCTCCTAAATCGTTTAAATACCCCCAGCCTCAAATCTCTCAAACCCATCACCCACCACTAGTCTCTGAATTTAAAATCTTTCAACACCATCTGCTACCTATAATATAATTATATATAGCCATATATACCTATAGGTGTTATTAGTATATAGTAGAAGGCCCTACATGATCTGACCCCAAAACTTCTCTAGCCTCATATGACTTTGCATTCTAATAATTTGTGTTTGCGTCAGCAACACTGCACTACTCACAGTTTCACATGTGTTTTATGTTCCCTCTCCTTTTATGGTTTGGAAGGCTGGTTATACAGATGGAGCTTGTATTCTGAATCTTTACTGTAAGGTGACTTGGTTGGGGCATTTCCTTAGGTAATCTTCCTTTTCAGTCTCTTCGGATTCTTTCTCTTACACTGCTGAGATTCCACAGAAAAGATTTTTCCAATCTCTCTCCTGATACTACCTTTCTGCCAGTGTTCTTTGAGTTAAGTAGGAGAAGACTAGAGGGTCTCTGTATTGAGTATGTAAACTTTCAATTAATCTTGTTTCCAATATGGCATCCTTGTCCCCAATTATGCCTGGTGTCTTATATTCCAGTGACCCTTTCCAGAAAATGAGCCTCAAGTTTTCTTTCAAACTTCCAGAGTGTGGGGAAGTTGGCTATCTTCTAGAAGGAGAGGGAAGCAGATCTGGGTTTTAACAGATATGTATGTGTGTGTGTATATATATATATTATTTTTTATAATTTTTTTTAATTTTGAGACAGTATCTTTTTCTGTCGCCCAGGCTGGAGTGCAGCAGTGCAGTCATAGCTCACTGCAGCCTCAAACTCCTAGGTTCAAGTGATCCTATTGCCTCAGCCTCCCAGGTAGCTAGGAATTCAGGCACGGACCGTCACACCCAGCTAATTTTTTAAAAAGGTTTTTTGGGGGTAGGGATGGGTCTCTCTATGTTGCCCAGGCTGATCTCAAACTCCTGGATTCAAGCAATCCTCCTGCCTTGGCCTCCCTAAGTCCTGAGGTTATAGGACATAAACCTCTGCACCCCAGCCTTCTTAGTAGATTTTTGACCAGCTTCCTATTTTCACCCTCTCCTTTAAACCACTTCCAGAGGCACTTGGTGCCGCTTATACCTGGGTTTTTGAGAGTTTTGCTGGATCAGTCTGGTCACTTATTCCCCACTGCTGGCCAACAATTCAGCTTTCTCAAGTCTGCTAAGTCATTTGCCATTTGCTCATTTAGAAGCCTGTCAGCTTCTAAAATGTTGTTGCTACCATTTTCTCTTAGTCTTTTTAATTTTTTTTCTTTTCAAAAAAGCAGTTTTCTATTGTTTTGGTAGAGTTTGTTGGGGAAAGGAATACTAATTGTGTGTTCAATCTTCCATTTTTCACAGGGAGTCATCCCTGCCTCCATGTCTTTGCATATGCTTTTCCTACTCATTGTATCCTCCTGTCTGAGGTTCTGAAACTCTTACATTAATCTTTCAATACTGTGTTCAGGGAGTATGCACTCTCAATGCTTTGACCTTTGCCTAGATAAATTCACCCCTCTCCGTGCTACTTCTAGTTCTCGTATTATACCCAATCTATTTAGTAGCACATGAGGATTATAATTATTTGATTACATATTGATTTTCCTTACTAAATATATATGTAATTTTTTTTTTTTTGAGATGGAGTCTCGCTCTGTCGCCCAGGCTGGAGTGCAGTGGCGCAATCTGGGCTCACTGCAAGCTCCGCCTCCCGGGTTCACACCATTCTCCTGCCTCAGCCTCCCATGTAACTGGGACTACAGGAGCCTGCCACCACGCCCGGCTAATTTTTTTTTTGTATTTTTAGTAGAGATGGGGTTTCACCGTGTTAGCCAGGATGGTCTCGATCACCTGACCTTGTGATCCGCCCGTCTCGGCCTCCCAAAGTGCTGGGATTACAGATGTGAGCCACCGCGCCCAGCCTTATATATGTAATTTTAACCAGATTTCACAAATTATTGCATTAGTAGAGGCTATTCTTTGATAAAATGTGAGACTTTTATTTAACAACCATATGTCGTTATGTTTATGTTTATGTTAAAGTCATAAGTTTCTAAAATGTTAAGAAAGATTCGATCTGTTTAGTATCTTGCTAACAGTGTTAAGTCCTCTTTAAAACTGATAGTACAGGTGGGGCTCGGTGGCTCACGCCTGTAATCCCAGCACTTTGGGAGGCTGAGGTGGGAAGATCACCTGAGGTCAGGGGTGTGAGACCAGGCTGGCCAACACGGCAAAATGCTGTCTCTACTAAAAATACAAAAGTTAGCCAGGCATGGTGGTGGGCACCTGTAATCCTAGCTACTCGGGAGGCTGAGGCAGAAGAATCGCTTGAACCTAGCAGGGGAGGCTGCAGTGAGCCAAGATCGTGCCACTGCACTCCAGCATGGGCGACAGAGTGAGAGACGCCGGCTCAAAATAAAAATAAATAAATAAATAAAACTGATAGTACGAAGATAAACCTAAGCACACATTCTGTCTGATTTATAAAAAGCTAGTTTTAAATCCTAAAGTAAAAGTTATTATGGAATAATTTATTGTAAAAATTTACAGTTTTATTAAATTTCAATTTTCTATATGTATTCCCTTCTCTGCAATGAAATTTAAATCAAGGTAGTACCAGGCCATGTACAAGAATCATGTTCAAGTTAAATTTTTGATAGCGCTAAAAATATCTTTCTGATTTTATTAATGCTATAAATGGAAGATTAGTGTTTACATTATTTTCTCAGGAAATATGAAATACATCTTCAGGCTGGGCGCAGTGACTCACACCTGTAATCCCAGCACTTTGGGAGGCCGAGGCAGGCAGATCACAAGGTCAGGAGATCGAGACCATCCTGGCTAACATGGTGAAACCCCGTCTCTACTAAAAATACAAAAAATTAGCCGGGCATGGTGGTGGGCACCTGTAGTCCCAGCTACTCGGGAGGCTGAGATAGGAGAATGGCATGAACTTGGGAGGTGGAGCTTGCAGTGAGCCAAGATGGTGCCACTGCACTCCAGTCTGGACGACAGAGCAAGACCCGGTGTCAAAAAAAAAAAAAAAAAAAAAAAAATTTGAACTATATCTTTAAATATAATATGTGAACTTAATACATTTTGAGTTTTGAGTGATCTAGCACAACCATATGAAAATAAGGCACCAAATAGGATATTTTAGATTATTTTGTGTCTGACTGTAAATGTCCAATTCTATGTAAATAAAAATAATAATACAAATACAGTGACTGCTGATGATGCTTCACCTTTGATGCTTCAACTGGTTAAATCTTATAGAAACCCTTAAAATCATAGAATCTCACAGTTGGAAGAGAGCTTAGAGTTCCTTAGATCCAAACTTCTGGCCAGTTTACTTCAAAAGAACCCAAGACAGAGATAGCTTAAGCTACTATTTCTGAATAACTTCTTATTTAGTAAGTGGATATCTATACCTCTCTTTCTAATTTAAATTCTCTTTCATCTGTTTTATTACTCTAGTGAATATATCTTGCATAGGGAAAATATCCTAATCATGTCATGATATATTCTCTACATACACTAGCCATATTTTTGCATAGATTTTCACCTTAAATAATGTATAGAAGAGTGACTTTTTCATAATATGTGACTTAGCACAGTTCATAATTATTGCAGTAGTGACTGTAAATTGCATGCATTTTATTTTTGTAGTACACATTGTGATCCTAAATAAAAGACACATATGGGATAAACAGGCCTTTAACAATTATTATTTATTGTGTTCTTATTTATGACTACCTAATTATGCAAGAAAGAAAGATTGAATAGAACAAATTTATTGATAGTGAAATGTTGAATATCTTTGATACTTGACATCCGTAATGCTTCATTGTTGTGTCACTCATCAAACCTAGTCTAATCTTTGTTTTAACCATAATGTTAAATAAGGGTATTTAATGTTTAGCTAGGCTTTACTACCCAGCTGAGTGATGTGGGAAACATTATAAGTAGAACATTACCTTAGAGGAGTAAAGTATAGATACAGCTGGAAAGTGCCGCAAGAAGCTGCTGCTTTATTTCAGGCATAAGCCATAAAGAAGTTGATCTGTGTAATTACACTCAAAGCAAGAAAACTGCTCTGTGATCTGTGAATGCTTATATGGTAAAGTAATATAATTGGAACTGATGAAGTTTTTATGCCTATGAGACATGATGAGGAAAATACAATTTTTATGTGGCATTAGTTTTGTCTAGCACCTTTGGGATCCACAGTGATTGACATAGGTAAAAAGTCTATTAAATAATGCAATATAATTAGATTTTAATTGCTATTAACATTAAATTCCAAATGTATCAAAAATATCATGAGTACCAATACCATCATCAGCAATAATTTACTATGTGCCTTCTGTGTGTGAAGGGGATAGATTTCAAAACCTCAAGAGTAATTACATGGAAGAATCTAATAGCATGTATTACTCTTTTATATCATAAAGTAAAACTACTTTACATATGAGGAAACTATCTATTTGATGTATACAATAATTTCTCTAAATTCTTTCAGCTAGTCAGTGGGTTGTTGAACTGGAATCTGAGGAATCCAGATCCCATCCTTTCATTGATTATGTCACTAAGATAAGTCACAGAATCTTCTTTTAGGGAAGTTTTCAAGAATAGTAGTAAGCTGCTATCTTAAAATATTGATGTCAGTAGCCTGAGAATTTTATCTCATATGCAAGCATGGGATAAGACAAACACAGGTTTCTCTTCTGTACCAGTTAACTTGTTTTATGATTATTTCAAAATGTGAATAAAAGCTTGGAAATTGGCAGAATCTGTTTGAAGATTACTCAAGGATATTTATAACTTGTTTCAGGAACAGCATCTGTTGCAGTTGCAGGTCTCCTTGCAGCTCTTCGAATAACCAAGAACAAACTGTCTGATCAAACAATACTATTCCAAGGAGCTGGAGAGGTATTTGCCTTGTATAATACTTATATTCTCCTAAACTAACATATAATTAATGTTAATTGCTCATTAACTCAAGATTTGAGGTATTCTTTCAAACTTTTAGTATATTATGACTGTAGGCTTTATGGAAGATTCCCAAATTAAGTACTGAGACATATTAATCATTCATACGATAATTTAGTACAGAAGTATTGAGATATTTTTCACAGTTTTAAATTTGTAGTATTATCAAATGTTGCCATCAGTATTTGTTATGCATATCTAAGGTGCCATAGAGGAAAAGTTTCCAGTGTATGTGTATATATACAAGCCTTTAAGTATTTAAGCTGGTTTATCTGATACTGGCTTTTAGAATACTCCAGTGTTACAAATACAAGTTTTTAAAATTTGACTCACAATTCAGTATGTACTATGTAACTTATGTACTATGTAACTTATAGTACATTATAGTACATTATTACTGTTCACACGCAAAAATCCCAAAATATTTTAAATTGTTGGAAAGAGACTGCAGCAAGACCAAATTATGCTTTGTTATTATTTGCTTAATTTAATAATCTGAAAGAAGAAAACTAGACTCCTGTAATAATAATTCACCCCCAAAATAGAAATTAAAATGTTAGTTGAGTTTGAGTTTCTTAAGGGAAAACTGCCAAAATTTCTTTAGAATTATAGAATGTAAGTAATAGAGAAATATTTATATACTATTATAAGTATAGTTATTGTATCTTAAGAAACTTTAAATTTTCAAATGAATATGATTATGAACAAAACAGTATATTAGCACTTGGTAGATATTTGCTTATGTTTATTGGTTTTCATTTTGCTTGTTTTTAAGATAAAACAAAAATATCGTGAAGTTAGAATCCCAAATGCCAATAGCAAATATGTGAAAAGTATTCAGAAGAATCACAAATTCAGGCTTTCACATTGAAATAAAAAGTCAAGACAAATGACAGGCTTCATTAACATTTGAGTTCTCTACTTTGTGATTATTTACATGCTGTATTTAACTTTAGTAAACGTCTTTGAATTTTAACAGGGTTTGATGAATGGCATAAACCAGTTCTTGATACTCAACTAGGCAGAAGAATTCATGGTTGGATGATTCAGAACTAGCACTTGTTTGTCCCTGAAAAGATATTGGAAATTTCACAGATAATTATAAAATTTACCAAATACCAAGGAAGTTGATTCCTTTAATCTTTCAGTAAATTTCACAGCACTTTTGGTATCCAAATTAGAAGAGTAAGTAGATGCTTGGAAACACAGATTTTTTTTTTTTTTTGGTCAGTTTCATTCTATTGCCTAATTGGTCAAGTTCCCATCCAAATGACCAGGCTTCTTTCTTCAAATTCAATTAGGGGGGCTTGAACCTAACAATAAACAATACAGTTCAATGAGCAAAGTTGACCAGTTCATTATTTTAAATTCAGTATTTTTTCTTGGAGCAAATCTTGGTTGTATTAACAGGATTAAATACACTGACAATCAAGGATATCACCAGTTTATCTGTGGCCAAATAGCAAGCCACATAATAGTGGTTCTGTTGTAGTAAAAAGGGTAAATAATTGCTATTTGGCTTAACCTAAATGTGACAAAAATATTTTGTTCCCACCAACAAAGACAAAATGGGGTGGAATGTAACCCTTAATAAGATACCATGTAGAACAACTTTAAAATTTTTTCTTTTCATCACTGAGGCTGCCCTAGGGATTGCACACCTGATTGTGATGGCCATGGAAAAGAAGGTTTACCGAAAGAGAAAGCCATCAAAAGATATGGCTGGTTGATTCAAAAGGATTAATAGTTAAGGTAAGAATTTGTCATTTTAACCAGAATAAAATCAATATGCCATTCTGGATGACCATCTTAAAGACTACTCTGTTTCTACAACCTCCCTTTACACTGTGTTAAAAGAGTAACCATTAAATACAAATGATCACGTCATACAGTAATACTGATACTTTTCTGAATAAAGAGGAAAACTATGGCTTAGGAACAGATTCCATCTGCAATGTGAATCGGCTCCTTATACCCCTTTGAATTGACAGTCCATTCGAATTAGTTTCTCTCTCTCTCTCTCTCTCTCTCTCTCTCTCTCTCTCTCTCTCTCTCGATAGGGTCTCACTCTATCACTCAGGCTGGAGTGCAGTGATGCCATCATTGTCACTGTAGCCTTGACCTCCTGGGCTCAAGTGATCCCTACCCCCACCTCAGCCTCCTGAGCAGTTGGGACCACAGGCTGCCGTATCTGGCTATTAAAAAAAAAAAAAAAAAAAAAAATTGTAGAGACAAGCTCTCACTATGTTTCCCAAGCTGGTCTCAAACTCCTGAGCCCAAGTGATCCTCCTACCTCAGCCTCCCAAAGTGCTGGGATTTACTGGCATGAACCATTGCACATGGCCAGTTTAGTTTTAAATTTAGCAATTTGATAATGATACAGATGAAATACCTAGATATATCACTTTTTATTGAGAGTTGGTGATCAAATTGTACATTAGTTAGAAAGAAATGAGGAAAAAATGAAACAGCTACTCTTTACCTGCTACTTTCTCTCAACCAAATTCTTAAGGGTTTGAATGGGGATTCCTGAGAGAAAACTTTGATAAATAGCTTGTTTGAATGTTATCTTACCTGAGCTTGAGTTTCCCCATCTTTAATAGAGATAATAGTACCTACTTCATAGTATTATTATGAGAACTAAATAAAATTAGGTTTGTGGCCATATTGCTATATAGTTATAAGGCATTACTAATACTTGTGCCACCTGTGCATATCAATCATTCTTTAAACTACTAGAAAAAAGTACATATAAATCCCCTTCCTATGTGAAGATGAATGACTAGGAATAACTAATGATAAGCAGTGTCTTCTGGAATTGAGTATAGAAATAAATGTGAATGTGTACATACAGACTTTCTGGAAAGCTGTTTTATGTGTATTCAGAGCCTTTAAGTTTATATTTTTGAGCCACTAGTTTCCATTCAGAGAATCTATCCCATGGAGATAGAGATGTATACAGTGTTTTATGTATGAGGATGTTATTGCAGCATTATTTACAATAATGATATGGTTTATCACACATTAATTATAATAGTGATATGTTATACTTACCTAAATAAAGGATGATTGTCAAATGAATTGTGAAATAGCCGCATTAATATATTATATAGACTTAAAATTGTTTTCAAAGAGCAATAAATGACATGGTAAAGGATTCACAATATAATGTTAGGTGAAAAAAACAAATACCATAGTATGTATTACTTTTTATTTAAAATATAGTTATATATAAAACTCATAGAAAGAAATATATCAAATTCATATTACCTTAAAACATTATTTCTAATGTCTTTTATATATTTTGAATTCTTAGTAATCTATTCCTTTAAAGGTAGAAAATACTTGTTTTAAAATTCAGTATACATAGATATATTTTCTTTAAATGAAGAAAAAACATATGCATAACTTTTGTAGTAAATATGTATATATAAAGATGGAGACCTTCAGTATGGATTTCTTGGCTGAAAAATTGCTATTGCTTTGAAGCATCAGCATAACTATAAAAATTTGTACACTGTCATCACGTGACAGATTGTGGGCATGAAATAAGAACGTTTACTGAATAAAATCACCTATGGGTTGGGTGTTGTTCTAGACTCTGGGGATTCAATAAAGCCCTTGATCTCAGGAAGCTCATAGTCTAGAGAGAAAAACTCAATCCATGAGTTACAGAACTAGAACCATATGAAAGTGTTATAAAAAATATGTTCATGGTGTCAGGGTGCACAGGAGATGATGCTCCCAACTGCACTAAGGAAAAAGATGGGAATACTGAGGAAGATATCAAGATAAGGTGTCTTTTAAGCTAAGTTGGAAAGGAAGAGTTAGGAGTTTATCTAGGGTCTCCATAGATATCTTGAATTTCCTATATACAAAACTGAAACAAAAGAAGTATGATGACAAGTTCACTGAGAGATCTTGATAGAAGCTAAAGGTGATGTCTTTCGTCTCTTTGTATCTTCAAAGTTCTATACAATGTGTAGTACATACCTGACAACAAATATTTTGTTAATAAATGAGTTAATAAGTGGCTTTACAGACAGGAGAACTAGCATGTACAAAATAAAATATTTTGGTATAAGGGACATTTACAGTTTAGATTAGAAAGGAAGCAGATGACAAGAGATGAAGGACTTTCTGAACCCCGAAGATGAGCAATTGAAGAAACCTGTGCAGGGGGGTTTGCCTCTCCTTGACTCTGATGGCATTGTGGAGGATGGATTGCAATGAGGGGAAACTGAGAAAAAGAACTAGTTACAAAGCTGTTGCAGTAATCCAGATAGAAATTAATTGGGGCATGACTATGGAGATGAGTGAAAGAAATTTAATTCAGTAGGTATTTAGGAAATAGAAGTGACATACTTAGTAACTGATGAAATATGGAAGGAGGAGTAGGGTAGAGTGGAGGAAGGAGGAGTAGGGTAGAGTGGAGGAAGGAGGAGTAGGGTAGAGTGGAGGAAGGAGGAGTAGGGTAGAGTGGAGGAAGGAGGAGTAGGGTAGAGTGGAGGAAGGAGTCTAGGTGGACTTGTTAGGGGTCTAGTAAGGAATAAAGAACAGACCAATTTAAGTGAAGTAACAGGATCAGTTTCACACATAGTAAGTTTAAGGTGCCTGTGGAGACCTCAGACAGAGATGTTCCATTGGTAGTTGGAGATAAGGGACTGATACAGAGGAGAAGGGTCTGGGTTGGAGATAGGGATCTGGGGGTCATCATCATGTGAATAGTAGGAATAGTAGGAGCTGTGGAGAAAGCTACACAAATTGTTGTCCTTAGGTATATAAAATATTCAAGAGTCCAAAAAGTAGAAGTCTATGTGGTTTTATTTGATTGTCTCTGATGATATTTTTACCTGAAATCTGTGTAAAAATATATATATTTTAGCATCCCGAATAATTTTAACACACATTTACTGAGCTGAGATGCCAGAGTCCATGGATATAATACTTGAAATAACTGTGAAGTTGTTGGCTAGACCTAGTCAGTCTCTCTTACTTCATGTCTTTTACTTGCCAAAATAAAGAAGTTCATATATTCTGCTTGCCAAGATAAAGTTACATTTTAAAAGGTTGTTATATATTTAATAGCTTGCACACTATTTAATATAAAAGACACATATTAAGTTTCAATCACTTTTTCTTTCATGCTTTTAAACAGTCAAAATCCTTATATTGACTTTTGTTGCAGAACTGTCTTAGAATAACCAGTAAATTCGTGTAATCCTGTTTTTAAATTTACATGATTCTTTTGTGTTTTTTGTCCTTCATTCTTTTACATCTCCTGAGAACCAATAATAATCATTTTATTAATTTTATTAACTTGTTTATTATTTTATTAACTTTTTTATTAATTTTATTAACTTTTATTAATTTTACTAACTTGTAATGT